>NC_083789.1:8428595-9028595 GCF_015708825.2 Lethenteron reissneri | reverse complement strand
TATTTTTTTTTTTACCACCACACTTCACTGCATCGGCCAGGGGTTGGTGCTGGGGCCCACAGCAGCTTCAGATTTCACCGGCCACTGACTTTAGTCGTGGGCGGGAATCTTACTCGGTTTGTTACATTCCTAGCACGGTTGCACGCATTACCGTGACGCTCCTCCACCGCACACGTGCTTAATTCGGTCGTATGTTTTGCGATCAATCTTTTATTTGTCAATAATATACAGGGTGATCCATTTATAGACACCCCACGAAAATAATGGGCATAAGTTATAGACGGAAACAACATATTAAAATATACGTACAAGCCTATTTTAAAAATATATATTTAATTTTAAAACCCTCTGCACGTCTCCCATTAATTTCAATGCACTTATTTAAAAAAAATTAGATATGTTATCAAAAATAAGCCACCACTTTCACACATTCTATCACCTGTTGAGAATAAAGTAAGACGGTCATTAGATATCAGTGGGATATCATTAAGTGGATCATGCTACACTAAACATGTTTTTTTTTTACAAAGCAGGGAGATTTTTTGAAAAAACAGTTCCACATATTGTTTGCAAAGAGGTGCTTTGCTTCTTCTTGGTTCTTTCGGTAAAGTCACGTAGAAGGGAAATAATAAAATAATGAAATTTTAACATTATAAAATACAATTCTCACGACGTTTTGGCCACAACGCAAGCAGCCGTCCTCAGGTGAAGAACAGGGCTGTCGGAAAGATAGCTTTGCCAATATGATGGTCACCCATTTGTTGACGGTGGTCAATTTATCAATGACGTGGGTGCATAGCGGCCTAATTGTTGCAGAGAGCAAGAGCAGTGGGATCCTTAACAACGACAGACAAGTGGATAGTGCAATTGTATTCTTACAAATGAACGGCTGCAAAGAGGTGCCAATTAATAATTTGACAGTGCCATACAGCAAACTAACATCACTCAAAAGTATAAACGTTTGTAATGTGTAAAGTTTCTCGTGGTATTCCGGCATCGCACATTTCCAGGCTTGGGCTGCTGGGATGGTCAGGAGTTGGCAGTACAGCTAGGGATTTACACAAATTTATAGTGGAGCTTGAGTGTTATCACATCATGATATCATGCTTCACGCAAGTATAAAACAAGTCCCAAAGTGCCAACAGAATTGAGAAGCACAGTGGAACAGAGCACAGGACACACATAACGTTAGAATCTGGTGTATCATAAACTAACGATTAAACCAACTTGTGTATAGTGACATGATTGAAAGCTTAAGATATATTAAGTATAGTACAAGTGGAATGATACAGTATGCGGCATACTCTCATCTTAGTTCTTTGTCCTGCCATGGGATGACTGCAGGCTAATGTTATACTGCAAATGTTATTGAAATTTTAATTTCATGTTTCTATTCATTTTTACCCTATAATGTATATACTTGCTGAACCCGTTTTGCTTAACGCCGCACTTTTCAGGAACGCATCTACTACCTCATTAAATGAGGGATTACCGTACTGTATATTTATCACGGACGCTGAGCACATGCCCCGAGACCCCAAATGCCAAGCAGCTGACAGCAAATATCACTACTGAGGGTATAAGAGATAAGCATCAATACGTTTCTTAAAATTGCGCAAGGTTGTAAAACTTTAGGAAAGAGACGATGGGAGGGGATGCCAAAAGCAGTGCGAGGAAAAGAGCGGAAAAAAAGTGTTTTGACGTGCTGCTGTATATATGTTGAACTTCTTTCACACCGTACGTAGCCAACCGTGCTAATCTAAGGTGCTGTATTGTGGTTGAAGACGGCGAGGATGAGCAAAGCTTTCAGGTAGACCGAGTCCTACAATGTGGTTGGAGAAATTGATATGCATAACCACTACTGCCGCTCGAGGCTTTACATTCACTGCAATGCTAAAAAAAGCATTGATTCTTGATTTGAATAACAACCCCAAGTCACGACAATTCACCAAATCATGAGGTTGGCGAACCGCAACGAACTTAGTGATCAAATCTGTAATATGCAAAACGTGTTAAGATGATTTATATTAATTTCTTTCAATGTGATGTCAACTGTTGCATGGTTGTGACATTTTATACAATATAAAAATTAATGCTCCTTGTACCACTGGTGGCATAAATGCCGCCACGTTTTTTTTGCAGTGTCGGTCACGAGGGTTTCTTTTGATTATACATCGCCATGTTGTTCAGCGTGCATTGGTGAATTGAAAGCATCATATCTTTTCGTGAGAAAGCATCATATTTAATGCATTTCTGAAACATCGCTGTGTTGTTAGGAGTCAAATGGTACGCGGATGTGGTAATTAGATGGAAGCACATTAACGTAATGAACACTGTTGGGGTCAACAGTAGCCAAGAGCAGAACTTGGAATTGCTCTTTGGTTTCTGAGAGGGGTTTTCATTCTTGTTATTACTACACTAGTGTACCCAGAAAAGTCTCGGTGTCCCATGACTCTTATTATGGAGGGTCTTGCCAAGTTTTATCAATTTAGGGGCAACTCAGTAATTTGCAGATGTTTTGTAAAACTTGGCAAAATTTGTACCACGACTTTGGCATGCGATGGCCTACTGTTGCGAATGACATCACGGGATCATTAATGTCCACTGTGAAGCAGGTTTGTTTTTTGTTTTGTTAATACACACACATTAATAACCAGGGTGGCCACTGGATTCTAACCGTGAACATCTGGAACAAGCAGTGAACACATTACTGGGTGTTTCAGTTGATCATTGGCAACTTACTCTGGAAGATATTCACGTATAATGCCTTTATTTTTGACATTTGTAGCCTTTGCTGTGTACATGTCAGGTGAGTGGGGGTATCTGCATGTTAGTTATCAAATTATCTCGATAGTGGGCCAATGAAATTTCAAGCTTTCATGCGCTATTTGTTAACCAAGAGTATAGTGACCTAGCATGTGTTTTGCTTGCAAATTGATTTTAATTGTATTGTTATTTGTCAAATGAAAAAGTACGAAGCGTAGTCTCTGCTGAATCTTTTTTTTATGTTTTTTTACTACTCTGGCAATAATGTTTTATGTACGCGTATACGCACGGCGCTTTTGTCAGTCCACCATTGGATGAGGGCTTCCGCGGGATGTGGGATTTTTCTGACCTCGTTTCTTCTTGCTTGTCAGTGCCGATCGGGAAGGCAGGCATATACTGTAGGAAAGAGAACAAAAATGTTCTCTTCATAAACGTGGTACTGCACTATAAATTGAACGTTACTGAAATGCCTCTCGGTAACAAAAACATTGGCTTGGAACCATATTGGCGGAAATGTGTGACGATTTCACAAGCAATACAACTTAAATTTGCCACCATTCTCAGTATTTCAGAAAATGGTATGCGTAGCTTGATGCCAAGGAGGTTGGAAATCCACCTTTTATTTTCGAGGGAAGGACAGAACCTTGGCAGAAAAAAACACAACTTTTCGGCAGTAAGGTTGATGTGCACGTCTGTTTATCATCAAAATTCCGGGCATGTCGCCTCGCGATCACAACAAATCTATTTGCGTTTTATTTTCATCCACCACATTTCAATGTGCATCGTTAGGTTGTCTGTGTTTACACATTGTCAGTGGTATTTGATTAATGTTTTCCACTGCTAAAATTGGTTGTTTTTCTTGCACAATCTAATTGTTATAAGTATGACAATGTTTATGTTATATTCTTTTCCTGCCGTAATAGCCTTCCTATCCTGCCATCCCACGTTGGCAATCGATGAGCCATTCCGGCTAGGCATATGTCAGTGTACTCACGCTTTGGCAAATAATATATTGGACACGTAACAAAGCAAGTGAGTAATCAGTCACGTGAACCCCAAACCATTTATTGTACATATCAAGTATAGTGAGTGTCGTGATTGTTATATCAGCCTGGTCACCAATAGCTTGCACACAAACACAATCCATCACGTTAAATTCAGTTCTGCACTTGGGCTAAATTCCAGGTGTAAGAATTAACATGCCTGTTTTTTGATGGGTCATGCAATTAACATTTCTCTCAGTGGCAGAGAGGATGAGAAAGTTCTGCCCCCTATTTGTGAAACAGAGGTCACTTTAAAGGGATCTCAGAAGTCGCTCTGTAGTGTCCACCTCTGTGGGCCATTCTCTAACGTGAAGGGTTGCACGGTTCTGATGACATCATGCCGATTACATGTTGTTACCAAGTTGTATGTATAGTTTCTTATTTTTTTAATCTCTTGTTTGTGCAGTTTTGTTCACTCTGTCAGTCTAAATCTAACATTTGTTTTTCATTTTCTCATAATTCATATATATACATAAAAAACATCGATTCTTACACGTGTTTGTATTATGAGCCTTAAGAATTGGCATAAATCGATTAATCGTTTCACCTGAAGTTCCAACCTCACTGGGAATTCAAATGTTAGAAACCTCTTTCATCTTTTAACTTGGTGTCATGTGGGAAGAAATGTATTTTCATCATGAAACATGTATTAACAACTAACGTTGAGAAAATGTCACATTATTAAAGTCTATGGCAAGTTCCATCAATGTAGCCTGCTGACAGAGCTATTGTTGATTTCGGCAAAAATTGCAACACTAATTTCACTAAATTGCTGCTCACTGTTCCAAAATTTGACATTTCTGTTTATACAGCCAGTTGTCATTGCTTCTGTAGTCAATATTACAGACCCATGATTAGCTTTACCAATGGCAAAGTAATTGTTGAAGGGCATGGCAATTTTTATTGTGCTTGAATTGCTTGTTTGAAGATGTGAAATGCCACATCATCTTGAAGTACCTTGAAATTTTAAGAACTCGCAAACGAGACATAAGTTTTCAGTCGACGGAGTCAGACAACAGTAAGAAGCCACGTGGGTTTGAGAATGCGTTGGCGACCGCTGGATATGTCACGGACGCCGGCAAAGATTCTTCAACCGGCATGAAGATCCGTGTGGGAGACAAGTGCTGCACTTCAGTTTTGCTCTAAGACCACCCTACCCTAGCCCTGTAGCCAGCTAATGTGGACTTGCTGGAGACCTATATAGCCTTGCTTTGTATGTATGTTGAACCTCTTTCGCACCTTACGTAGCCAACTGTGGTAATCGGAGGTGCGGGGGGAGGACAACAAACTAAACACAAAAGGCCTTGTTATGACTCATGTGGAGCAAGCATTACAGGTTCAGTTGTTAGTGATTTAGCCATTAAGTTGCTTTATATGAGAGTTGGTGGATTGCAGATGCTCCCACCCACCGCCTTCACATTTATGGGCCTGGCATTGCGAAGTGACATGCTCCATGGTTGGAGTTCATAGGTGCAGTCGCGCACAGTAGAGTTTAGATTTTTTTATGTACCGCTGTGCAAAGTCCACCCTAGACATATGTATGTACATGGGCTGAGTGGCTTTTTTCTGTGACCTCCAGGACAAACTGAAAAAAAATTGATGAGACAAAGAGCAAACAGAGGGTGGCTGCCAAAGGGCAGTGATTTGGCCAGATGGGAAAGCTCAACTGTTGTTCCCACAAAAGGGAATTAGATCCTTTGTGGTACAATCAAAGGCAATGAGTACAGATACAATGGCAGATGCTCTTCGTAGCTCTACAGACAAGTAAGCCAGCTGACTGTCGGTAAGCTGAATATCCCTTGAAGTTTGAGCCCCTTTATACTTCTGGTAGGAAGTTTGTTGGCTTTCCAGAACTAGAGTCTAGTCTTGACTCAGACCACTGGGTTCTGTAAATAATAATGAAAGACTATGCACTGGAAATCATGAGCAGACCTGGTTGCTCCATCACGGTGGTGACAGCTTTGCTGAAGAGTATGAGTAGTGGGGTGGCAAGATTGGAGGAGATGGACCAGCTTCTTGCTTCTGGAGGCCATAGGTCAGGAGGACTATGCGTTCTAATCCTGGTTATTTATTTCCCCAAAGTCCTGTGGAAGCTACAGGTTGAAATGTACATGTGGGTGTTGAACTTGGATGTGAATACCAGAAAGTTCAAGATCGAGAGTGGATTGTATATGCCGATGTTACCAGGTGACTGGTTGACATCAATAGATTTTGGAGACATATCACATTACTAAAGCGCCATCCCACAGTGCCGAATGACGTTTGGGTTCAGGAATTTTGCAGTTCTGGACTATATGCCATCTCCATGCTGATCATAATTTATTTGGTACGCGTACCACACTCACGCTGGGCCAGGGTTGTGTTGAGTATATTTGCAATGACTAGGGACTAACACGAACACGACATGTCTGCAGAGTCTGGTCATTGGTGCAAATAACAAAATCTGACGAGATCTGGCTTGTTCATGCAATGGTGTTAGAATTGAATTGGTGATGTAGATGGGCTCTAAAGCTCTTTTTTACAGATGTCCAGTCGTTTTCACAGATGTCCGGTAGACACTGTGTCAGTGCTGGAAGAACTGCTTTACTTTAATCTAGTCACTCGTAGACTTCCTTGTTTATTTGCTGACCTTTCTCTCTTTGCACGTTTGTTAAAGTACATTTTTGTTCAATGCCTCTACTTGTGCCTCGGGTTGTGCCGTTGGGTACTTAAAACAAAATGATCGCGTCGCTTTTTATTGCCAATCAACAGATACACGCTGAACAGGGTAATGTTACCCGTGTCTTGCACCGCAATGCCACGGGGCCTGCCGAGAATATATATTATATTGTAATAGGGCCAACTCCGTGGAGAGCTCCAGCTATTAGTGTCGCTTGATATTTAATGTAAGTGCAATGTACATGTAATTCCAAGGAGGTCAGAACCTCATCAGACGTTTGACAAGAGTGTGACTAGATGCTCGATTCTCTGCTTTGCTTGAATGTGATTAAAATGTATTATTACTCATAAACGAATAGAATAATTAGTACACGTGTATAGGAGCCTACAAGCTCATTAGCATTCATCTGCGATGGATGGGTTGGTTAATATCATGCAAATCTATCATTGTGTTTTTCTGTTATAATGGCTTATATCGTCAGAAACTCTTGACATAGTTGATATTCACTCCTATTCATATTCTTGGATCTTTCGGTAAAGTCACGTAGAAGGGAAATAATATAAATAAAACATAATAAAATGCTCACGACGTCTCGGCCACAACACAAGCAGGACGGCTGCTGTGGCCGAAACGTCGTGAGAATTGTATAGTTTTATTTTTATTATTTTATTATTTCCCTTCTACGTGACTTTACCGAAAGATCCAAGAATATGAATCCCTGCAGTCACGAAAGCTTTAAATCGAAAGATATTCACTCCGTTTATGTTTACGCTTTTACTTATGCTCCTACTGCTACTGCTGCTGCGAATGATCTTGGGTATCTACCTTGCCCAACACTTTATTTTGTCACTTTCTTTGGGTTTCTCCAGGATAGATAAAGATTCTGATTCTGAATCTCCCAGTGTTAAATGGTTTTGATCATTTGCTAAAAGCATTTGTTATGGGGCCCTGGGTGTGGGAAAGCTTGATTTGTCTGCATACATTTCTACAGAAAGACGTTTTTATTTTAGTCGAAATTGAATAAAAAGTTTTACATGCCCATTTTCACATTTGTGATACAAAATTTAGAACCATGTACAAAAACAGACGAGCACAAGTCACATTGTGAGTACTAATGTATATAAAGAATGATATTTATTTTCTTAATTGCGAAATATACAAACCCGGTGCACCCATTAGTAGTGTACAATCAGTGATGCAGGTGGCATAATGGTAAGAGCGCTGCACTCTGAACTTGGTGAACCGAATTTGACTTCTGACCACAGTTAACATCGGTGATGAGTGATATTTAAACTGGTCCTGGGATTGCCTTCACTAACCAGTCACTGACTAGGATGGTGAAGTATGGTTAAAAATGCCCTTGGCCAAATGGAACATTGGGAGTCCTTGAACATCCAATGGATTGGCAAGGGGCGTTCAATAGTTGTAGAAAAAAATCTTGATTTGAATCTTTCATGACTGCAGGAATCCATACTCTTTGGTTATTTCGGTAAAGTCACGTAGTTATATTTTATTTTATACCTGTGTGACTTTACCGAAAGAACCAAAGAGTATGGCGATATAATATATATTAAATAGTTGTGTATATATATAATTGTCAGAATTTTTCTTTGTGGGATTAAAAAATGTGAAGGTAAAAACTGACAGAGGTTGATGACTGCTTCTATCACTGATTATTTTATTGTTGGTGCCGACACGTTTTGCGCATTCACCTCAGTTTATGTTCATGCGCATCTCAGTGTTAAGTCACTTATTCCTCTTTTGGGCCAAATTGACAAAATGCCAACATTGACCTTGAAAGTTATCTTCACCGTTATTTCTTGCTTGCTCGGGGCAATGCAGACCTTTTCAGAGAATCATATCATTATGCCTGTCCAGTCGCTTTTGTTTGCCCTGTGTAGGGTTGGTGAGGGTTATTCGTTTGCCGATGGCTCTGTGCTCACACCTCAGATTTTCTCTAATCTAGTCACCTGTGGATTTCGTGCGCACGTTTCTTAAAGATGCTCGTTGCCTGTCGTGCCTCCGCGTGCGCCCTTGGGTATTTTCAAAATGTGCTCACCGTGTCAAAGGATTCCTGTCAATCATAGAGAAGTGCTGCCAATATCTTTATTTCAAAATCGTTGGCTTATCCCTGCATTCCATATTTGAGGCTTTGGTTGTCGGGGCAAGAAGAATTTTATTACAATTTCACGACGGCTGCTTGGTGGTTCATAAATGTCTAAACTTTCCATTGTGTAGCAGTTGATAGACTAAACTGCTTTTATCCACCGTCTGCTCTTTGCACGACACTGTAATGTCACTCATGCGGTATCCTATTTTACTACATTGCCGATGAGAATATTGATACATTATATATTGTTATTCGTGTCGCTTGATATTTTATGTAAGCGTAATCTACAAGTCCACGAAGAGGGTCAGAGTCTCATCGAACTCCAGCCACGAGTGTGACTAAGGACTCTGATGTTCTGCTTTGCACGCACATGATTAGCATGTGCTCTTGCTCAGATATGAAAAACTATATATGCATGATTTACACTTTTGTATGGGTTTAGTGGCGGTAGAGTGCTGAGCGTGCTTCACTCAGAACTCAGCAACTCAAATTCGATTGTTGGTCACGGCTATAATCGGTGACAATTGATACCTCAACCGGTTCTGCCCACCAACGCCGCACTGACCAGCGTGGTGAAGTGTCGTCGTACAACCGCATGAGCGACATGGTTGTTCATGGTGGATGCAGAATGGCGGGAATAACACTCACCTCGGAGTTGGCAACATCATTTTATTTCTCTCTGCCGCAATAATACTAATTACATTTTTATAGCACTTTTCATCAAGGAGCTCAAAGCGCTGTACAGGACACAGCAACAGCAGACACTCGGCATGAAAATAATTTAATAAATACATTAAAGAAATAATTTACTAAATGAACTATAAGTTTAATAAGCTGAAGCATATACATAGGTTTTTAAAAGCACTTTAAAATGTCCACAGACTCAGAGATCCTGATATATCGTGGAAGAACATTCCATAGCCTTGGGGTTACACAGGAAAAAGCTCAGTCACCCATAGACCAAAACCTCGACCTCGGAATACAGAGAAGATCTGCATCCCCAGATCTTAGGGACCTTGGGGGGACAAAGATGCCTCTTGTTCATTGCTTCAAATCGGTTCATTGGCATTACTTGTTTTTTCCCAGCTACAAATTTAACGAGCCCAGCTATCTCGCTTTCTTTCGAAACCCCCCCACGTGTGCGGCCTGCTCCTTCCAGGGACGACGGCTGTTGCGTGGAAGGCATCGTGGACATCTTCGACCTGCTCCTGCGGACAGCCTCTCAGTTCATCGAGCTCAGCGTGACTCTGGAGGAGTTCATCTGCCTCAAGGCCATGGTGCTGCTGAACTCGAGTGAGTGGCTGTTGTCGCTATCTATTCCCCCCCCTCCCCCGCACCTTTTGTCACACACGTGCTCTGTCCACATAGGGCTGCCTATATTGTGCTGGTGTGTGTTGGGGGGGGGGCTAAAGGGGAAAATGTTTCTGCACCACACACACAAAAGAGGGGGCACCACACTATTAAGGCCCCCCCACCATGATCTGCATGCCATTCTGCCCCGGAGGCTCCAGGCACTTCTGGGCGGCCCTGCGTCTATACGTGTTTTTATTTTCCTCCTCCTCCGCTGCCCCATTGCATAGTTGAGTTAAAGAGATGAAAAGATGTGGCCCTGCAATTGCCTGCTCATGCCACACGCTGTTACATCGTCTGCCTTATCTTGCATATGTACCAAGTTACGTGCCTACTCAATTCGGGTGCATTATTTTGACGAATATTTATTTTATAAAATGGACCTACGGTATAGCCTTAACTAAATATTATTTGCTATTTGCATATATTTTAAAGATTATATTGGTATTAATAAAGTTATTTACTAAAATGAAACAATGTGCAGCTCCTTAACCAACAATACTTAACGAAAAAAAAATTCCCCAGAAGCCTTTGTTAAATCAATGCAAACTTTGTGCTGGTTTTGTCTTCATCAGCGCAAAGTGGCCTTGAAAATCAATGCCACCGACTAAGCCTGATGTTTTTAGACGGCAGCGGTCGCCACGTGCCATTCTTGATTAATGAACTTGGTCCACGTCCTGGCACCATCACCATTCTAACAAAGAGGCATAAATTTAGCTCTCATTGGAGGGCATTAGCTCCAGACCCTGCCAGATCAAAGCCATTGAGCTCAAGCTATTACCCCCCCTGCCCCCCCCCCCAAAAAAAAATCCCCTGCTGTGCTCCGCACCACATTGTTTATTTTATCGTGGTTCTCCGACATGTTTTTGGGTTCATAATGAACTGAATGTTGCCGTTGCTCAAAAGTTTCCAGCGCATGGAACGAATGTAGAACGTCGTGCCGAACAGCACGTGGCAAACCAGGGAACGCATCGGAGAGCTGTGCAGCACAACCGTGAAAAACTTCAGCCTCACCGTGCGCCTCCATAAATTTACTGGTTGTGGTGGAGATGCTTTCACGAACACAACTTGACGTGATGGTAAGGTCTTACCATGCACACCTTTTTTTAAGATGCTGCAGAGAACTGCCTGAGCTAAAATACCAGTTGCAGCCTTCCCATAAAGTGCTGCAGCTAGGTTCTCTGTTAAATACAGATTAAAGGGAAGGATTTCTTGTGCCAGTCCCATGAATACAACAGAGTGGAGGCTTCAATAGAACGTATTCTTTATGGTTTTCTTAGTTCATCTTGCCACAGCCACCTAACTTATGAGGTTGACCAGGTTCCATGCAGTAGCGTCTATTAGACCGCTATAATACTCTTAGTTCTTTCGGTAAGTCACGTAGGTAAAAAATGAAATAAAAATTTATAAAAATAAAACAATAAAATCACGATGTTTCGGAGGCAACACAAGTCTCCGTCATCAGGTGGGACCGTCACAGCCAGATTAGCTGCATCAAGTGAGGCAAGGATTCAAGATGCAAGCCCTGAAATACAAGTTGAGGGGGTGAGGAGGGGGGGGGGGAGCTTATCAGAACGTGGTAGCCAGTGAATATAACGTATCGGGAGGGGGGGGGCTAAAAGAAGGCACGAAGTGCTACGTAGAACGTGTCGGGAGGGGGGGGGCTAAAAGAAGGCACGAAGTGCTACGTAGAACGTATCGGGAGGGGGGGGGGGCTAAAAGAAGGCACGAAGTGCTACGTAGAACGTATCGGGAGGGGGGGGGCGGGGCTAAAAGAAGGCACGAAGTGCTACGTGGGCGTCGGCGACGTGGACGTGTTTGTGCGCAAGTAACTATTGTTGCACATGCTAACGTATTGGACGAGGAGAGATAAGGCAAAGATGGAGAGGGAACCCCTTCATTATGTGCTGGCGGAGTTTTTTGATGTGTAAAAGCCACAAGATATTTTCCTTTAGAGTGGTTCGGGTCAGAGCTGGCACGCATCTCGGCTTCCCGCACAGAAGTTGGAGGTTGCTCGTTTGGCGCTTCTAGGCTTACGTGGGGGGAGGCTGTTGAGAGCGATGCGGCAGGAGTGGCCACTGATTAGGCTCGCCGTACCCCTGTAGAATTTGAACATGGTTCTTCATGCTCCATGTGAGCCTCCCTTTTTAAGTGCCATGATATGGACCAGTTTTGTTTGTCATGAGTGGAGCGTGTTGACTCCAGAACCCAGGCTCAACGTCAGTGCCCAAAATGAAGTTTGCAGTAAGGTGTAACGAGCGTCAACAGTTTACCCGCTAATGCTAGATTCATTAATGTGCTTACTCGGTGAAAAGGCTTGCGTATTTACCAGTTCATTCACCTCCAAAGTGGAAAATTACAAGTGGTCCAGTGTTGTTGCCAACAAGGTTGATAGGATGCAGCCGCTCCTTTGTGGGGGTGGCCTGCGTGCCCACCAACTGGATAAACACTCTGATTGAGAGCAGAGCAATGTTGCAGGAATCCCTGAACGCTCCCTTTACAACCATGCCCGCATGACTGCGCCCACTAACACAGCAGCAGCACATGTGCCCTCTGATTTCAACAACGTTGACCTGTCAATTCACAGCATTATTTACTCACTTTGGCCTTCACACACATATTTGCACCATGCTGCCCTTCGGAAAACGGCAGATTTGTTGTACGAAAGTTAACACGGGCACTTTTTTTGTTTTGTTCTTGTCTTAGATTTAAAATACTTTGCACATTCTTCAATAACACTGCCTTCGAAGGAAATATTTTTTTAAAAATAGGTGGTGTTTTAGGCAGTGGCTCTTCTTAATGGCACACAGTGCATGAACAAGGCCCTTCTTAATGACGCACAGTCCATAAAGAAGGCCCTTCTTAATGGCACACAGTGCATGAAGAAGGCTCTTCTTAATTACATGTGATATTTTTATTGTTTTTTGTTCACTTTATTTTTATTCTTTTATTGTTATTATTTTTTCTATCTGCGTGACTTTACCGAAATAACCATGAAATAGACACACAGTTCATGAAGAAAGGGCCATTGCCAAAAATGTCACCCGTCACATATTTTCCCTTTTAAGGCCACCATGTTATTTGTCTACGTGCGTCCGCCACTGCCAACTCGGTGTCACCAAATATTTTGCTAGATTTAAAAGAGTGTGCCGACAATTGGAAATTGTACAGTTGCAGCCTGTTGGTAATCCACTGCTAGATGAAGACCACCCCATGCTGTGTCGGTTGTGGGGAATTGTTTCAACGTTACTTTGCCATGTCGGTCAGTGCGGTTTGGTGACGGACGAACCAAGCACCGGTTTGGATATCACTCGCCACTGATGTTAGTTGCGGCTATGAATGGAACCCAAGTTGCTGGGCTTGTTGCACAATTTTTAAATGCACGGTGCGACCATTCCACAAATTGTAAATTACATTTAAGCTCTTAGGCAGTTAAATATATGGAAAAGGTAAACATAGGATCTTTTATGTTCAGCTCAAATGGTCATAATCAATCTTTGCACAAGTTCAAGCCCATGCATCCATGGCACCGTGTGTCGAGTATTTTTTTTATAAAGTTAATTAAATTATGTATAACCTGGTAAGTAGCTCTTGGAGACAACACATGTATTGAGCAAATAACTGCATCTGTGATAACTCCAGTCGTAACTTCACGTGAATAACTTTGATTATTTATTCGGTGCGTTTATAGCTTTGAATATCAAACTAAATTTCAAATTAATTACGTATGGTAATTATTGTCACTGGCTTTAATTCCCACCTTAATTGCCATGTTTATTTGTCAGGGGCGGCATGTTTGTCATTTGATTAAATGCAATTATTTTTGCTGTCTCGCGTTAACATCTTCCCACACCTCCGATGAGCACTGTTGGCTACGTACGGTGCAAAAGAAGTTCACCGTACATAACGTGGACAGCTTTTTGGCCTTTATTTATGACAGCCCCCCTCCAAGCCCTCGAACAAAGATCGCCAAGAACGGATCTTTTCTTTATAATGGCAAAATCGCACCCGGACTTGCGTCAGCATCTTCGAAATTCTAGCCTCGAAGGGTGTGTGGTGTGTGGCACTCTGCCCACACTTACAGTATGGTACGCTTGTCCAGAGTAGATTTTTAACATGACGCGATAAAAAAAAATAACCATCCGCTTAAGCAAAACAAAAAAGACCCCCAAATATATACAGTACCCATAAAATGGGGTGCTGCCAAAAATAACATCCGCAATCATTTTCACGATTTAGTATTTTACTGCTATCAAAACCTTAAACAGTTGGAGGTGGAGGAAAAAAAAACGCAAGTGTCTTGTACCACTTTTGGAATTTTTACAGCAGAAAAAAAAATAGCAGCAGTGAAGTGTGAAAAATCAACCTGGCAACCTTCTTCGCCGACTATAACTAACATACAACACCTCGGTAGAGAAGAGGACATTATGTTCCTGTGTAGTGACAAATTAACCTACCCGATATAAAGTAGTTTAATATATTACATATTACTTAAAATTGTTCTGTTCAAATTAGTGTTTTATACCATTTTTGCCATTCCTTTACGAAAGCGATGGGTAAAGAGATTTATAAATAATTTATCTCGGATTTCTTGAGAGATGGAGTTTGAGTTTGAGCTGCTATAATGTACAAACGTTTGTGGAGACTTGAACAACTTGATAGGTTTTACCGCTTGCATTTAGGATAAAAATAAATATTTTAACGTGCATTTTTGTTCCTTTTCTACACGTTTCAAGTTTTGTTGCACCTGGTTCAATGTGCGCCAAATGTTTGTGTGGCTTGACGTTGTTGTAGCAATGCACGGGGAGTTTTTTTTATCCTCGAGTTTTCGCCTCAAGAGTTTTACAGCGGGCAAATTTTAAAAATCTTTCCCACTCTCCTTCCTCTTCCAAGCGTTTGTCCCACTCCTGTGGGGCCCGCTGTCCTTGCCAACCTTCTCCACGCTGCCCTGTCCTACGCCATCTCTCTTTCCGCTCTTCGGGCCACCATGTCCGATCGCACCACACTTCTTCTGCCTTCCTCTTGATCTCTTTCCTTCCACTTGCAACACTTGCACCTTCTGGCGCACGTAATTTTCGTGTTGTCTGTCCACATAAGCAAACCACACCAGCCTTTTCTCTCTCATCTTCTCTGTGTTTTCTACCACCTTGAGTCTTCCTCTCACTTAGTTTTTCACCGTCCTTCTTTGTTAAATTTATCTGGCTCTTCACTTCTCCACTCTGGTAGGTCATCAAATGGTCCCTCCTGCTTTGGGAAGTAGGTATTCACCACTGCAAGATCATTTGCCTGGGCCATTCAAAGAATGTCCCCTCCTCCCCCATTCCTACTGCCAAATCCGTATCCTCCATGGTTCTTTTCATAGCCGTCCTTTCCTCTTCCCACTCTTCCATTTAAGTCTGCGCCCATCACCACTGCTTCATCTACCAGTAAGCTTTGTAACTCCTGGTCTAAGCTCTCCCGAAATGCATCTTTCTCTTACCCACTGCAGCCCATCTGCAGGGCATATGCACACATCACGTTTACAACCCCACTGTCCAGTACTAGTCTGACTATTATTAGTCTGTCATTCACACTTCTGACTTCCACCACCTTTATCTTCATCTCCTCATTCAGCACAACTCCAACCCCATTTCACCTTGCCGTGGTATCATGATATAACCATTTTAAACCATAGACAATATATATTTCGCTCTGCTCCCTTTCCATTTTGTTTCCTGGATGGATGCAATCGACTTTCCTCCTTCTGAAGCAGTCCAATAATTCTTGACCTTTTCCCGTAATTTTTCCAATTTATTGTGGCCAACCTTATCTTCCTCCCGAACAACCTTATACTCCTTCCATTTAGTTTTTCCATCTTGATATGTGCAGACAACGTAACTACCACCGCCCCGGGTCTGCACTCCCTCCAGCAGCAGAGTCATTGGGTCCCAAGATTCTTCACACCGTCTGCCCACTTAAGGGCTGCGGGGAACTGAGGGTCATTGATTTGCAAGGACTCTCCATATTTTGGCTTTATAGTTTTACGGCCGGTTGTCACCAGAATTCTACATTTGAAGCTTTCGTGACTGCAAGGATTCATATTCTTAGGTTTTTTCGGTAAAGTCACGTAGGTAAAAAATTAAAATTAATAAAAGTGTAGAGGAGTAGAGGAGAGTGGTGGCGTCGTGTGCGCTGTCCGGTGCGGTGACATCACGGGACGTGGGGTCGCACGCGCTGGGCAGTGCACGTGACGTCACCCCTCCTAGGGTATTTAAGGGAGACCCCGTGACGTAAGCGGGGTCACTGGAGGAATGGGGATAGTAGAAGGGGTAAAGAGGGACCCAGGGATAGTGATACGTGTTAATAAACCCTGGCGGAAGCCCCTAGCTCACCTCGGTCTCCGAGTACCTCCGTCTACTACTCAACAACTGGTGTCAGTAGTTTACACCGTCGCCAACATGTCTAAAGCGGGCGCACGGCGTAAGAACCCACCGGCACATCACTTGGAGGGTGCCGAAGGCGGAGAGGAAGCTCCAGCAGTGACCCCGGAGCCCGGGACCCCGGTGACGGTCCCCATGGAGACGAGCGGGCCGGAGCGGGAGGAGTCAGCTGCGGGGAGTGCCAGCTCACCGCCGCCGCCAGAGACGGAGAGCGTCCCCGCAGCTCTGCTGCAGCAGGTCCTGCAGGCGGTGGAGCAGCTGACCGTCAGGTTGGCCGAGGTGGAGGCGTGGACGCAGACAACCGGCCCGCACTCGGGACGGGAGCAACCGTCAACCGCCATCGTTGAAACCGCCGCCGTTTTCCCAGCGACCGCTCCACCGGAAATGGCCGCCATGTTGGCTGCGACGCCATCTGCGGCGGCCATGTTGGCTCGGGAGCCGTATGCGGCCGCTGCTACGGCTGCGACGCGGCGGCCGGCGGACATTGTTGCTGCGACGCCGCAAGTCGGCGCCATGGCTGCCATGGCGACCGCGACGCCGCGTCTCTCCACCGACGCGGCCGGGGTTTCTCGGCACGCCGCTCCTGCGGGACCAGCCACCGGCGACGACGCGGCTTCACATCAAGCTGCGCCCGCCGGGGGGGCCCCGGGTAAGTACGCGCGTGCCGTCCTCGCCGTGCCGCCGGGGTGGGCAGCGGCGACTGCCGCTGCCCCGTACATCGCCATGCCGCCGGAATGGGCCGCGGGTGCTGCCGCTGGCTCCACCTGTCGCCGCGCTCACGGGGCCAGCCACCGGCGATGCCGCGGCTCTGCACCTTGCCGTGCCTGCGTCCCTTGTCATGGATGACGCCGCGGCTCCGTGTTATACCGCCGCGTCTTCGGCGTGGCCCATGGAGGCTGCAACGCCGTGGTGCCTCGCCGCGTCGCGAGAGGTTGCCGCGGCTGCGGCCGCTGTCCCGCACCTCGCTGCGCCGGCGGGGTGGGCCGCGGGGGCCGCCGCGGCTCCGTGTTATACCGCCGCGTCTTCGGCGTGGCCCGGGGAGGCCGCAACGCCGTGGTGCCTCGCCGCGTCGCGAGAGGTTGCCGCGGCTACGGCCGCTGTCCCGCACCTCGCTGCGCCGGCGGGGTGGGCCGCGGGGGCCGCTGCAGGCCCGAATTATACCGCCGCGTCTTCGGCGTGGCCCGTTGAGGCTGCAACGCCGTGGTCCCTCGCCGCGTCGCGGGACGACGCCGTGGCTTCGTACGCCGCCGCTGACAGGTGGGTCGCGAAAGCGCAGGCGCCTTCACACCTCGCTGCATCTACGGCGTGGCCCATGGGGGCCGCAACTCAGCCGCACTTCGCTGCGTCTACGGCGTGGCCCATGGGGGCCGCAACTCAGCCGCACTTCGCTGCACCTACGGCGTGGCCCATGGGGGCCGCAACTCAGCCGCACTTCGCTGCACCTACGGCGTGGCCCATTGGGGCCGCAACTCAGCCACACTTCGCTGCGCCTACGGCGTGGCCCATGGGGGCCGCAGCACCACCGCACCTTTCCGCGTCTTCGGCGTGGCCCGCGGGAGCCGCAATGCTGCCACCGCCGCACCACGTCGCGTCCGCCGGGTGGCCCGCAGGTGCCGCTTGGCTTCCACACCTCGCGGCGCCGCGCGGCCAATGGCAGCGCCGGTTACCCAACGTTGCGCCGTTTGTCGCGCAAGGGGGCGACTGGTCGGCCTTCCAGGACCGGTTCGACGCGGCATACATGTCGGTCGGCTGGTCCATGGAAGGAGGCCTTGCCGGCGCTTCCGACCTGCTTGGACGAAAGGGCTCTGCAGGCCTTCAAGTCCATCCATCCGGCCGATCGGGCTACACTCCCGGCGGCCTATATCCAAATGGCCAACGTTTTTGAGCCGCCGTCCACCGCGCAGCTAAAGTTTTCATTGCGGCGGCGGGAGGAGGGGGAACTGCCGCTGGCCTTCCGCTGCTCGCTCCTGGCCCTGGCGCAGGCTGCATACCCTGACCTGTACGGCAGGGCACTTGATTCTATGGCCTTGGGGAAGCTGCTTGACTTGGCAAGGGAGCTAGGAATTGCTCTGTCGATCAACAATGATCGCCAGATCACATCCTTGGCGGTCGCCGAAAACATTCAGGCGCACCTCTCCCTCCGCCAACGGCCTCAGATGGCGGCGTGTGCGGGGGTCCCGGCGCCGGACGGGGGGGCCACCTCTCAGGGGGTGGACACCCTCGCGGCCCTGGCGATGCCCGATCGTCGAGGAAGGGGGGCGGGTGGTCGCCGTCCGGAGCAGCGGGGCCGGCCGGGACCTTCCCGTCCGCAGGAGGCGGACACGGTGGCCTGCTTCCGCTGTGGTCAGCGGGGCCACATTGAGCGGGGCTGCCGGAATGCCCCGGGGGCCTTTGGAAAATGGACTCCACCTTCTCCCAGACCCTCCTTGGCATCGGGTCCGGGGCCCCAGGCGAGTCGCGACGCATCATCTGCGCGGCCGCTCCCTTCACCTCATGCATCTAGCGGGGCTAGGGCCCATCGTCATGGGGTTGTCCTCGAAGGGTCGGGTGCACCATCGTCATCACCCCCTCAATGGCCCAGACAGACCCGCCACTGGGATGCGCTAGCGCATAGGATGGTGGCGGCAGCTGCCGGCTCCTCAGCGGTGGCAGGATATGTGCAAGGGGTGCACGTTCGCCTCCTGGTGGATACGGGGGCGTCGGCCACCATTATTTCTGAGGCCATTTTTGGGCTGCTACCCCGCAGCGTGGGTCCGTTAAGGCCGGTTCGCGGGGCTTGTGTCGCCGCGAACGGCGGCAGTTTGGGCATCTTGGGCCACGTTGTAGCGTCGGTTCGGGTTGACGAGATTGAGTTGGCCGGGCCTATTTTGGTCTCCAGGACCTTGGCAGTGCCATGCCTCTTGGGGACCGACTTTTTGTCTAGGATGCCCATCCAAATTCTCGTTGACCAGGGCTGTGTGGAAATGCCGTCAGGGAGGCGGCTGCAATTCCTACAATCGCCTACCGTCCTGTCTCCCTTGGTCGCCGGTGTACGGGCCTTGAATAAAGCGCCGGTGACCGTACCACCGGCGTCACAAATCCTGATACCCCTTAGGTTGCGCAAACCGCTCGAAATGGGCTCCACGGAGACGGGTATCCTCCTGTCCCCGTCAAGCTACTTTTCAAGGACGAAGGGGTTGGTGGGCGCCTTGACAGCCGTGTCGGGGGGCCAGGACCTTTTTTTGCAGGTCCTCAATTCGGGACCCTTGCCGGTCGTAGTCCCGGCCGGCGCCGTCCTGGCACACGCGACCCTGGCTCCTCCACCCGAGAGCGCTGCCCCGGATGGAGGGGTCGTGGCGGGCGTGATGCGCACGGGGGACCCCGACGCATCATGGATCGCCACGTTGTGCGACGAGAATGCCTCGTCCTCCGGGGAACGTCGGCAACTCCGCGACCTCATCGAGCGGTTCACCGATGTGTTCAGCCAAAGTAAGTTTGATTTGGGTCGCACTACTCTTTTGGACCACCACATAGACACGGGTGACGCGGCCCCTATTCGACTTAATTCCCACCGCTTTAGCCCAGCGGAAAAAGATCATGTCCGCTCGGCTGTCGAGGAAATGTTGGCGGCGGACATCATCTCCCCATCTACTAGCCCTTGGGGTGCCCCCATTGTGCTAGTCAAGAAAAGGGACGGGAGTCTCCGGTTCTGCGTCGATTTTCGTAGATTGAAGCAAGATCTCGGTGGCTGATGCATATCCATTGCCTCGCATGGATGATTCCCTGGACGCCCTCTGGGGGGCGCGCGGTTCTTTTCGACTTAGATTTGCTCTCCGGCTTCTGGCAATTGCCACTGGATGAGGCCTCTAGACCCAAAACAGCGTTCCGCACGCCCCAGGGGTTGTTCGAGTTCAATCGGCTTCCTATGGGTCTCCATTCGGCCCCGGCCACCTTCCAGCGTCTCATGGAGATGGTCTTGGCGGGGCTGCAGTGGGGGAGTCTTGTCTAATCTACTTGGATGACGTTATTGTTTTTGGCCATACGTTTGGCGAGCACTTGCAACGCCTTGAGCGGTGTTCGTCAAAGTGCGTGCTGCTGGCTTGAAATTCAAACCCCAGAAATGCCACTTGCTACAACCATCGGTGAGGTATTTGGGACACATTGTTAGCACGTCAGGTGTCGCCACGGACCCGGATAAAACGGCTTGTGTCCGGACGTGGCCGACTCCCACATCTGTCGCGGAGGTGCATAGCTTCGTTGGCTTCGCATCGTACTATCGCCGGTTTGTCCGCGATTTTGCGACAATTGCGAAGCCATTGCACGCCCTTTCCGCCAAAGGCCAAAGGTTTCACTGGGGCGCGGAGGAGGAGGCGGCTTTTGCGGCGCTTCGCACGGCCTTGGCAGATGCGCCGCTCTTGGGGTACCCGGATTTTTCTAAACCCTTCCTGCTCGATACCGATGCCAGCGACACGGGAATTGGGGCTGTCCTGGCCCAGGTGGTCGACGGGGTTGAGAGGGTGGTAGCCTATGGCAGTCGCGTTCTGTCCTCGACGGAACAGCGATATTGTGTGACCCGGAGGGAGCTTTTGGCCATAGTTTATTTTGTTCAGTTTTATAGACCATATTTGTACGGTAGGCTGTTTACGGTCCGAACCGACCACGCGGCCCTGCAATATTCGCTGAAGATTAGTCAGCCCTCGGGTCAGCTGTCTCGCTGGCTCGAAGTGCTCCAGGATTACCCCTTTGATGTAATCCACAGGAAGGGGACACAGCATAGAAATGCGGACGGTTTATCCCGATTGCCGGCAGGCGGCGGGTGTGCTTGCGCCCTGGGCTCTAGCCGTTGCAAGGCCCCAGGGGACGCCGCGGCCCAGTTGGCCTCCAGGTGCGGTGGCGCCCGCGGATTTCGGCCTTGGACTTCCCTGGGAGGTATGGTCCAGCTTGCAGATGGAGGATTCCTCTCTGCTGAAGCTACGGCGCCGTGTCGGACATAAGGCCCGGAGCTCAGCTTCGTCGGCTGCCCCGGAGATCGCTGTGCATGACGGACTCCTCATGCGTTGGGATGCCCAATTGGAACGCTATTGTGTGGTTGTGCCCACTAGCCTGTGTGGTAAATTAACCCGAGCCATTCACAAGAAGCTTATGCACCTTGGCTACCACAAGACCTTATTGACCCTTAAGCGGGACTATTACAGGCCGGGTGTTGAGGGTGACGTGGCACTGATTTTGAAGGGTTGCCACGACTGCGCGCGGAGGAAGGCCCCAGTAGTCCGGGACCGGGCCCCGCTGCAGTCCATCCGGGTTTCTCGCGTTAATGAGCTCGTGGCGCTCGACATTTTGGGGCCATTCCCTGCATCCCAACGGGGCCACAAATACCTCTTGGTGGGCGTTGAGTACCTCACACGTTGGCCCATGGCATGGCCTTTGGTCGATCAGTCGGCCTCTTCTATCACCGAGGTCTTCGTCCAGGGGTACGTGTTTGACAAGGGCGCGCTGGAACAATTGTTGACTGACCAGGGGCGGAATTTCTCGTCTAGGTTGCTCAAGGAGGTGTGTGACCTCCTTGGCACCAAGAAAATCCGCACCTCGCCCTACCACCCCCAGTCAGACAGGATGGTAGAGCGCTTGAACCGCACCCCTACGTCCATGCTGTGCCACCAGGTGAACACGTCCCAGTCAGACTGGGACCTGTTCGTCCCGGGGGTCTTGGCGGCGTATCGGTTGGCCCCTCATGCCTCCACGGGATTTTCGCCTTTTTATTTGATGTACGGTAGGGAACCGGAGCCCCCGGTGCACGTCCAGATGGACGTTGGCTCCTCCAAGAAGGGGTCGGCGGTGCCGACCCCTTTGAAGGTCGCGCTTGACCAGCTGCGCGAGGCGCGACAGGCCGCTGCCGAGAATTCCGCAAGCCAGCAGGCGGCTAATGAGCAGCTGCCCAAACACCAGGCAGCTGGCCTCCCGTGGGTAGCGGGTCAAAAAGCGTGGCTGCATTGTCCCCAGGTCCCCGTTGGCACATCGGCCAAATTGCATCGCCCTTGGCAGGGCCCCGTGGAGGTTGTGGAGGTCCGCCGGCCGCAATGCGTCCGGATTCGGTTCGGTCGCCGGCAGTGGATAGTGCACCCGTCCCGGCTCAAACGTTATGTTCCATCTACCCTGGGCGATCCACCCCCAATTCCGGAGCGGCCGGCTGATGATGTATCCGGCGTGCCTGACCGGCCAGGTCTCGTTGACGGAGGTGACGTCCGACCTGTGTGTGTGCCCCCAGGCCCCTCCCGAGTGAGGCCGACAGAGACCCCCCGGTCACCGGAGGCCACGGCGGTGGGCCTGTTGCCCGCTGATGGGCCACCTGCACGGGTGGCGGACACCGCACAGGGGAGTGGGCCAGCAGCGCATACCCGCTCGAGGGGGATGCGGCTCCGGTGACGGCCCTGATGGCCGTTCAGCGGGCCCAGCCCCTGGCGCCCGTTCGGCGCTATCCGGCGGATGAGGCCTTCGGGCTCTATTTGTATTCTTTTTTTGTTGTTGTGGTTGTTGTTGCTGTTCTGCTTGAGGGGCCGTGCTGCCCTAAGGTTGAGTTTTCTAGCAGCCGGTTTTACCTTCAGGCACACGAACTCGTGATTATTCGGTCTTCGGTCCGGTGTGGGGCCCCGCTTGCGGGGTGATTGCAGCCGGGTCGGCTGTTTTTTTTTTCACGGGGGGGGGGGTGATGTAGAGGAGTAGAGGAGAGTGGTGGCGTCGTGTGCGCTGTCCGATGCGGTGACATCACGGGACGTGGGGTCGCACGCGCTGGGCAGTGCACGTGACGTCACCCCTCCTAGGGTATTTAAGGGAGACCCCGTGACGTAAGCGGGGTCACTGGAGGAACGGGGATAGTAGAAGGGGTAAAGAGGGAACCAGGGATAGTGATACGTGTTAATAAACCCTGGCGGAAGCCCCTAACTCACCTCCGTCTCCGAGTACCTCCGTCTACTACTCAACAAAAGTAAAATAAAAATAAAATAAAAATCACGACGTTTCGGAGACAACGCAAGCTTCCGTCTTCAGGTGGAACAGCATAGCACGATAGCTGTGACGGTTCACCTGAAGACGGAAGCTTGTGTTGCCTCCAAAACGTCGTGATTTTTATTTTACTTTTATTAATTTTAATTTTTTACCTACGTGACTTTACCGAAAAAACCTAAGAATTTGGTTGTAACCAGACTCCAACCCTCCTCTTTCCCACTAGTTATTTTGCTTTTAAGGTTTCAAGAAAGTCAGTTTTTCCTTTTGCATGATACACTGGCATACAGATGAACAGATGTGCATGCAGATAATCAACAATGTTAAATACAACTTGTGGGAGGCCAGGCTATGGGACGAAAGGTTTACAATCTTTTTACATCTCAAATTATTCAGAGTTTTTTTTCCTACGCTCTACATAGCAGCTATTATCGTCGCTTGACATAAAGCCAGTGGCTTGATCCCTGTTATTTTACAACCAATTTTAACGCGCTAAGAAATAATGTGTTCCTTATGGTGTGAAGATACTATTTGAGAAAGTTTGGGCTGGTCAATAGCTGGCATCCACTGACGGAGCCAATGGGAGGGGAGGGGTGGCACGTGCCCCCCCCCCCCAATGATCCGATCGAAATCCCTAATTTCGATCGGATCATTGGGGTTTATTAGTAATAAATCAACATTTTGCGACTCCCACTGCCACTGTGTAGCATATTATTACGTGCCAGGGACTCTATGAGATGATAGGACAATAGTCTGAGTCCATAATTGGCAATAAGTAACGGCAAAGCAGTTATAAGAGACTCACAGAAATGTGTGCAGTTTCGTATACAGTACACGACTTCCCTGAAGGCAAACACCTTCAGCGAGCGCGGTGCCGATCACACACGGTTCAAATTCGACCCTCGATCGATGGCTGCGCCATCGCCACACACGCGTCGAATAAAAAGCAAGGGACAAGTCCTTACTTACTAACAACTCTAATAATTTTTTGACCCCCCCGACCTGAAAATCCTGGCTCCGCCATTGCTGGCATCACTACCATGTGAACCCTGCAAAATGCAAATGTCAAAGTGTTGTTATCCTGCTGGTTTCTTATTTAATAGAACGAGTGGGCAAGGCGCTCACAGTCGATGACAATTTTAATGTTAACTTTTTTTCTGGGACACCTCCATCCAATGCCATTAATTCGTATTGGTGACCTTGAAATATGGCGTCCGATATTTATTTTCAGAGTTTTGGACGTGGAAAAAAATCTAAGTGTTAGGAAATAGTTTTTTTTAATCCGCTTGCCCCATGAAGTCGCAACCTCCTGAAAATACTGGTAATCGCTTAAGTGGGGAGAACATTTTCCTTTCACTTTTCTCTTTGCCATCAGTGTAAAAGAAACAAATGCATCTGATTTAATACGTCAGGGTTGAAGCCACTTTTTCATGATTGCCGTGCCCATAGAAACCCACACACGCGTGTTTTTTCCAAAGCTTACAATCTGGATGGCTTCCCATCCAAACTAATTCATCCGAGTGTGGCATTTGAGCCTCAGCCTTGGTCTGATTTTCTGTTCCAGGAAATCGACTTGTATGTATATTTCTAAAAGCTCAAATGTCATAGCCCATGGGTTGTTAAAGCTGCGTAAGTTGCTGGATGTTGATGTAAAAAAAATAGACGAGTATTGTATTCTTGTGGTCGAGTCTTGCAATCGTTTTAATTACTCGGCCATCAAAACAAATCGCGTTCGTCTGCCGTGGAGCAAGACACGCTCCATGTTTGCCGATGCAGCGAACTGTGGGGCCGATATAACGAGCGATCCGAGTGCCCTATGGGATGATGCAGGACCTACAATGGCATTTGCACAGCGATTTATGGCGTAAAGGAACCCTTTTTATGAAATGATGAAGTGAGATGTGGCTCATTGAGTGCTGAAGGGACGTTAAGGACGGGCTCAGGCTGCATTCCCTTAGGATGTTCTTGTAAAGAACTTGAGCAGAAAGATCTGGGGTTCAAGTCTGGAAAGCCTCCCAGCCACTGTGACATCTATGTGTGCATCATCTTTGCTCTAGGCTACATTTATTCTGTGGATTTTTTAAAATGTAGTTTCCCCCTTTCATTCTGAAGTTGGCTCTTTGTCCTCTGATAATATTCCCGAGTATCTTTGATGGCATTCAAGAGACGCGCAGCTGGGGGCATCAACATCGTTGTGCCATTTAATAAAAAATGTAAAAAAAGACAATTATCACGAAATGCCACTGTTACAACACGTGTGCAATTGCGGTAAATCCATAGCAATCTCTAGAAGGTGATTTGTGGATCGCATAAATATGAGTACTTTGATGCTACCGTGGTGTGATGGTTACCACACTGGACTTGCAATCCAGAGGGCACTGGCTCGGGTCGATCTTCCCGCGCGGCAGTCAAAACACATGAGTGAGTTTCTAAAACTGCCCCCCTCCCCTGCCTCTTCTCCCAGTACTAATTGGGTTGGTCGATCGGCAGGTCGCATGGGATGGGGTTAAATGTGGGATATTATCGCCTCCAATTTTATTGGAGCACTGTGTGTTGTCTTTGTGTGGTCTGTATTTATGTTGCACTTCTTTCGCGCCGTACGTAGCCAACCGTTTTTGCTGCCTTTTTTTAGTTACTGTCACACCATACAGAGCCAACTGCACTAATCGGAGGTGCGGGGGAAGGAATCGAAGGTGTACTCATGCCATTGGAACGTATATACTTGATCTATTTTATTCATGTATTTGTCGTGATTTAATTACTTTTCCTATACTTTGCAGCCCTATCGTTTTTTTAATCGTTTGTTGTAACTTCCTGACCCCCGTGCACCCTTACTGGACATATGTAGAAAAAGAGCTTCATAGCTCATCGGATTTTCTCCAGGATAAATGTTCTGATTCTGCAGTTAGGCCACGTAACCTATTAGAGTTCCCACCTGTGGAGGCCCTGCCGCAAGCAGGGGCATGAGAGAGCAGTTGCAAGCGCTGCACATTTTGCGGAGGCTATATTGAGTTGGTGTGGTTTATATAACAAAACAGAATCATAAAAAATGTGGAGAAATGCACTTGTGGTTTTATGCCCGTGGGCAGATTTAAGAGAGCATAGGGGCTCTGTAAATTAAGTGCACCTCCCCAAGGAATAAATGCACCATTTGTTTGATCATTGTTCATCCGTTTTTCCCCCCCTGCATCTGGATAAAACGTAATTCAAGCATAACCATATCCCTCAATTACAAAAGCATACTAGGTGACCTATGCATAATAATACAGTGTTTAGTTTAATGGCAGCTTATTAAAAAAAATACAATTGGCATGACAACGGTGGTAACATTTGCCACAATAAATGTGTTTTACATTGACAAAATGCAATAAAACTCAACGTGGATTTACTTAGCGCTGTTTTGTAACCCACATATAAAGAGACAGTACAGAAACAGAGGACATATTTATTTTGTAGAGAGAGGCAGCCTGTTTGATCATAGGCAGAGGGACTAAAAGTCAGGGCTCGTGCCTGGACTTGAGAATCAGAATCTTTATTGAGACTGGAGGAATCTGATGAGCTATAAAGCTTTTTTTCACAGATGTCCAGTCAGGGCAGGTCAAAATGTCACAACAACAAACATTACAAAAACACGATTTGAGTGCAAAGTATAAAGGGGGCTCGGAGGCCCAGGGGCTCGGAGGCAGGGTGGCTCAGATGCCGAGTGGCTCAGATGCCGAGTGGCTCATAGGCCGGGTGGCTCGGAGGGTTCTGGGTGCTGAGACGGCACCATTGAGAGACCTGGGGTTCAGCCACAGCACGTGATTAAATCGGATCCTCAAGTCTAGCGAGTGAGTGGCCTCAGCCTGGTCACAATTGTTTGAAACGACAACAAAAAAAACATCACGTTAACTTTTGTTTTGCACGTGATGTGGCTCAAATTCCAGCTCTGAGGAATGTAACGCATTCGTTTAACTGTTGTGCAATGTGTACAGTAATCCCTCGCTTTTCGTGTTTTTGCTATAACGTGGTTCTTCTGTGAGGGAATACTTTTCGCACAAAGTGGAAGGCGCACCTTTAAAATACAGTTCCTGAGCTTTCAACAACGGACTACTTGGGCTGCGAGGCTAAGCAGTATGATAGAGTACGGGGAATGATACAGTACGTGTCATACCCTCATCTCAGTTCTTTGCCTCACCTTGGGATCACTGCAGGCTGATTTGGGGCACCATTGTGGCGAAATGTTAACTACCTTACCTAGTATAGAGGAGGTCGTGGGTTTGATCCTGATCCTGTATATTTTGAGTTTGCATGTTCTCCCTGTGCTTACATGGATTTTCTCCGGGTCCTCTGGTTTGTACCTCCACATTCAGAAACATGCGTTTAGATTATTTGGCTGCTTGATGAGCCACTTTATTCAGCTATAATTTGTGGCCAGGTCGCTTCTGAAAAGAGCTATGTAGATCAGTGGGCCTTGCCTGGTAAAATAAAAATAGTAGTTGAAGTAGTAGTTTGATTTTATAGTGAAAATGTGACTACGTACAGTTATTCTTCGCGAAATGCGGCACTTTTCAGGAACACATCTACCACGTTTTTCCAGGAATTTCCATACATGACTTACTCTCTGTAGCAGGGTTGGTGGAAAATGCTGTCCCCAACTGTATGAAATAGAGGTCACTGGGAATTTGTCTTTAAATTATGGAATCGTTTAGCGAGTTTTGTACCGGATGTTAATCTGAAAAACTGGTTGACATTTTGACTTTATTAAATAACTTAGATTAGATGCAACGTTGGGTGTCTTGTGTGAATTTTTTTGCCCATGGATTATATCACTCAATTCTCAATTTGTGTACTGCTGGTGCGATCCGTGAACTTTTGAGATGCAAGTAGGTCTTATAATTGATACATAACATACTGCCTAGACGACACAATGAGAATAATTAATTATACTTATTTTAGACGTGCCTTCACAGCAACACCGGAAAGGATTTCAGAGGTAGCGCTGTGATATCTGCTTCCGTGGGCCATTCTCGAACACAAAAAGGCCGGCACTGCTCTGCGAGGGATCCAAATGGAGACTTGGTCTCACGACAAGATGCTTAATAGTAGAATCGGGATACAATGTGGGACAACAGAAAGCATTTATTATCATCTATACAGTGAAGCTTGTCCAGATACAGCGCTGTACTGTGTGGCACTCAAGTTTAAAAACACAATAAACAAAGTCCTTGCAGTTAAAACAAGCTAACTACAAGGCATGTGCTGTGCTCGAGGCTAAATTCATGTTCCTCAAACTTTGAGTCATGTTGACCAGCAAGAGAGCAAATGAGCACACAGAAAAGCTTGATTACATAATACGTGGCCTAGAGGTTTGACCAAGGGATAAAAGCAGACGTGTTGTATAAGACTTGACCAACACATCTAAATGATAACCTTGCACTGTGTAACACGGTTCCATTTGTTCCCGGTTGATGCCGATATATTTATCATAAGTATACAAATTCTAGGAACTGAGGGAAATATACTTTTTTTATTTCAAAGACACAAGCTTACAAAGAACATTTCGACACATGCTAGTTTTTTTTACCGAATCCAAGAGTAGCATCCCCACTGTGAGATATCTAATTAACGTAGATCACCAGTTAGTGAAAGACAAAGGTTGGAGCCCGGCAAAGTCATACGCAAATGCTCATGGTAGGGCCTCAACTATAGAGAGCTCCTGTAGTGGGTATTTGGCCTCCTCTTACATATTGGCCAGACATCTTGGAATAAGTACGAGTATCCACCCGTTACCCTACCGCATGAAACCTGCTTATTGACCAGCTGGGGTGCACACATTTATACCGCTGGGTGGTCGGGGGAGGCGGACACCAGAGCATTGCCACCATTGTTTTAACTGCCGTGCCAGCATGGTCGAACTGACGACCTCTGGATTGCAAGTCCAGTTGCACACTAACCACTACACCACAGCAGCAGCATCCATTACGGCCACGGTAGTGGCAGTGAGCGGATTTCTCTTTCCATCAGCTTTTCATCTTTCACCGATTAATAACAAAGTAGGACTCGGCCTTTCATTCCTTCTGCGCCAGTAGGTCAAGTACCACTTTGTGGAAAGCCATCGGTAGTTGTCATGACTCATCCCCACCATGTGGGAATGACTTATCCCCACCATAGGAATATTGAATTATATCACTATCTCAGATGCGCACTTCCACACGTTTCTTTGAGCGGGTAACCGATGTTTTTTCCCCCTGTGATTTTTTACATTTTTATTTTTGCATGCTGCATGTGCCATTATCTTTTCTGATACAAAGCTTAAGTGTGCAATGAAATGAAACGCTCAATTGTGGTTGAAAGATGCGACTTGTTCATTGTGTTGGAGATCCGCACACATCCTCATCCCACGGTTTTCTTGATTTCAGCCGCCTGTATTGTGTTCCCTGGAACATATCCCTCCTTAATCTCCTCTGGCACAGGAGACAATATCTTGCCCCGTAATCGTATTGCTTTTCCACCAAAGTGATCTCATTATATAGGTGCTTTAAGAGTATTCTTCCATAGGGTGCCATCAGTATTGTAAAATTGCCAAGTTTTATCTAACGCTGTATGGCAAACGAGGTTTCCCCTTGTAGACGTTCACACCAAGTGATTAATAACGTGCATGAGGCAAGACTGTTTTTTCATTGTTTTTTTTATGCTTTTCAACTTGGCTTAAAAGCGTTTACTCAGCAGGTTCCATTCGTCTGTTTGTCGGGATGGGTGTGGAGGCATGATAACTCTTGTAAAGGTGATTCGTTACAAATTAATCTTTTGTATAAAGTCGTATTGGGACGAGCAACTTACCCTCATGAAAGGCGGCCAAATTCATCAGAGTTGCCCAAGCTTGAAAACACAAAGCCAGAGCATAAAGGACGAGTTGCAAACACGCTGTTCGGTTTGGCCTTCACGGGCCACTCCATCGCTTTCCGTGCCGCTCCTCGCGTGCGAATGCACGATTTTTCATTATTGCTTTAGCGGGTAGATGGGTACCAAAGTGTCGCCTGCTTCCACGTAGCACGGCAACAGGGTCCAAATACACCTTTGTGTTCTGACGTCGAGTGTTTTACTGATGCTCAACCTATTTTTTTCTCTGTCATCTGCGTCATTGATTGCCAAACGTATTTAGCAATTGTCCTTGGTACTCAGCTATTTCAATTCCAAATCCAACGCAGACATTGAACAATTACATTATATTACACCACTGTTTGCTAAATTACGTTTGCCTATTTTCGAACGGAGCAAAATGAATTCAGCTGTGCTATATTGCTCGCGTTACATTAACGTTGAACGTTGATGTCATGCCAATGATGAAATTCCAATTATTAAAAACATTTGTATTACACATTTTACTCGTTGGGTTACGTAAACCTTGTTGCTTACCTTCACTGCATCAGGGTTTTAGTAACGGTGATAAGAGAGCGAGGGAATTTTGTCACGCACATGCTCCCATTTGCCCAGTAACAACGGAATTCTTGATACCAAACTCGTTTCACGGCAAAAAAACAAACAAATAATAGCATCGCACCTTGGCCTTTGTTACTCAGAGCCATGTGGCTGTTTGTTAAAGAGCCCTGTGCATGTGGTGCTTTCTATCCTTGCATATGGCGGCCGATATGTTCAGGAGATAAATGCCAATTTAGAGGTCTTCCAGCCTCAACGAGAGGGCTTTAGGGGAATGTTCGCGTTGGTTTTGCAGACTACAGTTGTTTGTCATGTGTTCTGTAGACTTACGTTGCCTATAGCCAACATTGGAATTAGACTAACATTTCCCATATGCTATTCTTGAATTTTGCAGCAATGTGTTCAGGAGATATATACCAGTGAGAGGGCTTCAGGAGAGATTTCATGTTGGTTTTCTCTTTCTCTGTTGAATAAGCACTGACTGCAGTTGTTTACTATATGGTCCATAATCTGGGCTGCATGACTACAATCGCACCACTGTGGCTTGTCTTGAGTTTTGAACAGGCAGCATGACCACGTTGGAAGAACATCAAGCTTTCTTTCACCAGAGAGGGCCCGACATTACTGAGGAGTGGTGTAGTTGTCAATTGTGAGCCCAGTATTTTTGGAGCTTCGAAGGAGATGTGTCTCGTATTGCTTGGTGATTCCAGACAGGACTCTAAATATAAGGGCTCTTCACAAAATCATTGGCAAGTCGCCAGATAAACAGCCATTTTTTTCCCACCTCATTAGCTAGTATCATTGCTTGTTTTTGATGTTGTTTTAACAAATTTCAGCTGCCGCCGCTAATTGAACGTCAGTTGTTGTTACTCTTGTATGCATTTGCTCATCGCGTTGTTTGCGCCAAAATTTGCCAAATAATGGGCTGAAATTTGAAGGCCATTAACAAGTGTAAGTGCACAAATAAATGAAAATCTGCATATATTTTATTGGGTGCTTTGTTTTTATTGTCTTCACGAAATGTGCGCGCTCGAAACTAATTTGCAATATACCCTGATATTTTTGTCGACTAGGAATATTTGTCGTGGTCAAAGAATATTAGTTATCTCCGTTTAACTTCCACTTTCTGTTTGTAGTTCTTGGTAATTAAACTACCTTGCATTAGTTTTTCATTCAATAATGCTATTTATTTAGCGTTCGTTAAATATAGTAATGGAGGTTATTAGTCACAGAAATTCGTTCAAATTAAAACAAAGCAGCAATATTATGCAGTCGCGTAGTGTAGTCAACTTAGGCAAGTGACTTGTTTGTGTACTTAAACCGATAATTAAATGCATTAACTTAGCTTCCTCGAATGGATAATTGTTCTTTGGTGTCATGCTTCACAATATTTTTCACATTAATGTTTCAGAGTTATAAAATACCTTTTGCTAAACAGAGCAGCATGGTGTGGTATTGATGTGATGAGTACGTGTCTTTGCAATTCCACTGCTAGATGAGGGCCTCATCTGTGCAGGTTGTGGGGGTTTATTTGAGCGTTCGACACCACACTCGCCAGTGCAGTTTGGTGAAGTTGTGGAGCTTGTGTGTGGGAGCATAGAAGTACATTACAAACATTAACTTTGCTGAACGTATCTCAGCTGCCTACAGCGTAGCCGCTCAGCAGCCTGTTGTGCATGGTGGTCGCCCATCTAAGCAATTATCCAGGCTCAACCCAGCTTGGCGTCCGAGATCGGGCAGATTCCGGGTGATTTGGTCATAAGCAACGTGGTGAATACCACTGTCAAATATATGTAAAGAATGCAGAATAGCAGGGATGTGAGTAAATAATTTTCATGCCTGATGATACAGTATGTCATCAGTAGCCATTATCCATCCGCTGCTGGATGAAGGCCTCCCCAAGTCGTCGCCATCCCCGCATGATTTCACGAAGCAACAATCCTAGCTGCTGAACCAGAGTTAATATAATCCTTCCATCTCCGGGATGGACGTCCTCTGATATCTCTATATGTTCACAAAATCGTAAGATGTCTGTGTGAATATATGTGTGGCCGTGTATTTGTATGTGTGCCATTTTGGTACAGTGGGGAGCACAGGTGGCACCTCTGCCAATCAATCAGTTAACCCATAACACCTGAGTCTGTCCCGTGACCTCCTGCCAGCAGCAAACCTTCAACACTTCATGTGGCCTCAAAGTTAATCTAATTTGGTGCAAATGCTGTGGGAAAGTCATCATCAAATATTTGCAAATAGCGGCTGTGATTTGTATGTGTGTATGTATGTGGTAGCGGGGTTGTTGACACTTGCATTACTAACCCAGCAACCCCAGTTCAATTCATCGCCACAGTGCTACATGATATCAGAAATTGTCCAGCACCTCCCCTCCTAAGTCCTGGTGCATGGATGTAAACTGTGAGATTTCACAGGTATTTTTAGTCTAGAGTAAATGTTTTTATAGTTTTGAATCATTACTATTGACCATATATTTAACGTAGGATTTCACGACAAATATTTTGAATCGTAATTAGCTTATTTAGGGAAAGCTTGTGTAGGTAGAATGTAAACAAAAATTCATTCCCACATGATCTAAACCGAAGGAAACTATGAGCCTTTGGCCATATTCATGAAAATGACAATGAAAATTAATTCTTGGCTACCTACCACGTGAATGTGATAATGGCTTCCAAAGACAAGACAAGAGGCTTAAATAACCGGGGGGGGGGGGGGCTTGCATGTAATTTCCTTGGAATACTTAATCGTATTAAATCAGATGCTCCTGCCACACAGTTCAGTCGCAAAAAAAGAGTCGGTAAAAACACATTGTATTTGAATTTGTTTATCTTTAAAAAAAATAATGAGGAACATTGATTGTATTCTGAACGCAATCTTTCCTCCACGTGTTTCCGCAAAGTCGTTGTTGAGCCCTTTTGACTTGGCTGTGCGATTTTTTTTTAATGCTCTTGTCAAAAATAATGATGGATTGGCAGCCAAGGAATTGATTGCATCTCAGAGGATGTCCATCCAGGAGCTAGAATGTTTAAATCAGCTCGTGTGTAGGTGCATGCTGGATAATAACATCGCAGAATTGTGAGAGATAGTGACTGCTTAGAGAGGCCTTCATCCAGCAGTGCATTGCTTATGACTGATGATAATCATGACAACTGTTCCATTGATAAACTGTTTAAATCAAATTGCCTATCATTCAAAATTGAAAACGAATTTCTTTTGAACTGCTTTTTGTGTTTAGTTTGTCCTTCCCCCGCACCCCTGATTAACACGGTTAGCCAAATATGAAGTTTCATACATACATGCTACTTCATATTTTTGCAGTTTAACTCCAAGTGAGCATTTAATCCAAGAATGTCCTTCTGTTCTTTTGATCTAGGGGAAGCGGCTCGTAAATTTATGCTGAGTGACTCTCGTTTCTGCGTGTGGCAGGCCTGTTTCCGGTACTGCCCCCACCATCAGCACCGCCACCCATGTCAATTTCGCAACCCATCCCTATGCTGTCTGGAATGGGCCCTGCTGCTGCTGCTGCTACAGCCGCCGCCACCGACACCACATCCCCTTCGGTTTCAGCACAAGCCACAGCCACCGCTGTCACGACCCCTCACCCCGCCGACCCTTGCTCCGTGTCCATTGCCGACGTGGCGTCGGCACTGCCCCAAATGTCGCCGTGCCAGGCTGTCTATTCACTGGCGGGCCGGAGAAGTGAGCAGTGTTCCAGGAGGACCAGCGAGAAGGTGCGGCGCATCCTGGACGGCGTGACGGATGCGCTGGCATGGCACATGGCTCAGTCGGACATCCCCGTGATGGAGCGGCCCCGTCGCCTCGTCTGCCTCCTGCTGCTGCTCTCGCACATCCGCTTCATCGGGTAAATTATGCAGCCGCCAATACTCGTCCGATCCGATTCAATCTGATATGATCTGATCTCGCGATCGAAATTTAATGGCAAACGTCGCGATGCTGCGTTTGGCAGTGGTGCTCGAAGTGCAAATGACAAAAGCTCACAACACGTCACATTACAGATACTCAGCGCGTTCACCTGTAACACTGTACTAAAGAGGAAATAAATTATTTAAAAGTTTGTAATAATATCATAAGCCGAGTTTCAGGCAATGGCCCTTGATCATAGCTGTTCTTTGAGTTTTAGCTGTGGTGATGCAACAGACGATCGTCTGTGTGTTTGTTTACAACTTGTTGGAAGGTCCTTGCCCACAATCTGCCAAAATAGCAAGTCGTCATTTTATCCATATTTTTTCTGTACTTCTCTATGAGTTGGGCAGCAGAAAGCAATGCAATGAAATTCATTATTGTACTGTATTTCTCTGTTCCCGTGTCTGTGCTCCCCACCTTCACTAACCCACACTGACCAGCAAGGCGAAGTATAGCCAAATAATCTTCACGACCCCCCAAATAACCACCATGACTACGTCCAGCAGTGGATTGCCAAAGGGCTGCACAATTTACAGTACTAAATGACCGCGTATATTTTAACGAATTGCTTTTGCTTATAACAGCAGCAAGTAACCAACCAGCATTTTTTTAAAAGGTCACACCATGCTGATGAATCTTGGGTAAGCAGAAACCAGTCCAGTTCTCGGCCTGTTTTATTATTTTTTTCTGGAAAACTTTGGTCCCGAAGGTTCTTCGACTGATGGACGACCTAAATGCAAATTTTTTTTATGGTGAAAAAACCCAGTTGGATGTTGATATCTCTGGCCGAGGTGCAAGCAACACACGCCAACAGTTTACTTTTCAAGCTGGGGCGCTTGCTGATGTTAAGTGTGCAGAAACAAAAATGCCGATGACTGACTGTTCCCCACTCTATAATGCGATCTCAATCACGCCGTACTTTTACTAAATATAAATTACTGCAACTATGGTCCCCGTGAAGCACATGCCCCACTTTGTGTACGGCTTCCGGAGATGCAGTAGCATTTGAACAATTTATGAATGCAAATTGTGTTTTGCAGTCGCTTGTTTGAGCGACTAATTTGGTACAAGTGACACTCGTAGCAAGGGCAGGCCATTTTGTGCCGTTCTATTATAATGAATGTAATTAGCATATTCTATAATTCTCTAAAAGTAATCGTACACTTTTACGCTGTTGTGATATCGAATTTATTTCAGTGCTCAGAAGTGGCTCACTTTGGCCCCGATTCTGGCTTGGAGCTCGAGGCAAGATCCTATGATCTGTGGGGCCTCGATAATCTAGTGGAGGCCAGCTCTGGGCCTTACCCTTCGTAATGCATGACTGAGATACATGGAGCAGCTAAGCCTAGGCTGTATACATGTGTGTGCATATACATATAGTGGGGATCAGGAGTGTAGCGTTTAGCGCGATGCGCTACGAACCTGCCGTTCCGAGTTCGATTCCCGCTGACAGCCAACACCAGTGACAATTACCTGAACCGGTCCTGGGCCTCCCCTAGGTCGACTCAGCTTGAAATTAGTACCTTGTGCGATGTCTAAACATTGCCACTGGGGAGACAAAGGTGGCCGGGCGTGGTGCTGGCCACCCACCCCCTCGTGTGCCATTCCAGTCTTCATAGGTGCTTGCTAACAGGACTTGCCCCAACAGCGTGGTACAGGCTATACGGGGGATCTTTGTATTTGTCTTATACATATATACGCACATACAAGTTAGATGCATCAAATTGGCTCTTTAGAAAAGTGCACTTGCGCAATACACGTTGCTAGAAGGGACAATGGCCAGTGGTCGAGTCTAACGACAGAGTGGCAGCCAAAGCTAAACTATAAAACTAAACTATTCTTGAAACTGAAAACTAAACAATTTTTTTTATTTTACCAGGTAACGGCCCAATGAGCTATATGGCTCTTTTTCAGCATTGACCTGGCCACAAATGTAAGCTCAATTGAAATGGATGATCATGTGGAAATGTACAGCATTCAAATGCTACAAATGCACATTGATTCTAAATTTGAAGGGAAAAACCAGAGGACCTAGAGAAAAATCCACACGACCAGGAGGAGAACATGCAAATATAGAGCAGGCGTCAGGGTCGGGATCAAACCCACTACCTTCTGCATACCAGGTGAGGGAGATGAGATCTCCTTAGCCACCACGTGGGGGGGGGGGGATGCGCCCGAGAGGACGTCCACCGCGAAGATGGAGCCTTGAGATCAGCTCGTGTGCATGAGCTCGATAGATCGTGTGTTGGGTAGACCTTCATCAAGCGGTGCCTAGATCATAGCGGATCATGGTAATGATGTAGGGAATAAAATGAAGTAGGAAAAAAAAGTTTAATTATGGCTTCAGGTTGGGTTCATCTACGAAAAATGATTTGCTTATGAAGTTCAGCCATCAACTGATGAGTACTGCTGTGTCAACGTGTACGAAACGTGTTACTTTTGGAAATAAAAGTGTGAGCTTCCGAGGCTTTACGATCCCCAAGGTGCGATGATATCGCAGCCATTGTGCGCTGCGCAGTTAATGTGTTTTTTCTCGTTGCAATTCCGCTGGCGGGCGACGAAACTTTCCAACAGTTTCCCCGCGGCTCTTTAACTGGTGTCTGCGTTCCCATTATGCAGGGCTGTTTATCCCCCTTAGAACAATCTCATTGCCATCCCCCCCCAAATGTGGCATTTTCAGCAATGGGAGATGACAAATGACTCTCCCGTCGTGTCACTTGCTTACGAGCATCCCTTGTGTTTGCACAAAGCTGAAGTGCAAATACCCATCCTGGGGGCACTCTTCCTGCTGCAATTCTTGAGTGTGTGTGTATTGTACGTACGCACTTGTAGGAGTGTGCAGACCACACACTGCTGTTTATTACAGAGGGACACGCTTGCACTCAATTGGGATTTAGTACGTGCGTGTGTTTTTGTGTGCAGCTGGGAACAGTCAGCAGCATTTCTGTAGTATTGGTCAGAACGCGTGCGCATGTATTGTGTGTTCTATTATTATTTTTTCTATTTACGTGACTTTACCGAAAGAACCTGAGAGTGTGTATTGTTATTTACGGAGATTTTTGCTATGCAACTGTGTGGGCATATGCCAGCACACGTCTGTAAGATGTATTCTCTGTGTTCCCGAAAAATACCATTAGCAGCCCTTCAATGTTTGTTTATTATTGACGTGAATCGGTATTATTTATGTAAACAAATGTGCGTGATACGAAATTATTATAATGTAAGGCAAACTGTAAAAAATGGGCCAGTTTGTAGTTTAAATCAAAGTATCCAAACACAGTTTCATAACTTTGGGTCATTAAAAGGAAGTATTTTTGTTATTTGGTCGATGAAAATGGGAGTGCCATTGGGGCAAGACATCTCACTAAATGGTCGGGACTAAACGATGAAGGCGAGAACATGCCAGATTGTACGTCTACCGTGGAGATGGAGCCATGAGACCAGCTCATATGCAGGAGCTAGATGGATTGTTGCACCACGGGACTGAATGAGCATGGTAAATGATAACAAAGTAACGCAGAAAAACTGCTGCAACGATTGCGTTGTGTTTATACATCTGCATCCAGAGTGACTCTCGCAGTGAGAACGGGGTCCACTTTTAGCAGCTTGGCAAAGGTGGGCAGCAAAACAGCAGCCGCCGTCCATTTGTCAAAATGAACCGGAGCTCCTGCTTCTCGGCTGTGCCAGGATCTAAAGCACATCGACCCTAACATGCTTGGCAGTGGAGAAGGGGTGCTCACGAAGAGGTGTTTTCACTTTGTAAAGTCCGCTGATCGGATCAACAGTGACAAGCTCAATTACATGGCGCCCTCCCGTCATAAATATAGAGTAAGGGCAGTTGCATTAATTACGGAGATTGAGCCACGGTGTCAGCAAAGAAATGATGATGATGGGGATTTTTCTTGGAATGTGCGCAGTGCAACCCCTTGAACGAGGCATCCTTGATTTGTCATCGGCAGGGCTGCTCTGGGCATTTGCATTGGGAGGCGCGGTATTAATAATAACTGATGATCATTGCGATGGTGGGTGGAGCGAGTTCTAAACTTGCAGTATTTCTTAAAATAACTTTGCTGAGTTAAAAAAACAACAACGTGTGAACACTAATTGCAAACGTGGGATAGTGCTGTTTGCTGCTGGCCGCTTGACATATTGGGCCTTGGGGTCCAGTGCTCGGCAACTGTGTGCAAATAAATAAATAATGCATCCTCACCACTCCTGAAATGAATACGCGATGTGGAGCTCTCGGTGACGTGGAGCGGCAGCGCCGGGGGTTAGGCGCTGTGATATGGATCTGTCGGCTTGAGTTCAATTCCCGGCCACGGCTAACGTCAGTAGCGGAGTAATAACTCTGACACGAGTTAAATTTCAGGCCATGACTAAAACGACATCTGAAGTGATCTTTTGCCATCCCCCCCCCATTCACCAACCTGCACTAGAACAGCCTGGTGAAATACGGTGAAATGGTACCAATCATCAATGCCTATCACAGTGGATTAACAAAGGGCTGTATGTTGGTATGTTTATTTATTTAAGACCTATTATTCCTTCATAACAGATAAAGTTAAAGGGGGGGGGGTAGTATGAACATTTTTATTACAAAACATATTCAAAGCACTTTCCCAAACTAATAACGCATTTTACAAGCTGGGTAATAGCCAATGATTTTGAGTGGGAATTGAGTGAAGCTACACAAGTGCAGACAGGGAAATTGTCGAGGTTAATGAAATGTCAGCCATCTGTACTCTTTGTGTATTTATGCTGGAACACAAAGTTACTTGAAAAAAAATATGAACCGTGCTACTATGGTACAGGGTAGCCCAAAAAGAGAAAATATATTTAGTTTTTCATTTTTAACTCTTTGTGGAGGTAATCGACAAATGCACTTGCAGCGTTATTCTGTATTGTATGAGTCGAATGCAATTTGAACTTACGCACCCAATCTGCAATCACATTGTTTTCATTGGTGCACAATAAAGTAGGGCTTGAGCCATAAAAAATCAATGGAAGGATGAATTCGAAAGCCAGCGTTTTAAGACAGCTGAGCGAGACGAGAAATGCAATAGTGAGTCAATGTGGAAGGGGTGTCTTTGATGACCTGAAAATGTGTTTTTACTGGCAATGGGTTGGCATTTATTGACGCTTTGATGCTGTTAGCACATCGGGTACAGAGTCATCAGGTCGGTGCTTTAAGGCTTCAGGGTTAAAATTTTACTGGGTTACTCATGTAATCTGATGATTGATTCTCCTGGGGGAGGAGAGGAGTGGGAGCAATTTAGGCATGAACTTAAAATCGAGGTAAGTTTCTCAGTGCTCAAGGAAGTGTGGAGCAGCGCATGTTTTTTTTATTTGTGTCTCAGCTAGTGGTGGAAAAAAATGACAGGGACCAGTCAATACGAAGAACAAAAAAAGTGATGTTCCAACGTCGTTTGTTCTGGCTGAAGCATAAAATGCGTTTTTATTAATTTTCCTCCACTTGAATGTGAACTGTTTTGCATGCTGCATACAAATTTACTCACATCATGTAATTATTACACCGGTGCATTCATGGCTTATTGGTGTGAAAAATTGGGAATCGAGTTCAAATCCTTTGAACCTTGGATTCACAAGCAAAAGCAATTTATTACAAAATCGTTGATGTATAATCATTTTTTACACGATTCGAACGTTTTCTAAAGTTATGCAAATTCATTCTTTCGTGATTGTGTCAGTTCTAAATTTCTACGAGGTTAAATGTTGAGTATTTTTCTAATTTTATCATACGGCTTGCAATGCTGAATGTTCATTTTAGAAAAAATAAATATTTGTGTTGGAGAGGCGGTGAGGGATTAACTTTTAAGAGCAGGAATTACGCTGTGGCATTCATCAGACCTCGTGAGAATCGTGACTAATGGAACACACAGTCCTTAGCATGACATCAAATCCATCTCTCGGAGTTAATCCTCCCCCCAAAGCGACCACCACCGTTGTTTTTTTTCCTTCGTACAAAACATGATAACAAGTGTGCAGTGACTGACCACATTTTTTAAAATATTTGAAACAATTATTTGGAGATACTGTGTTGGCAGTGGGGTGCACGAGCACAATTTGAAAAAAAAAACGCAACTAGATTTTGTCAGCAACACTTTTGCTTTATATAAATATAATGGCACGCAGAGGGGTAGAGATTTTAAAAGGCAAGGGCAAAACCAAAATCCTGCAAGTGCGCATAGAAAGAAAATATTCAGAATAATAAAATATCATTACCCAAACCTTTGAATTACATAATTTACCAAGTGTATATGGAACCGTTGACATTATTGGTAGTTAGGGAATGTCTAGACTTTATATAAAAATGCATAGATGTGCAGATGCACAAGGACTTGAACTGAGGTAACTACATTTTTCTGAATATAAATTCAGGTTCAAGCCTATTTGTTTAACCAGGTTAGAACTCAAGAGATCAAGATGTCTCATTCGCAAGCGTTTCTTGGGCCACCAAAATGACAAAAGCACAACAAAATATACAGAAATGTGGTGATGGTAGTTATGAAGCAGGTTTTTTGTGGTGGTTGTATTGATAATGTGGGTGGCAGTCGTAGTATAGCGGTTAGGGTGCTGCACTACCACCTGAGTTTAAATTCCCACTCACAGCCAACACCGGTGACGAATATTTAAACTGGTGCGGCGTGTAAACATCGCCACTCGGGAGACAAATGTGGCCAGGCGTGGTGCTGGCCACCCACCCCCTCCCTCGTGTGCCGTGCTGGCCTTCATCGGTACTCGTTAACAGCACTTGCCCCAACAGTCTGTTACGTCTTTGTATTGTTGGTTGTCGTGGTGTTGGTTGCAGTGTGGTGGTAATGGTATTAGTTGTTGTGATGATGATGTTGGTTATTTACTGTGCTGTTAATGCAGTTATGGATTATTTAAAGCTGTCATTTTGAAGTCCCTAACTGGTAAGATGCCAAGTAACACCTGCATATGTTATCTTAAAGTGTCACTCTATCACCCAGTCATCTTATCCCCTGCCATTGTCAGTGTAAGCTAGGGCTGAACGATTTGGAGAAACATCTTCTTGGTTCTTTCGGTAAAGTCACGTAGAATGGAAATAATAAAATAATAAAAATAAAATAATTCTCATGACGTTTCGGCCACAACGCAAGCGGCTGTCCTCAGGTGAAAAATGAAACACCACATTCTTCACCTGAGGACGGCTGCTTGCGTTGTGGACGGCTGCTTGCGTTGTGGCCGAAACGTCGTGAGAATTATTTTATTATGTTTTATTTTTATTATTTTATTATTTCCCTTCTACGTGACTTTACCGAAAGAACCAAGAAGATGAATCCCTGCAGTCACGAAAGCTTTAAATCGAGATTTGGGGAAAATGTCTTATTGCGATTTTTCTGACAGATATTGCGATTTTATTTGCGATAAAAAAAAATTAAGTCAAGCTTCTTTCTACGTGCGTGTGTTGCAATCGAAACGTCGTATTCTATTATTATTTAATACATTTTCTTTCTACTTGACTTTACTGAAAGAACCAAACTCACGAAAGCTTCGAATCTAGTTTTAACTGAAGTTCACTTTCGTCCTGCTTGCAATGGTGGTTGAACAGTAAAGTGTTCGCTGTCATAACATTTACATGTTGTGTTTTTGGCTTTAACGTAACAGCACAAGTTGAATAACAAAATCTATAATGGACAGCCCTTTGTCAATCCACTACTGGATGAAGCCCCCTCACGTAACGTGTCAGGCTTTAGTTGTTTGGTCATACGCTGGCCAGTACAAGTTGAGTGACCGTTTCACATATTACTCACCGCTGATGTTAGTCTTGGCTGGGAATTTAAATAGCTGAAGTTCATAGCACAGTGCAAACCACTGCGCCACCGCTCTAAAATCATCAGGCCAAATATAACTTGGTGCTTGTAACTGTGAACAATTTGTAAAAATAAATAGTTGCTTAATATTTTGAATTTAAAAAAATTCAACACATTTGTCAATCACGCTGCGCTAAAAGGACACACATATACCAAACTTTCCAGATTATAATATACCTCGTCCTACGTTTGAAAGAAAAACTTAAGGCTGCGTCTTATAATCTAGTAGATGTATGTACGTGTGTGACAATAGTGATAGAATTTTATTCGGGAACCTCTTATGATCCCCGTTTGTGGTGCTAAGGCAACAACTTCCGGCAACGGGGGGCCCTTCTTCGTAGCGAAGAGAATGTTTAGAGCGGACAATTTACCGTAACATCATTCAATAATTCCCTGCTTTGCCCGTCTCTGTTCTCCGTGGCGTGCAGCAACAAAGGAATCCAGCATTTGTACAACATCAAGCGCAAGAACGTGGTGCCGCTGTACGACCTGCTTCTCGAGATGCTGGATGCGAATGTGTTGAGCGAGCATAGCGCGTGTTCCAAGACATCCCAGGCAGCTGGCACCCAGGACACTGGCAGCGGCAGTGGCGGTGTTGGAGGTGGCATCCAGTGCAAGGCCATGGAGAACTCGCGCAACTCAGTCAAGTCCCCCGCTTTGCAGTCGAATGACGAGCCGCCATCGGCAAAGATCAGGATGACGGTGGGCAGCGAAGCAACCCTTTGACGCTCTGGGTTGACTGAGTGAGGCGTCGATACGCATGTGTGATGTACACGCCGCGTGAAAACACTACGCCCAGGCCATTTTGTATCCAAATATCAACTCTCACTGTGTTTTTTTTATTTGTTCGTTCCGAATAGCCGCCGAGATATTACAGGATTCGATTTTCCTAACTTATGAGCTTCAGATGGAAGAGACAGGTCAAATCAAGGTACGCCCAGCTGGTGGAAATATCAGACATGCGGTAAATGTTTGCGAGTGGTCTGAAAGGCTCGTGAAGACTCGTCGTGGTTATTTAAAATTATAAATTGTTTTCATCGCGGATGAAAACATTTTAATTGCATTTGAAAACTGGGACATTTGTGAGGTCTGTTTAATTGGTGTGTATTCTTTGTTCCACATCGATTGTTGTAAACATACGTGATGGTGCATAACATTTATATATTTTGAGAGTACCCTGCCCACCGCGTAGCGGCACACCTTGTTTATTAATTGTGCTCTGGTTTCTTTCGACTAATTGAGTAGCTCCGGGGTGCTCAACCGGATAACGTGGCATTCTGTATGGAGTGGTTTAGACTTGGAAACCCACACACGCACGTGTGTCAGAGCTTTGACGATCTGGACCTCAGATTCCCAGATGCTTTCAAAAAAATCCCGATATCTGTACTGTCAATCGAGTTGTCATGTATATGAATAGGTGGCCTCGGAACTTAACAAAACGTTTAATTGTGCAACTAGTTCCTTAAAAAAAAGTTCCAGCATGTATGTCGAACGATTGGCTAAATTATTTCGGCCTGAATAACTTAATTTTTCTTCTCCGTTGGCCACACGAAGTTAGCATCATCATCGATGGTATACCAGGGATACCGTGATTGACTAAGTTTTAGCCAATTCCACTTATATATATAAAAAAATGTTTGCAAATGTACTTGCATCCATTGTGCACCCATATTGGGTACATGAAAAACCTGGAAAGATTTGGACCATTTATATAACAAGCTCTGCACTTGCATTGTTCAAATCCAGATTACTATACATCTCATTTATTGCTACATTGGTATTTTTTTAGGTTGTGTTTTTTAAATTGTGTGTGTGTACATATACACAGGCACACAAATGTATATTTGTATTGCTGTCTCAAGATTAGGAGCTAGTATATTTAAAATATCTACATTGACAGTTAACCATCAGAGGTTGTTCTTTCTAAAAAATAATAATTTTGTAATAAGGCTAATTAAAAATAAATAAATAAATCTCAAAATTGGGCAGTATGTCACTGCTCAAGCCTCACAATGTGGATATTTCTGAACATTCTCATTCGGTGCACTCTTCGTCTGCTGCTTACACGCTGGATATATTGCAATAGCGGCACTAGCAATGCAAGTCAATGCATGCAGGGAGAAACTGCAACCGGTTTTGGGTGCGGTTGCCAACTTGTTGTTTTTTTTTCCCCGAAATTTTCCGCGGTCTGTTTCTGACGCTGAGCACAAAGTGCGTCGATAAATTGACACCTCCGATGTTGTAAACGCGGCTCTGTGTTTGGTCTCGATGCCAACTAATGATGGAGAGAGAGAGTGAGTGCGTGCGAGTTTAAAAGTGCAGGAGCATGGATGGTCTTTTTGATCCAATCGGAAAAGGGGAGACGGCACTCGGGAAGAAAGAAGAATTAAAACAATCAAGCACAATCGCCGCACGAGTCCTGTGCGCGGTGCAGTTGTACGGTGGCGCGCAAGGGCTGGCGTGCACGGACGGACGAGCAATGTGACAGCAACGCACGGGGAGTGTGTGCAGTTTATTGGACAAAGGCGTTTCTCCGAGTTGGAAACTGCTGCTAGCTTTGTTGCCCAACGTTAACGTTTTTGCTGCTGTAAAGCTTAATCAAAGTACCGTCTGCTTGGACATGTCGCTTTTTATTTTAAAATGCTGCTCGTAGCACAATTTGCCAAAGCAATGGATAGTGTTGCAAATTGAAGAAGGTTTGCTGCTAAGGTGCATTATGACGTACGTTACTCGTGCCCCCCCCCTTCCCCCACGGCAATTATTGCAACATTCCATGGCAGTGAAGGCACATCGGTAATGTATTGGTGTGACCTTATGGTTCCAATTCACTTCACTATGTAAGGGTAGCGTACTTTTACAACATAAACGCAAATGGATATTTGTTCTTGTCGTTGTAGCCGTAGTCATTATTGTTGTTCTTAAACTGTCGGTTACAATCAAAAAAATTGTGTACGTGTATTAAACAGAAAATTGAGCAGTGGTTGGCTTGACTTGATGGTAAAAGTGGGCTTTATTTCTAAAAGGACTTTAATCAGCCTGTGACACTATGTTTATCTGATTAGCCAAGGCATTTGTGGCGTAGCTCTACTAGGCCTGGCTGATTTAACAAAGGAATTTTATGCTCGTGCATTTTCGACTGCTGTGCAGTGACGAACGCCGGTCCATACACCTGCTGCCATAATTGTCTAAAACCTTGCTCGTGCATACTTTGAGTGTTTAGATTTTTTAGGGGGAAATATTGCTCGTTATATATAAAAAGAATTACAATTATGGGCGCAGTTGTACGTACCGGTGTTCAAGTGGCGTTGCATGCATTGGAGCATTAAGAGGGCCAGTCTAGACTGACTGGCACTTACGGTTAAACAAAAAGTTGCACTGTGTTTGGGAGCTGCACTATAATATGTAGAGGATCGCCTCTGTAAAAGCCTGCAGAGTGAGCCGAAGTGGAATGTTATGCGTTTCACACGATGGTTTTGAAACGTAGCTAACTGAATTACTGCGTGCATAATGATGTATATGCAATGTTCACACACAGTTTAGGAAATAATGATAATTTTACAGCAAGACAACTTTTTGTGCACCTTAGTGGAGCCTGGTGGCAGATCAAAAATATCGTGTAGTGCAGATTCGTGCGTGTAAACGCATCGCCGGCTCAGTAGTTCTGTAGCAAAACGTTCAGGCACCTGTCGCATGTGTTTGGTTAAAAAAAATCCGCCTTTGGCACGTGTAAGAAACGGTCTTTGTGAATGCCGACTGTGCCAATAGTAGGCCGTCTTTTCTGGATTACATTATGGGTGGCCACACATTTGTAAGCAAACAAAGCTATGACGAACCAAGTAGGAAGCAAAAGCCAGTAAAACAACCGTCAAGGATACATTAAATGGGGGTTATTTTTTACTTGTAATAATTCGCAACTTTGTGTACCTGCTTAACACTTTCGGTACACCGTTGGCTATATTTTTAAGCGAATGACCACACTTGAGCCTCATCAACAGAGCTCCTGGTGGGAGAGAGTGATAGGTGTTGGTACACAAAGCAAGGGAGTTAGATGGGGGAGAAGAGGGCATTTTTGTGGCGGAAACAAGGGGTCAGGGAGAAGGCATGCGGTAGATTGTATGCTGTAATAAAATGCTGCCTTGTAACTTTTAGTAGTCATTTTGTAAGCAGAATACTATGGGTACATTACGAATATAATGTATTTTTTTAGCCAATTAAATGTTCTGTGAGCCGTGTGCCATATGATGGTGGTGTTCTTGTCTGTGTCGCTGTGGCTTCTAAGCAGCTTTTTTTTTACTTGCACTATTTTATACTTGCTGCAGTGGTGTGATTTTTATTTAAATGTTATTACATTACTTGTGTTTTTTTTTCTCTTATGGTTTGCACTGTGGATCAGGCCAAAAAAGAGACCGTTAAGTTAGTCTCGTTTTTATTTTGAACAACAGCGAACCTATATAGAGTTTAATATTACGGCACTAGTTTTGTAATGATGTTGAAATTTGATGAAACGAAACAATTATTAAAATACACTGAAATGTATAGTTATTCACATTTCACGATTAACTTTTTTTTTATGAAAACCAGAATTTAATGCAAGAGTAAAATAATCCCGTTTTAATTTCCACACGATTTTGGGCAATCAGATGGAGAGAGTGGCTTAGTCCACCACTGACCTGCAACTCAACCGTTCACATCGAATCATGTGCGTTCTCTCCCTGATATTTTCAAGTGAACCTTACCAGTAAGAGAAGGCTCTCCGCTTTGCTGAGGATCGAATTATATTTTTTGTTAACATATATCTTCTTTGGGTCTTTCGGTAAAGTCACGTAGATAGGTAAAAAATAAATTAACAAAAAACTACCACGTTTCGATCACAACACAAGCGTTCATCATCAGGAAGAGGGGGTTAGCTTTTAAAGGCAAACTGTTTATAAAGGTTTAAAATGGGCGTAGCCCAAATGTCAGCAGCCAATGTTAATGTAAGTGGTGGGCAGCGACCGCGACATTGGTAGGTTTTACACAAATCAAAGGGCTGCCTCCACGACCAGCGCCCTGTTAATCTGAGAGATTAGCAACCTCGAGCTCGGCGAGTGAGGTGGCTGTGTTAGTGTGATACATTTTACCTGTTAATGTAAAATCAGAGCCGACTTAAGTCATAACTGGCTGTGATGTTCCCATCCTACCACCTTCCGATGTTAGTTATTTTCGGCTCTGATTTTACATTAACAGGTTAAATTTCTCACATTAACACAGCCACCTCGCTCGCCGAGCTCGACGTTGCTGCTCTGCAATCTACCATTAACATGCTAATCTCTCACATTAACATGCTAATCTCTCACATTAACATAGCCACCTCAGGGCTCTGGCCGTGGAGGCTGCTCAACGTTCTTACATGCTAATTTTTACTTGGCAGCCCTTTGATTGGTGGAAAACCCACCACCGTCGCGGTCGCTGCCCACCACTTACATTAACATTGGCTGCTGACATGTGGGCTACGTCCATTTTAAACATTTATAAACAGTTTGCCTTTAGAAGCTAACCCCCTCTTCCTGATGACGAACGCTTGTGTTGCGATCGAAACGTCGTAGTTTTTTTTTCTTTGAACCTATCTACGTGACTTTCCCGAAATAAGATGAATTCCTGCAGTCACGAAAGCTCTAAGTCAAGATATATATCATCATAAATGCTTGCAGGCAATAGAAGATGTTTGGTGCATGCGTGCGCGTGTGTGCAAAAGCCCACTTAGCCTGCTGTTCTCCAGATGTCCTCATATACTGTGTTTAACTGTTGCTGAGCTTGATGGTACAGACTGTATGAAGTTCACAAGTAAAATAAAAGTAAACTAAATGCCACCGTAATAGCTTGCTTCTGCCACTATTTTCAATTGTTGTTTTTCTTGCTACTTTCAGGGAGGCCCCTTTTGAACTTAAAACATGTTGCCACATACCTTTTAGTTTTTTAAATGTATCATGTAATATGTTATTCCATTTGTATGTAGACTCCAAACAAAGCCTATTTTCGTACTCATAGCAACATTGTAATTGGGCTTGAGCATGTTACTTTTGGCGAAATGTTAAAAAGCAGATTATTTCACCTGCGATTTAACAAAACGCTACGTTAATGTAATCTATTTTAGCCCGCTTTACAAAAAGCCAGTGTTATCTGTGGCCAGGGTAAGATGTAGAGCTGTCACTTTTGTTAATTGCCAACTTTCAACACACCTCATCTCTCACAGCTTTAATATAATTTTGATATGTGGCTTAATTGCAACTTAAGTCATTTAAGTGTTTTAAACATTCTCATATGATAAATATAATGTCTTACAAAAACATTAAGCAGGTTTTAAAATAAAATAGTCATGCCAAACAAAATGTTTGGAATCCACAGAGCGCCAAACCTATCTCCGTGTTCACAGACCGCGTGGATAAGCGCATCTGATTTAATTAACGTTCAGATTAGTTTGGATCAGGGGCGATTTCTTCATTAGGGCGATTGGGCGACGCACCACCAATGTCATTCAACCACAGAGTCACGCTAGCCGTAACTGTGCCTCTGGATATAGTCCAATCAGCGTCATGTCACGTTCTGTGGAGTACCGCCTCTTTTTGGGCGATTTCACTCCGGCTGAGAATCGCCCCGAGTGGCCCCATAGACTTACATTCAAAGATGTTTTTTTTCAACCGGGGGGCGCTGCAATGCATTCTCTATGGTTTCCGGGAGGGCTCCCACTAACGTGCTTACGTCATCATACGTAAGCACGTTTCATCCAACAATATAATTTGTCGCCACCTAGTGGAATCTTTAATAAAAGAAACTTGAGTGGATTGTATTAATAGTGAGTATAGAAACAAACAAGATGTATTGTAAGAGTCACTTTATTTTTCATTAATATTAAAGAAGTGAAGTTGCCTTTACATGCTTAAGCTGTTAATTTATCCATTGCATGGGCGGACCTTATCCTTATCAATCATCCAGACATTTGCCCCCCCTGAGAGATTTTGCAGGAGCCGCCACTGGTTTGGATACAGCATAAAATGTAATTTCCTCGTGCTCGTATATCGTGTTTTCAAAAGCCAATTTCAATATTTAACATTTACTTGACGACTTTGGTGCCTTAGTAACGTCTACAAATACACATTACTTTCTGATTACTTTTGCTGTTTAAAGGTTACAATTTGCATCAAGTAATTGTACAAATTAGTCCGCCTGCTTGTACATATGCATTGTAATAAATACTTATTCAAACAATATTTGAGCTTAAGAATATTTAGTGGGATCTTTTCTGGCAATTAAATGCAGGTTTTTTTTTCAATCAGCAAAATGCACCTGGCACATCGTAGAATACATTTTGGCATTACCCATTGTGTTCCGTATTACTACGACTGCGTGCAGCTTGTGCTTTGGTCTGGAAAAGTGCTTTTGTCCAGAGAAGTGAAGGCAAATACATCCGTGTTTGCCTCTCTCTTAACACTTCGCAGTTGTACGTTTTGGCCAAGAGAGCTGCATCTACCTTTCCCACTGCACTCTCAGTAATTTCGCAGTGGAAACTGTAATCCCATTACATTGCCTGCTAGGAGCAAGGAATATCCACCAGATAGCAAATTAACTGTCATCTAAAAACCGTTCGGCGCGACGTGGCTTTGGTGTGGCGTACTGTCCATTGGTCGTGAATTACGTTTGGTGGCCCGTACGTTTTATTTACTAAGCTTAAAGAGATAGTGCTGTCTGTTGGAGCTTGCCTTTAGGTGAGGTTTATCGCACGATGCCCCTCGAATTGCAGAGCTTTACTGCAGAGCAAAATATAACCAAGTCGGGAAAAATATCGGTTGCGTTATATTTATGGTGATGGAGCAAGCGATGACCCCGGCGAACGGAATGCTGCGATGAGTTAAACCCAACAACGGCGGCAGACATGTAAAGTCTATGGGCCAGGTTTTAAATTGGCAGACTTTGATTTTTTAAAATTGTACCAAAATGGGTTATATGTTTATTGCCTGGCATTATATGAATAGTCTTGTGTCCAGAGAGAGTTGTGTAGTTATTTTAAAGCAAAGGTGTTACCGTATTGGTTTTGTGTGTGTGTACAAAATCTAATATTAGTCATTCTTCGAGCAAGTTTTTGTTCTTCTTGTTGTTCAGCTTTGTCACAATGCGTTAATATGAGACATTCAGGAAAGCATTGGGGTAGAAGCTGCAATGAATAAACATTGTAAAAACATTCATAACAAAATCATCCAAGATGTTTTTCCCACAGTCCAGCTCCATAAAGAGTTAGGCCTCTAATAAGCATTTATTAAATGCATATTAAATCTATGTTGTTTCCCCAATATGAATACAGCTGTTGGTTTTGATTACGACGTATAGTTTCGGAATTAAAATATATTCGACCAGGTGATCCAACCAAATGCAGGTGCAGAGAGATTGGCAACTTTTTTTTTCAAAGTGTAAGGCTTTGGTTATAATGTTTTTCAAACAAAGGCACAAAACATCAAGCGGGCAAGCAACAAACAGAACTGTTACGGTGTAACCCACACGAGTTAATTTTGTTTCTTGAATGGGTAAAGGAACTTACGCAGGAATGGGTTGGGAGGAACAGACGATGGGACGAGATTGAAAAGCCGAGCGGTGTGAGGTGAGCAGCAGATATAGAATTGGAAGAATTGAGTCGACCGGACGTGTGGTTGGATGCACTCGACGGTATGGATGATGGTGATGATGATGGTGGCTGTCCTTCCAATGTCAATCCACGGGGTTTAACATTGGCTCAAACATGCATTCGCATGTTGTTATATTTTGCCATGTACGGTACATAAAAAAACATGTACACAGATTGTTATACTATATGTTATTGCCGCTTCAGTGACGCAAAACAACTTCATAAGAAGACGCCATTATAGCTGACCGCTCTTTGTGAAGACATTGTTGCGCAAAATGGTAAATTCCTTCTCTTTAAGGGAATATATGTATGAACTATTTAAATTTAATGGCATTCGCTCCTATGTATGTATGTATGTTGAATTTATTTCGCATCGTACGTTGCCAACCGTGCTAATCCTAACGTTGACTATGCACCTGTTGGCCAGACTCCTAACAAACACAAAACGAATAACTCCACGACGTATTTTAGAGATCCAGCCCCTGGATTTGATAGAACCGTTCAAAGGCACTGCGTAGGTTTTTTTTGCGATTGTCCTTTGCAGCTCTCCGATGTGTTTTCGAGTTGGACCGTTTGGCACGATGTCTGGCATATCGCTGCGCGTGCTCGGGGCTTCTTCAGGAGCTTCCGGCACGTGGAGCGAAACATCAGACATGAGATGCATCGTTCCCACGAAGTAGAACCCGAAAACGCATCACAGATATATCTTATCATTAAAAGATGTTCAGCTGTAATTCATACAAACTGTATGCGGTATTGTAAACATCAAAAGTTATGGGCGCTTGAAAGACTTTAAATTGGCAAATTGTGTAAATGCGTTGGTTAGCTCGTGGCTTGACAATATTGTCCTCAATAAATCGAGATCACATTGGATATAGATCAGAAAAGTATGAAACCGAACAAAGTCTCGCGAGGTGAAATAGTCCATCTTGCAGGGTTGTGAGTTTGAGGGTAATCGTCAGAAATGTTTAATAAAATAACCTTAAGCTACCATTAATGTGCACGAGCAGATATTCTCCGAACGAAAAGCAGTTGACTGCTTTCTTCACATGCATGCATTAACGGGGCTAAACTGCATCGTCTCAATTTCCCTTCACTCAAGAGGAAGTAAAATGTTCTCGCAGATTTTATGTAACGATAATAACTGTAGCTGTTGTAAGCTAGAAGTCTCATCTTCTGTCTCCCCATATAAACTAAAAATACGCCTAAATTTTGATTTAAAGCTTTCGTGACTGCAGGGATTCATATTATTGGTTCTTTCGGTAAAGTCACGTAGATGGGAAACACTAAAATAATAAAAATATAAAACAATAAAAGATAAAATTCTCACGACGTTTCCAAACATAGATGGACTCGTCCATCTGACCAACTGCCAAATCGCTGTCCGTGGTGCTGACGTTAAGAAAAAAAACGCCACTTTTTTAAAATTTCTTGCTGTGGATTTCACACCTGATGATGATTGCTTGTGTTGCAGTCGAAACGTCGTGAGCATTTTATTGTTTTATATTTTTATTATTTTAGTGTTTCCCTTCTACGTGACTTTACCGAAAGAACCAAGAATATAAAAATACGCTGTTAGTCTTGGCTTTCCAGAACCAATGTTATCAAGCGGTCTTTGGTGTTAAGTAGGCAAAATCTGAACCGGTTTCAACCTTCTAGGTCTCATCAGCAGAGTCACTGCTTGTTGAACAAACCCTTCTCTGGATCCCAGATTTTAATGGCAAGAGTTTTTTGTGTTCACTAGCTACGGATGAGAAAGTTGAAATTAAACCCCCCCCAAAAACCCCCATCCAACGGGCACGAAAAAAGTCCCATTTTTTTATCCCCCCCCCCCCCCACAGACACACTGACTTTAATTCTGTTCAATAATAACTCGTTTCCTCCGTCTCACTTTCATTTTCATTAATAACCCGTGCACAGAGAAAAACGCGCTTGCCAATCCGCCAAGCAAGCAGACTCTCAAATTTCTCAACAGCTGGCCAGTGTGGATCTAGAGCAAGGTGTGGCGGTTTCAATTATCATCTTACTCCTGTTCTTGCAGGTGTGGGGGGTAGGTGCCAGACCTGATGGTGACGGCTGTTGCACTTTATACGTTGGTGTCAGATTAACACGTGTCGAAGTTCACGTTTTGCATCATCTCCCCTTGCTGCTCTTCTGCATTTATACGTTTATTATTTTTCTAATTTGTCCATACCGTTTACACGTATGGTAGAGCCCAAAGACAATTAACCTTGTTTCGATAATGATTGTTAGAAATCTGTACTTTTTGCTTGCAAATTAATCAAGTATGTCATGTTTTAATTTTCGTCGCATTTAAATTGAAAAAAAAAACGTGCATCATGACCGTTTTCAGTGCATTATGGGGTGTGAGTGTAAGGCCCTGAGTGAACGCAATGCAATTCAATACTTTTTTGAGTAATAGCATTAATAATATGATCTTACCTCAAATATTGAGTCACCTAAATTCTCACCATTTGCCAATGGTAACAATTTGTTTAGTTCGAAAGTTGGTTACTCGGTACATTTCAATAACATTCACTGAAGCTATATATTATAATAATAGGTTTTTCCCCTTTTTCTGGCAACAAAACAGGTGTTAAGATCTTGATTTGAAGTTTTCGTGACTGCAGGAAATCACTCTTTGGTTCTTTCGGTAAAGTCACGTAAATATAAAAATAACTAATAGATCACGACGTTTCGATCGCAAAACAAGCGATCGTCTTCAGGTGAAACAACACAGCAGGCATTACATTTCTAAGTTTGGTAAGTTTGATATTTTTTTCTCTCTCAACCCCACCCCCACCCCTCGGATTATCCGAGGTATGCCTAGCTCTGCGATCCTACATTTACTTGCAAATTCCATCTCTAGCCCTGCCCAGTAGCTCTCGCTACATTTATTCCTGCCTCAGCAGACCGCCTGCTGTATTGTTTACCTGAAGACGATCGCTTTTGTGTTGCGATCGAAACGACGCGATCTATTAGTTATTTTTCTAATTGCGTGACTTTACCGAAAGAACCAAAGAGTAAGTGTTAAGATGTAAAAACACCAAACTGAAACCTTTTACAAGGAATCATGTCTGCATTAACCACAATGCTTGTGGTCAGAATGCAAACAAAAAACACTGATAATATATGCATTGTCCTTGAAACTGATTGGTCCACACCAGAGACAGCTTTCTTTTAAGCCTCGTCTCAAACGGTGATAGACCAGAGGACGCCAAAAGGCGTACAGCCCAAAGACAACGCACTATCAGAGTAATGAGAGCTCGGGTTGAGCATCTACATCATGGGACCTCCTTTGCCAGTTCCAAAATATGATAATAGGGTTTTCCCCTTTTTTTCTGGCAACAAAACAGGTGTTAAGATGTTAAAACACAAAACTGAAACCTTTAACAAGGAATCATGTCTGCATTAACCACAATTCTTGTGGTCAGAATGCAAACAAAAAACTGATAATATATACATTGTCCTTGTATTTAATCGGGCTTAAAGGGCCCTTGCATCTATAGTTGGCACGAAGCGCAGATATAATTGATATGTGGCAGTGTATTCATGTATAATGTTGGTATATTAATGGTGAAACTGGTTTAGAGGGATGCTACAGAGGCATAAACTTACAGACTTTAAATTGGTTGGCAAGCTCCTCGACTCTTTGCCAGAACTTACGCGCATACAATGCGCGCATACGTGCAAGTATAATTATCATGAGATGCGAGATATTTTTTAGTTTTTGCACGTTTTGATAGTTTGCAACAACGCAAAAAAATACACAGGGCATTAAATTGACGCCGAGAGAGAAAGGTACAGAAGTTTTGTTTTATGTTTTATCAAATCGGCTTTCTTTTTTAAAAATTCACGGCAAAGCCGCGTCTGTCAAAATGTTCATTTGCTTATTTTGGTTGAGCTGAGAGTTTGTGGTGTTCTTGTATATTTGCTTGTACGTTTGATTGCGTTAAAGACCTGTGCACAATGTTCTTAACTGTACCCCTCCCCTAAGCTTGGCTCTCAGTCAATATTTATTATTGTTCGACAAAATCTTGCAGGAATCATGCACTGTATTCATAATGATTTGTGAATTAAAGTTGTGTGTTCTACGTGTGTGGGTCGAGTTTGCTTGGCTTTTTTTTCTCCCGAGCAAACTTCTATTTTTGTTTATCGCCTGCTCACAAACGTGGGTTGGTGCACGTGGTTGTGCCGGCCCGATATTGGTTCTAGAAATTTGCCGCTATGCATCGGCGGTGGTTGGCGGTGCAGGGCAGCCAAAGAGAGGGCCAACTTTCACACAACCTTGAATTTTAATCGAAAGGAAATATTTGCATATTACACACCGCTTGAATAAATAAATACGTAATAAGACTTTGGTGCACAGTGTTCCGTGTTTGACATATTCACGAAATGCCAACAAAGACGAGCCTTTTTGAGATGGCACAAGTCTGTGGCTCCGATGACTCAATATTTCACATCAGTTTTCAGAAACCCCGCAATGTAAACTAAACTAAAAGATAATTTTTAATCATACATATATATTTTTTGTGGAATCTGTGATGGCAGGGGAATGTAATATTGGTTGCAGTTTGATGGCAGGAAAAAGTGGAGGCAGTGTGAACGATTTGTGAGTAACCTCGTGTTTACTCATGACGCCGTGTGATGTTTCTCGCAAAGCGAAGCTGCGAACAGCCAATTTCCCTCTAATACGACACAGCATGCCGACTAAAATGTTAAACTTGTCCCTCCTGCTGAACGGTTGGTCTGACTGGCGCATTAAGTCCCTTCGGGTATGTTATTCTAACACGATAAAATATAAAACCTCTGAGAATCACGTACCTGTAATTATTTGTCGAAAAATTAGTGCGTTGCATTGTGAATCGATTTTCAAAAAAAGAGTTTTCGGGGTTTAAAGTTAAACGTTTTTGTAAGAAAAATATACCTCAAACCACGATTGCTATTTTTGAAACCGTATACTGCACTTAACAATTCGAAAAATAAGTGGAATTTTGTTGGTGGATTATTTGTCTACCCACTCTGTATCAAAGCCTGACAGCTTGAAGGCCGTAATGCAATCAAGGCCGTGATACCCTAAGAGAAATTACTCCTATTGTTAAACGATAAACTTTTTAAACCGGTAATTATATTCATAATCGGTTACCAATTTCGCAATGTCAGATACCACTCACCGTTTGCAGTGAAGGATTTAAGAACTGAGAGCGCTCGATTGGCACCAACGTACAACCAAGTACGGCTCTCGTTTATAAGGCAAAAGGTGCAGCTACCCTTTGCTCATGCCACTGCTCGCAGAAAGGCGAATCAACGTCGTGGTTCTACTCTTCTACCCTAACATATCGTTACACACTGGCCAGGTGTGTTAGAAGAAGCGGTCGGCGTACCCACACTTTGCGCCATTACACTTTACCAGTCACTTTTACTGTGCTATTGTGCCCAATTTATACTGCTGGCTGGCGAGATGCGTGGAATTTCAAAAACTCGCACCATTATATTTCGGCTGCCGTGCCGTGAGATTCAATCGAACCAGAGAGACCTCTGGGATTACAAGTCCAGTGTGCTGCAATCTATTACAGCACTGTGGCAATTCCTTTCGGTTTTTATTTCCGTTATATAAAGTGAAACGTGGAATGTTTATTGTTCGAGACATTTACATACGTGCCGGAAAAAAAAAACCCAAGTACCCTGGCTAATTTACCCACTTTCTTTCATTAGATAACCGCCCGAGAGAAAATAAACTATTTCAAGCATTTGCATTGCAATGTTGTGCATGCGACCCGATGCGGGGGCGGGGTGGGGATATCTAACCTATATAATTCATTTTTTGTCTCTCTGTCTGTCCGTCCGTCTGCATACGCTCGCTTCCGGGGGATTTAGCTCTCGGACCGTGGGGTTCGCCGTGATTAAATTTTGCAGGTGGGCACGCCCCCGGCCCCGCGGTAAACTTAGGCATTTCCAATTTTTCATCTCTAAACTTTAAATCGGACCGATTATCGATTTAGTGCAATTTCTCTTTATTTATTTATTTACTATTGCCGACCAGCAAATAACGAAGCACGCCGTTGCGCATGCGCGAAGGCGGTTGCCCCTGGCAATGGGCGGTTGTCTCCTGTTAAAAATATGTGCACGCATTAACACACGACGCTGAGGTAAATTCATCAAAGTTTCACATCCTCTTCACTCCCCCACCACCCCAATGTGTGCAATTACTATCATAGTGTCGGTAGATAATAAAATTATAGCGATTAGACAGTATTATTGTAGCGCGGGGGGGGGGGGGTAACGGTCACAGCACACAGCCTCAACCGGGTGGGTAATCTAGGCGAGGCCGGAGGCTCTGCACGGTACTAGGCCTCGACACCTCACACGTGTCAGGCGACGACTTTGTGCTATGAACTCAATATACACGGCGTTGCCCGGGGGGAAAATACATTTAAAATCTTCTGAAAACTTTAAAACATAACATACCAATGAAAATACAACTGTGTAATTTAAAATGTAAAACCGATCGCGCCAAGAATCGATTCTCTGAATCGCGCAAAGGAATCGAAGGTTGTAGATTCATTTAGAATCGCCCTGTTCCCGTTAAATATAAGTTGGTTATAGAGTTGATATAAACTGCTACGAATGGGAAATATCCGGCGTTGACCGGGGCAAAAATATAATTAAAAACTCCTGAAAACTTTAAAACATAACATACCAATGAAAATGAAACTCTGTAATTAAAAATGGAAACCTCCTACGCGCCAGGAATCGATTCTTTGAATCGCGCAAAGGAATCATCGAAGGTTGTAGATTCCTTTAGGATCGCCCTATTCCCGTTTAATATACTTACGTGTCGCCACGTTTGCTTAACATTTCCGACACACACATTCACACATTTAGCTTTTACATTTAACATACAAAACGTCAGCATGTACAGCTGTCATCATAGGCAAAACATTTATACACCCTCAACACTCTCCCTCGCCACTCTCCCTCACTCATCATCACCACTCTCCTTCACCACTCACTATAACTCACTATCACTCACCACTCACCATCACTCACACTCACCCTAACCACTCACCCTCACCACTCACTCACTACTCACTACTCACCCTCACCACCACTACTCACCCTCACCACTCTCCCTCACCACTCTCTCACCACTCACCCTAACCACTCACCCTCACCAATCATCCTCACTACTCACCACCACCGCTCACCCTCACCACCACCACCACTCACCCTCATCACTCACCCTCACCACTTACTCTCACCGCTCACCACTCACCCTCACAAATCACACTCACCACTCAAACTCACCACTCACACTCACCACTCACACTCACCCCTCTCCCTCACCACTCACACTCACCCTCACCACTCACCCTCACCACTCACCCTCACCACTCACCCTTACCACTCACCCTCACCACTCACCCCTCTCCCTCACCACTCACCCTCACCACTCACCCCTCTCCCTCACCACTCACGCTCACCCTCACCACTCTTCCTCACCACTCTTCCTCACCACACTTCCTCACTCCTCACCACTCACTAATCACCCTCACCACTCACTACTCACCCTCACCACCACTACTCACCACTCTCCCTCGCCAATCACCCTCACCATTCACCCCTTTCCCTGACCACTCACGCTCACTACTCACCCTCACCAACCATCCTCACCCTCACCACCACCACTCTCCCTCACCATTCACCCTCACCTTAAGCACTCACTCTCACCACTCACCCTCTCCACTCACCCTCAGCACTCACCCTCACCACTCACTCTCACCACTCACCCTCACCACTCACCCTCACCATTCACCCTCACCACTCACCCCTCGCCACTCATCCTCACCACTCACCTTCACCACTCACTCTCACCACTCACCCTCACCACTCACCCTTTCTACTCACCCTCACCACTCACCTTCTCCACTCACCCTCACCACTCACCCTCACCACTCACCCTCACCAATCATCCTCACTACTCACCACCACCGCTCACCCTCACCACCACTCACCCTCACCACTCACCCTCACCACTCACTCTCACCGCTCACCACTCACCCTCACAAATCACACTCACCACTCACACTCACACTCACCACTCACACCACCTCACCACTCATCACTCACCACTCACACTCACCACAGACCCCTCACTACTCACACTCACCACTCACCCCTCTCCCTCACCACTGACACTCACCCTCACCACTCACCCTCACCACTCACCCTCACCACTCACCCTTACCACTCACCCTTCTCCCTCACCACTCACCCTCACCACTCTCCCCTCTCTCTCACCACTCACGCTCACTACTCACCCTCACCACTCTTCCTCACTCCTCACCACTCACGCTCACCACTCACCCTCACCACTCACTAATCACCTTCACCACTCACTACTCACCCTCACCACCACTACTCACCCTCACCACTCTCCCTCACCAATCACCCTCACCATTCACCCCTTTCCCTGACTACTCACGCTCACTACTCACCCTCACCAACCATCCTCACCCTCACCACCACCACTCTCCCTCACCACTCACCCTCACCTTAACCACTCACTCTCACCACTCACCCTCTCCACTCACCCTCAGCACTCACCCTCACCACTCACCACTCACCCTTACACTCACCCTCACTATTCACCACTCATCCTCACCAATCACACCCTCACCAATCACCACTCACCCTCACCACTCACGGGTGAGTGGCGGTTGTGAGTGGTGATTAGTGAGGGGTGAGTGGTGAGAGTGAGCATGAGTGGTGAGTGGTGAGGGTGAGGGTGAGTGGTGATTGGTGAGGGTGTGATTGGTGAGGATGAGTGGTGAGTGGTGAGGGTGAGTGGTAAGGGTGAGTGGTGAGCGGTGAGGGTGAGTGGTTGTGAGGGTGAGTGGTGAGGGTGAGTGGTGAGGGTGAGTGGTGAGGGGTGAGAGATTGGTTAGTGGGGAGGGTGAGTGGTGAGGGTGAGTGGTAAGGTTGAGTGGTGATGTTGAGTGGTGAGGGTTAGTGGAGAGTGGTGAGGGTGAGTGGTGAGTGGTGATTGGTCAGTGGTGATTGGTGAGGATGAGTGGTAAGTAGTGCGGGTGAGTGGTGAGGGTGAGTGGTGGTTGTGACGGTGAGTGGTCAGTGGTGAATGGTGAGGGTGAGTGGTGAGGCTGAATGGTGAGTTGAATGGTGAGAGTGAGTGGTGAGGGGGAGTGGTGAGGGTGAGTGGTGAGGGTGAGTGGTGAGGGCGAGTGGTGAGGGTGAGTGGCGGTTGTGAATGGTGATTAGTGAGGGGTGAGTGGTGAGGGTGAGCGTGAGTGGTGAGGGTGAGTGGTGAGCGGTGAGAGTGAGCAGTGAGGGTGAGTGGTGATTGGTGAGGGTGTGATTGATGAGGGTGAGTGGTGAGTGGTGAGGGTGAGTGGTTGTTGTGAGGGTGAGTGGTGAGGGTGAGTGGTGATTAGTGAGTGGTGAGGGTGAGTGGTAATGGTGAGTGGTGAGCGTGAGTGGTGAGGGTGTGATTGGTGAGGATGAGTGGTGAGTAGTGAGTGGTGAGGGTGAGTGACGGTTGTGAGTGGCGGTTGTGAGTGGTGATTAGTGAGGGGTGAGTGGTGAGGGTGAGCGTGAGTGGTGAGGGTGAGTGGTGAGCGGTGAGAGTGAGCAGTGAGGGTGAGTGGTGATTGGTGAGGGTGTGATTGATGAGGATGAGTGGTGAGGGTGAGTGGTTGTTGTGAGGGTGAGTGGTGAGGGTGAGTGGTGATTAGTGAGTGGTGAGGGTGAGTGGTAATGGTGAGTGGTGAGCGTGAGTGGTGAGGGTGTGATTGGTGAGGATGAGTGGTGAGTAGTGAGTGGTGAGGGTGAGTGACGGTTGTGAGTGGCGGTTGTGAGTGGTGATTAGTGAGTGGTCAGGGTGAGTGGTGAGGGTGAGTGATGAGCGTGAATGGTGAGTGGTGAGGGTGAGCGGTGAGGGTGAGCGGTGAGCGTGAGTGGTGTACACTTGGCGACACGTAAGCAAGTTTTTTTAAAACTGGAAAAGGGTGATTGGTGGTTGTGAGGGTGAGTGAGGGTGAGTGGTTAGGGTGAGTAGTGAGGGTGAGTAGTGAGGGTGAGTGGTGAGCGTGAGTGGTGAGTGGTGAGCGTGACTGGTGAGTGGTGAGGGTGAGTGGCGAGGGAGAGTGGTGAGGGTGAGTGTAGTGAGTGGTGAGGGTGAGTAGTGAGTGGTGAGCGTGAGTGGTGGGGGTGAGGGTGTGATTGGTGAGGATGAGTGGTGATTAGTGAGGGTGAGGGTGAGTGGTGAGTGGTGAGGGTGAGTGGCGGTTGTGAGTGGTGATTAGTTAGGGGTGAGTGGTGAGGGTGAGTGGTGAGGGTGAGTGGTGAGGGTGAGTGGTGAGCGGTGAGGGTGAACAGTGAGGGTGAGTGGTGATTGGTGAGGGTGTGATTGATGAGGATGAGTGGTGAGGGGTGAGTGGTTGTTGTGAGGGTGAGTGGTGAGGGTGAGTGGTGAGGGTGAGTGGTGAGGGTGAGTGGCAGTTGTGAGTGGTGATTAGTGAGTGGTGAGGGTGAGTGGTAAGCGTCAGTGGTGAGTGGTGAGGGTGAGCAGTGATTGGTGAGGGTGTTATTGGTGAGGATGAGTGGTGAGTGGTGAGGGTGAGTGGTGAGGGTGAGTGGTGGTTGTGAGTGGTGATTATTGAGGGGTGAGTGGTGAGGGTGAGCGTGAGTGGTGAGGTTGAGTGGTGAGGGTGAGCATTGACGGTGAGCAGTGAGGGTGAGCAGTGAGGGTGAGTGGTGATTGGTGAGGGTGTGATTGGTGAGGATGAGTGGTGAGTGGTGAGGGTGCGTGGTAAGGGTGAGTGGTGAGCAGTGAGTGGTGAGGATGAGTGGTGAGGGTGAGTGCGGTTGTGAGTGGTAATTAGTGAGTGGTGAGGGTGAGTGGCGAGGGTGACTGGTGAGGGAGAGTGGTGAGGGTGAGCGGTGAGTGTGGTGAGTGGTGAGGGTGAGTGGTTGTTGTGAGAGTGAGTGGTGAGGGAGAGTGGTAAGGTTGAGTGGTGATGTTGAGTGGTGAGGGTTAGTGGAGAGTGGTGAGGGTAAGTGGTGAGTAGTGCGGGTGAGTGGTGAGGGTGAGTGGTGAGGGGTGAGAGATTGGTTGTTGTGAGGGTGAGTGGTGAGGGTGAGTGGTAAGGTTGAGTGGTGATGTTGAGTGGTGAGGATTAGTGGAGAGTGGTGAGGGTGAGTGGTGAGTAGTGCGGGTGAGTGGTGAGGGTGAGTGGTGGTTGTGACGGTGAGTGGTGAGTGGTGAGGCTGAATGGTGAGTTGAATGGTGAGAGTGAGTGGTGAGGGAGAGTGGGGAGGGTGAGTGGTGAGGGTGAGTGGTGAATAGTGAGTGGTGAGGGTAAGTGGTGATTGTGAGTAGTGAGGGTGAGTGGTTAGGGGTGAGTGGTGGGGATGAGTGGTGAGGGTGAGTGGTGAGGGTCAGTGGTGAAGGTGAGTGGTGAGGGTGATTGGCGAGGGTGAGTGGTGATTGGTGAGTGGTGAGGGTGAGTGGTGAGGGTGAATGGTGAGGGTGATTGGTGAGGGTGAGTGGTGAGGGTGAGTGGCAGTTGTGAATGGTGATTAGTGAGGGGTGAGTGGTGAGGGTGAGCGTGAGTGGTGAGGGTGAGTGGTGAGCGGTGAGGGTGAGCAGTGAGGGTGAGTGGTGATTGGTTAGGGTGTGATTGATGAGGATGAGTGGTGAGTGGTGAGGGTGAGTGGTTGTTGTGAGGGTGAGTGGTGAGGGTGAGTGGTGATTAGTGAGTGGTGAGGGTGAGTGGTAATGGTGAGTGGTGAGCGTGAGTGGTGAGGGTGAGTGGTTAGCGTGATTGGTGAGGGTTTGATTGGTGAGGATGAGAGGTGAGTAGTGAGGGTGAGTGGTGAGGGTGAGTGGCGGATGTGAGTGGCGGTTGTGAGTGGTGATTAGTGAGTGGTCAGGGTGAGTGGTGAGGGTGAGTGGTGAGCGTGAATGGTGAGTGGTGAGGGTGAGCGGTGAGGGTGAGCGGTGAGCGTGAGTGGTGTACACTTGGCGACACGTAAGCAAGTTTTTTTAAAAATGGGAATAGGGTGAGTGGTGGTTGTGAGGGTGAGTGAGTTTGAGTGGTGAGTGGTTAGGGTGAGTAGTGAGGGTGAGTAGTGAGGGTGAGTGGTGAGCGTGAGTGGTGAGCGTGACTGGTGAGTGGTGAAGGTGAGTGGCGAGGGTGAGTGGTGAGGGAGAGTGGTGAGGGTGAGTGGTGAGTGTGGTGAGTGGTGAGGGTGAGTAGTGAGTGGTGAGCGTGAGTGGTGAGGGTGAGTGGTGAGTGGTGAGGGTGAGTGGTGATTGGTGAGGGTGTGAATGGTGAGGATGGGTGGTGATTAGTGAGCGTTAGTGGTGAGGGTGAGTGGTGAGTGGTAAGGGTGAGTGGCGGTTGTGAGTGGTGATTAGTTAGGGTGAGTGGTGAGGGTGAGCGTGAGTGGTGAGGGTGAGTGGTGAGGGTGAGTGGCGGTTGTGAGTGGTGATTAGTGAGTGGTGATGGTGAGTGGTGAGCGTGAGTGGTGAGGGTGAGTGGTGAGCGTGAGTGGTGAGGGTGAGTGGTGATTGGTGAGGGTGTAATTGGTGAGGATGAGTGGTGAGTAGTGAGGGTGAGTGGTGAGGGTGAGTGGCGGTTGTGAGTGGCGGTTGTGAGTGGTGATTAGTGAGTGGTGAGGGTGAGTGGTGAGCGTAAGTGGTGAGTGGTGAGGGTGAGCGGTGATTGGTGAGGGTGTGATTGGTGAGGATGAGTGGTGAGTAGTGAGGGTGAGTGGTGAGGGTGAGTGGTGGTTGTGAGTGGTGATTAGTGAGGGGTGAGGGTGAGCGTGAGTGGTTAGTGGTGAGGTTGAGTGGTGAGGGTGAGCGGTGAGCAGTGAGGGTGAGCAGTGAGGGTGAGTGGTGATTGGTGAGGGTGTGATTGGTGTGGATGAGCGGTGAGTGGTGAGGGTGCGTGGCAAGGGTGAGTGGTGAGTGGTGAGGGTGAGTGGTTGTTGTGAGGGTGAGTGGTGAGGGTGAGTGGTGAGAGTGAGTGGTGAGGATGAGTGGTGAGGGTGAGTGGCGGTTGTGAGTGGTGATTAGTGAGTGGTGAGGGTGAGTGGCGAGGGTGACTGGTGAGGGAGAGTGGTGAGGGTGAGTGGTGAGTGTGGTGAGTGGTGAGGGTGAGTAGTGAGTGGTGAGCGTGAGTGGTGAGGGTGAGTGGTGATTGGTGAGGGTGTGATTGGTGAGGATGAGTGGTGATTAGTGAGGGTGAGTGGTGAGGGTGAATGGTGAGTGGTGAGGGTGAGTGGCGGTTGTGAGTGGTGATTAGTGAGGGGTGAGTGGTGAGGGTGAACGTGAGTGGTGAGTGGTGAGGGTGAGTGGTGAGTGTGAGTGGTGAGCGGTGAGGGTGAGCAGTGAGGGTGAGTGGTGATTGGTGAGGGTGCGATTGATGAGGGTGAGTGGTTGTTGTGAGGGTGATTGGTGAGGGTGAGTGGTGAGGGTGAGTGGTGAGGGTGAGTGGCGGTTGTGAGTGGTGATTAGTGAGTGGTAATGGTGAGTGGTGAGCGTGAGTGGTGAGGCTGAGTGGTGAGGCTGAATGGTGAGTTGAATGGTGAGAGTGAGGGAGAGTGGTGAGGGTTAGTGGTGAGGGTGAGTGGTGAGGGTGAGTGGTGATTGGTGAGTGGTGAGGGTGAGTGGTGAGGGTGAATAGTGAGGGTAAGTGGTGAGTAGTGAGTGGTGAGTGTGAGTGGTGAAGATGAGTGGTGAGTACAGTCAATATGCACTGCTGTAATCATAGCAGGTACCACCACCACAGTATGTACTGCTCTCATCAGAGCAGGTTCCACCACCACCACAGTATGTACTGTTGTCATCATCGCAGGTACCACCACACTCGGTATGTACTGCTGTCATCATAGCAGGTTCCACCATCACAATATGTACTCCTCTCATCATAGCAGATACCACCACAATATGCACTGCTGTAATCATAGCAGGTACCACCACAGCAGTATGCACTGCTGTAATCATAGGTACCACCACAGCAGAAAACTCTGCTGTAATCATAGTATGTACCACCACAGCAGTATGCACTGCTGTAATCATAGCAGGTACCACCACAGTCAGTATGCACTGCTGTAATCATAGCAGGTTAGTGGTGAGGGTGAGTGGTGAGGGTGAGTGGTGAGGGTTAGTGGTGAGGGGTGATTGGTGGTGGTGAGGATGAGTGGTGAGGGTGAGTGGTGAGGGTGAGTGGTGAGCGTGAGTGGTGAATGGTGAGGGTGAGTGGTGAGGGTGAGTGGTGATGGTGAGTAGTGAGGGTGAGAGGTGAGGGTGAGTGGTGATGGAGAGGGGTGAGTGGTGAGGGTGAGTGGTGACGAAGAGTGGTGAGGTTGAGTGGTGAGTAGTAAGGGTGAGTGGTGAGGGTTAGTGGTGAGTGTGAGTGGTGAGGGTTAGTGGTGAGGGTGAGAGGTTTGTGGTGATGGTGAGTGGTGAGGGTGAGTGGTGAGGGTGAGTGGTGAGGGTGAGTGGTGAATAGTGAGTGGTGAGGGTAAGTGGTGATGGTGAGTAGTGAGGGTGAGTGGTTAAGGGTGAGTGGTGGGGATGAGTGGTGAGTGTGAGTGGTGAGGGTCAGTGGTGAAGGTGAGTGGTGAAGGTGAGTAGTGAGTTGTGAGGATGAGTGGTGAGTGGTGAGGGTGATTAGTGAGTAGTGAGTGGTGAGGGTGATTAGTGAGTAGTGAGGGTGAGTGGTTAGGGTGAGGGTGAGTAGAGACAGAGAGGGTGAGTGGTGAGCGTGAGTGGTGAGTATTGTTAAAGCCCGGTGGGCTTTGACAATACCTTAGTATCTGTATATATATGTAAGGTTATTAAGAAATATATTTTTCACCCGGGCGACGCCGGGTACTTCTGCTAGTAGTAAATAAATAAATAAAGAGAAATCGCACTAAATCGATAATCGGTCTGATTTAAAGTTTAGAGACGAAATATCGGAAATGCCTAAGTTTACCGCGGGGCCAGGGGCGTGCCCACCTACAAAATTTAATCTCGGCGAACCCCACGGTCCGAGAGCTAAATCCCCCGGAAGCGAGCGTACGCAGACGGACAGACGGACGGACAGACAGACAGACAAAAAATGAATTATATAGGTTAGATAAAGACGGAAGCGCTCAAGCCAACGGGGTCAGCATGCACCGAATTTAGCTGACTCGTGTAGGCACAGGTGTCAGGGCTTTTGGGGTTGAAAAACATTCGTAGACTTTTTGTTGTTGTTAACACTGTGACCAAGTGTCAGAGGAGCGAGCCAGCATCGCCAAGATTGTGGCCGGCATCTCTGGGATTCAGCCACTCATTAAAAATGCCTTCTCAAGTGAATTTATACGGCGATGGCCGCAGCCTGGTCACAAACGACAATAAAATATAACCAAATGATTAGGTCACAAGCGTGAGGAAAAAAAAAACACCCCGTGCTGCATTACATACATTTTTCAAATTGAACTTGGCTTAATTCCAGCATTGATACTTAAAACTATTTCTTTTGGACATTATAACAATCACTAAAATTACAGGGTAGTTTAAAACATGTGCCTCTTGTGGATAGAGGCCTAATTGATGGGGCTTCAGTGAACGGATTTCATAAGTACACACAAAACGCGTTGATTTATTGAACAGACCACCATAGGTTAGATGGAGTGCTCTTGCCAATGACATCTGGTAACCAAGCAGAAAATGCTGAGTAAACCCTGACGTTAGACCGGTCCAGAGATTGTTTCCTCAAACAATTTTTTTGCTGGACAATATTGATCTGGAAAAACAAATCCGATGAGCCACAAGTAAAAAAAAAAATATAGTTTAATGTGGAGACACCTAACGGAGTTTTGCTGGCATATGGAAACTTAAGTGTGAGTGGTGAGCGTCAGTGGTGAAGGTGAGTGGTGAAGGTGAGTAGTGAGTTGTGAGGATGAGTGGTGAGGGTGATTAGTGAGTAGTGAGTGGTGAGGGTGATTAGTGAGTAGTGAGGGTGAGTGGTTAGGGTGAGGGTGAGTGGAGACAGAGAGGGTGAGTGGTGAGCGTGAGTGGTGAGTATTGTCAAAGCCCGGTGGGCTTTGACAATACCTTAGTATCTATATATATGTAAGGTTATTAAGAAACATATTTTTCACCCGGGCGACGCCGGGTACTTATGCTAGTAGTAAATAAATAAATAAAGAGAAATCGCACTAAATCGATAATCGGTCTGATTTAAAGTTTAGAGACGAAATATCGGAAATGCCTAAGTTTACCGCGGGGCCGGGGGCGTGCCCACCTGCAAAATTTAATCTCGGCGAACCCCACGGTCCGAGAGCTAAATCCCCCGGAAGCGAGCGTACGCAGACGGACAGACGGACGGACAGACAGACAGACAAAAAATGAATTATATAGGTTAGATAAAGACGGAAGCGCTCAAGCCAACGGGGTCAGCATGCACCGAATTTAGCTGACTCGTGTAGGCACAGGTGTCAGGGCTTTTGGGGTTGAAAAACATTCGTAGACTTTTTGTTGTTGTTAACACTGTGACCAAGTGTCAGAGGAGCGAGCCAGCATCGCCAAGATTGTGGCCGGCATCTCTGGGATTCAGCCACTCATTAAAAATGCCTTCTCAAGTGAATTTATACGGCGATGGCCGCAGCCTGGTCACAAACGACAATAAAATATAACCAAATGATTAGGTCACAAGCGTGAGGAAAAAAAAACACCCCGTGCTGCATTACATACATTTTTCAAATTGAACTTGGCTTAATTCCAGCATTGATACTTAAAACTATTTCTTTTGGACATTATAACAATCACTAAAATTACAGGGTAGTTTAAAACATGTGCCTCTTGTGGATAGAGGCCTAATTGATGGGGCTTCAGTGAACGGATTTCATAAGTACACACAAAACGCGTTGATTTATTGAACAGACCACCATAGGTTAGATGGAGTGCTCTTGCCAATGACATCTGGTAACCAAGCAGAAAATGCTGAGTAAACCCTGACGTTAGACCGGTCCAGAGATTGTTTCCTCAAACAATTTTTTTGCTGGACAATATTGATCTGGAAAAACAAATCCGATGAGCCACAAGTAAAAAAAAAAATATAGTTTAATGTGGAGACACCTAACGGAGTTTTGCTGGCATATGGAAACTTAAGTGTGAGTGGTGAGCGTCAGTGGTGAAGGTGAGTGGTGAAGGTGAGTAGTGAGTTGTGAGGATGAGTGGTGAGGGTGATTAGTGAGTAGTGAGTGGTGAGGGTGATTAGTGAGTAGTGAGGGTGAGTGGTTAGGGTGAGGGTGAGTGGAGACAGAGAGGGTGAGTGGTGAGCGTGAGTGGTGAGTATTGTCAAAGCCCGGTGGGCTTTGACAATACCTTAGTATCTATATATATATGTAAGGTTATTAAGAAACATATTTTTCACCCGGGCGACGCCGGGTACTTATGCTAGTAGTAAATAAATAAATAAAGAGAAATCGCACTAAATCGATAATCGGTCTGATTTAAAGTTTAGAGACGAAATATCGGAAATGCCTAAGTTTACCGCGGGGCCGGGGGCGTGCCCACCTGCAAAATTTAATCTCGGCGAACCCCACGGTCCGAGAGCTAAATCCCCCGGAAGCGAGCGTACGCAGACGGACAGACGGACGGACAGACAGACAGACAAAAAATGAATTATATAGGTTAGATAAAGACGGAAGCGCTCAAGCCAACGGGGTCAGCATGCACCGAATTTAGCTGACTCGTGTAGGCACAGGTGTCAGGGCTTTTGGGGTTGAAAAACATTCGTAGACTTTTTGTTGTTGTTGACACTGTGACCAAGTGTCAGAGGAGCGAGCCAGCATCGCCAAGATTGTGGCCGGCATCTCTGGGATTCAGCCACTCATTAAAAATGCCTTCTCAAGTGAATTTATACGGCGATGGCCGCAGCCTGGTCACAAACGACAATAAAATATAACCAAATGATTAGGTCACAAGCGTAAGGAAAAAAAAACACCCCGTGCTGCATTACATACATTTTTGAAATTGAACTTGGCTTAATTCCAGCATTGATACTTAAAACTATTTTTTTTGGACATTATAACAATCACTAAAATTACAGGGTAGTTTAAAACGTGTGCCTCTTGTGGATAGAGGCCTAATTGATGGGGCTTCAGTGAACGGACTTCATAAGTACACACAAAACGCGTTGATTTATTGAACAGACCACCATAGGTTAGATGGAGTGCTCTTGCCAATGACATCTGGTAACCAAGCAGAAAATGCTGAGTAAACCCTGACGTTAGACCGGTCCAGAGATTGTTTCCTCAAACAATTTTTTTGCTGGACAATATTGATCTGGAAAAACAAATCCGATGAGCCACAAGTAAAAAAAAAATATATAGTTTAATGTGGAGACACCTAACGGAGTTTTGCTGGCATATGGAAACTTAAGAAGTACTGTAGTTCTGTGACGTGGTCTTCCGGGAACATCCTCCGTCACAGAGTGGTGCAAGAGGGTACTATTCTCAAGACAATGCCGCAGACAGCACAATTGTCATGTCGGAGAAGACATACATTGTTCAGCACGCAAGAGCACTCATCAACGATGCAGAAACAGCCTCACATTTTTTTCACGGAGCTGTTTTTGCCTCGGCTCATTTGCAAAATAAAAGTTATAAATGTATTTTTTAAAATGGGTTAAAATGTGCCTGTCACCCTTGATGTTTACTTCACACACACACACTGTATACTGTATTTGTGTTAAGCCAGTAAAAAAATGGGCATATGCATGGCTCTTGATTGCTGAGTGCGATCCTGTGTCCAGACTTTAATCCCCTAAGGTACAAGTCGACCTGAGATAGGGTTGTGTTGTTGCACTCGGCTGTGGTCTGATGCTGGTGAGTGGTGAGGGTGAGTGGTGACGAAGAGTGGTGAGGTTGAGTGGTGAGTAGTAAGGGTGAGTGGTGAGGGTTAGTGGTGAGTGTGAGTGGTGAGGGTTAGTGGTGAGGGTGAGGGTTTGTGGTGATGGTGAGTGGTGAGGGTGAGTGGTGAGGGTGAGTGGTGAGGGTGAGTGGTGAATAGTGAGTGGTGAGGGTAAGTGGTGATGGTGAGTAGTGAGGGTGAGTGGTTAAGGGTGAGTGGTGGGGATGAGTGGTGAGTGTGAGTGGTGAGGGTCAGTGGTGAAGGTGAGTGGTGAAGGTGAGTAGTGAGTTGTGAGGATGAGTGGTGAGTGGTGAGGGTGATTAGTGAGTAGTGAGTGGTGAGGGTGATTAGTGAGTAGTGAGGGTGAGTGGTTAGGGTGAGGGTGAGTGGAGACAGAGAGGGTGAGTGGTGAGCGTGAGTGGTGAGTATTGTCAAAGCCCACCGGGCTTTGACAATACCTTAGTATCTGTATATATATGTAAGGTTATTAAGAAATATATTTTTCACCCGGGCGACGCCGGGTACTTCTGCTAGTAGTAAATAAATAAATAAAGAGAAATCGCACTAAATCGATAATCGGTCTGATTTAAAGTTTAGAGACGAAATATCGGAAATGCCTAAGTTTACCGCGGGGCCGGGGGCGTGCCCACCTGCAAAATTTAAATTATATAGGTTAGATAAAGACGGAAGCGCTCAAGCCAACGGGGTCAGCATGCACCGAATTTAGCTGACTCGTGTAGGTACAGGTGTCAGGGCTTTTGGGGTTGAAAAACATTCGTAGACTTTTTGTTGTTGTTAACTCTGTGACCAAGTGTCAGAGGAGCGAGCCAGCATCGCCAAGATTGTGGCCGGCATCTCTGGGATTCAGCCACTCATTAAAAATGCCTTCTCAAGTGAATTTATACGGCGATGGCCGCAGCCTGGTCACAAACGACAATAAAATATAACCAAATGATTAGGTCACAAGCGTAAGGAAAAAAACACCCCGTGCTGCATTACATACATTTTTGAAATTGAACTTGGCTTAATTCCAGCATTGATACTTAAAACTATTTCTTTTGGACATTATAACAATCACTAAAATTACAGGGTAGTTTAAAACATGTGCCTCTTGTGGATAGAGGCCTAATTGATGGTGCTTCAGTGAACGGACTTCATAAGTACACACAAAACGCGTTGATTTATTGAACAGACCACCATAGGTTAGATGGAGTGCTCTTGCCAATGACATCTGGTAACCAAGCAGAAAATGCTGAGTAAACCCTGACGTTAGACCGGTCCAGAGATTGTTTCCTCAAACAATTTTTTTGCTGGACAATATTGATCTGGAAAAATAAATCCGATGAGCCACAAGTAAAAAAAAATATATAGTTTAATGTGGAGACACCTAACGGAGTTTTGCTGGCATATGGAAACTTAAGTGTGAGTGGTGAGGGTCAGTGGTGAAGGTGAGTGGTGAAGGTGAGTAGTGAGTTGTGAGGATGAGTGGTGAGTGGTGAGGGTGATTAGTGAGTAGTGAGTGGTGAGGGTGATTAGTGAGTAGTGAGGGTGAGTGGTTAGGGTGAGGGTGAGTGGAGACAGAGAGGGTGAGTGGTGAGCGTGAGTGGTGAGTATTGTCAAAGCCCGGTGGGCTTTGACAATACCTTAGTATCTGTATATATATATGTAAGGTTATTAAGAAATATATTTTTCACCCGGGCAACGCCGGGTACTTCTGCTAGTAGTAAATAAATAAATAAAGAGAAATCGCACTAAATCGATAATCGGTCTGATTTAAAGTTTAGAGACGAAATATCGGAAATGCCTAAGTTTACCGCGGGGCCGGGGGCGTGCCCACCTGCAAAATTTAATCTCGGCGAACCCCACGGTCCGAGAGCTAAATCCCCCGGAAGCGAGCGTACGCAGACGGACAGACGGACGGACAGACAGACAAAAAATGAATTATATAGGTTAGATAAAGACGGAAGCGCTCAAGCCAACGGGGTCAGCATGCACCGAATTTAGCTGACTCGTGTAGGCACAGGTGTCAGGGCTTTTGGGGTTGAAAAACATTCGTATACTTTTTGTTGTTGTTGACACTGTGACCAAGTGTCAGAGGAGCGAGCCAGCATCGCCAAGATTGTGGCCGGCATCTCTGGGATTCAGCCACTCATTAAAAATGCCTTCTCAAGTGAATTCATACGGCGATGGCCGCAGCCTGGTCACAAACGACAATAAAATATAACCAAATGATTAGGTCACAAGCGTAAGAAAAAAAAAACACCCCGTGCTGCATTACATACATTTTTGAAATTGAACTTGGCTTAATTCCAGCATTGATACTTAAAACTATTTCTTTTGGACATTATAACAATCACTAAAATTACAGGGTAGTTTAAAACGTGTGCCTCTTGTGGATAGAGGCCTAATTGATGGGGCTTCAGTGAATCGATGAGCCACAAGTAAAAAAAAATATATAGTTTAATGTGGAGACACCTAACGGAGTTTTGCTGGCATATGGAAACTTAAGAAGTACTGTAGTTCTGTGACGTGGTCTTCCGGGAACATCCTCCGTCACAGAGTGGTGCAAGAGGGTACTATTCTCAAGACAATGCCGCAGACAGCACAATTGTCATGTCGGAGAAGACATACATTGTTCAGCACGCAAGAGCACTCATCAACGATGCAGAAACAGCCTCACATTTTTTTCACGGAGCTGTTTTTGCCTCGGCTCATTTGCAAAATAAAAGTTATAAATTTATTTTTTTAAATGGGTTAAAATGTGCCTGTCACCCTTGATGTTTACTTCACACACACACACTGTATACTGTATTTGTGTTAAGCCAGTAATAAAATGGGCATATGCATGGCTCTTGATTGCTGAGTGCGATCCTGTGTCCAGACTTTAATCCCCTAAGGTACAAGTCGACCTGAGATAGGGTTGTGTTGTTGCACTCGGCTGTGGTCTGATGCTAATGGGCAGCGTGCTGTCGACGAGCAAAATTCACGCAACATTTTTTTCTCTTCTACCCAAGTGGGACGCTCAAAAGCAATGACCTGGACGCTGCCGTATGTCGGCACACTGGACTTTCAATCCAGAAGTCATCGCGAATCGATCGGTAGGTCACGAGTGGGGGGGGGGGGGGGTAACGCGTGGGGACTCCCACCCATTTCAAAAAGTGAAATGAATGTTTATTTGTTAAACAGAAAAAAATGGCTGCCCAGTGGTAGAAGATTTGGTCAAATACCCTCCCGAGAGGGTCCTTCTCTAGCAGCCCGGCAATTGCTCGCTCTCACCGCCGATGGCAAGGACGTTCTCCACACGGGAGAGGGGCTCTCCGAGGCAGCGGTGGTGGTTTGAGAAAGCACTTGCGGGGGCTGCACCTTAACCTGCTAGGGGAGAGCAGCGCAATGGAATTGCCGCTTTGGGGTCTCAACGGCACGCGGCGCCTATTCACAGCACGCTTCACATCACACCTGTGCTAGCACGGGTGCAATGCTATTTTAGTACCCCCTTAAATAACCGCCACGGTGAATTAAAACACTAAACAAATGTTACTTTTAATTACATCATATATATACACGTATAAAAATATTTCACAAACGCAGGTCGGTCAGCTGCACTATGTCCGTCCGTTCGCCCATCGTTGCTCGGAAGGTGACGGACAGCGATGTGCCAACGCTTCCCCTCGGTCGGCGCAACCTCTCGCGAGCTGGGTCATTCCACCGCCACTTCCTCTTTGCTCCTTCTGCTTTCAATGTTTTCCAACGAGGCTACGAGTATAGTAGTTGGGCTCTCTGCGTCCTGAGAAATCTCATTCATCGAGTCCCCTGCACATCACCATTTCAGGATGGGGGGGGGGGTTCTATCTGTTTCCTGGTTTTCCCAAGATCATCCTCTTGACGAGGATGTAGCTGCTGTCCTTGTAAATCTGCAGTCTTCCAGGAAGGACAGTAAGAGTCCAGTTGTCAGCTGCATAATAATACACCACTCAAGACAATGCATTCACGTGCAGTTCTACCTTCTTCCATATATTTCACCATGATGTCCCAAAAAATGTCCAGGTTGGATTTTTTAATCACTTGCATTGACAAGCGAGGTCCTCTTCTGTTTTTTGCAACATCTTTCCGCTCCGTCTTTCCATTACGCGTCCTGGTAGGTTTTTTTAATTTCCAAATTTTGTATTGCAGCATCAGGATGTGGCGATCCTAGGAGGGCGGCAAGCGGGGCACTCCGCCAATCGAGATGCACCCTGCCCACAGCAGGAACCCAGCGGCCGCGAGCATCACCACGAGCAGCCGGGGCAGAGACCGGAGGGCCCGCAGAGCGCGGCAAATGTCGGCCCAGCGGCAGCGCCACGGCGCCGAACGAACTCTCCACCAGATGGCGGCGCATGGCGAGGGCCTGCGCGGGCCCAGCCATGGGCCCTCGCCCCTCTCCAGCAGGTGGGCCAGGTTAACGTCAACGCCGTCGTCGTCGTCATCGAGCCTGGCAGATGGGCGCGGGCGTTTAGGATGATTCGTTTCGAAATGAAAAAGCAAGCGGCGAAGTTTTTTTTTTCTTCCCCCGGGTTAGATCGCGTAAATGATTAATATTCTTAGGTTTTTTCGGTAAAGTCACGTAGGTAAAACATTAAAATTAATAAAAGTAAAATAAAATAAAAATCACGACGTTTCGGAGGCAACACAAGCTTCCGTCTTCAGGTGGAACCGCCACAGCCACGACAGCTGTATCAAGTAAATGAGAGATTGCAGGAGCTACCACTCAGTTTATATAATGGTTGGAGAGGGGGGAAGGGCCAAGTACAGCACACTGTACTTAAGAGGGTGAGCCTTTGTTATGGAGAGGTACGGTTTGTGACTCAACCTGTGACAAGGAGAAAACAACTGAACATGGTAAACCTGTAATAGTTGTCTGTCAAATAAGATTGGCCAAATAAGTGTAGTTAAATCTTTTTTGCATGGTTAATCACATCTTTCCAATGATTACTCAGTTTGTAACCATCATCACGGTTGAAATTATGTCTGTGTTTGTATATTTGTATGGCTTCGTGTACAAACCTTTGATGGTAGCCAGGAGGTTTGCAGAGAACCTTGGTCTCGGAAAAGACAATTTCATGAGAGCCCACCGAGTTGTAGCAATGATCGGCCACGGCAGAAGAATCAGTTCTGCCGTGTTTCAGATCTGACTTGTGCTCGCAGACACGATCAGAAACATGACGTTTCGTTTCTCCAATGTAGCAATCACCACAAATGCAACTCAATTTGTAGACTCCAGGATACTGTAAGTCAGGAACGACATCCTTCATAGATGGAATCAGATCACGGATTTTATGCACTGTACTGAATCGGACTTGGATCTTATGTTTGTTTAGAATTTTGGAGATCTTTTTGGTCACGCCTGCTATGTATGGTAACGTGATAGTTTTGGTCGGAGTTTCCTGTGGCTGTTTCTGTGTTGTGGAAGAGAAACAGCTTGGCGGATAGTGCGGTCAGAGTATCCGTTCATCCTGAGGGCCCGATGTACATGTCTTAATTCACCGGCCAGGTGGTGTTGGTCAGAAATGCCATGGGCTCTCTGGTATAGCGTTTTGATGAGATAATTCTTTTGAGATGGGTGGTGGTGGGAATCCGGTTTCAAGTAGGAATCTGTGTGGGTGGCTTTCCTGTAGACAGAATGTCCCAAGGATCCGTCAGGCCTCCTCTCAAAAAGAATATCCAAGAATGGTAGTTTACCATCTTTCTCAACTTCCATGGTGAATCTGATGGATGGGTGTCTACAATTGATGTGGTCCAAGAAGTGGTTCAATGCTGGGAGGCCATGTGGCCAGATGACGAAAGTGTCATCCACATACCTCTTCCACAGGGAAGGAAGCAGGGTGGATGTCTGGATGGCGTCTGATTCAAACTTTTCCATGAACATGTTGGCTATAACTGGTGACAAGGGGGAGCCCATAGGGGTACCCTCATTCTGTTTGTAGAAGGTGCCATTCCAGGTAAAATAGGTGTTGGTGAGGCAATGCCTAACCAGCGCAGGTACATCAGAATTCAATCCATGTTGGACTAAGTCTTCAATTATTGTTAGGGTGTCCAATACTGGGACTTTGGTAAACAAAGATACTACATCAAAACTGACAAGGATGTCATCAGGAGATAGTACCATGTCCTTAACCATAGAGACTAATTGGATTGAGTTGAGTACTACCAAAGAGGTCTTGCCTGTGAAGGGAAGCAGAGTATCTGATAGAAACTGGGCTAGTTTGTACGTAGGAGAGTTTATCGTCGACACGATGGGTCGTAGCGGGGTGCCTTCTTTATGGATCTTGGGAAGACTATAGAGTCTGGGAGGTCTAGCCGCCGATGGAAGGTGACATTTTTTGTGTTAACATTAAATACCTAAGAATATGAATCCTTGCAGTCACGAAAGCTTCAAATCTAGAATTAATGTCACCTTCCGATTGGAACCACGTTGATAACATGACTTCTGCTTCTGCTGACTCAATGTCAGCCAAATGCAACGCTAACCTGATTTCTAAATTCAACCTCCTATCTAAGAAGAAACCAGAGCCACACATCGCAAAGCTGGATGTTAACAAGACCGTGATTAATCAGAGTAACATCCCAATTTCTGACAATCTAAAAACGGTACTGGCCAAAGGACTAAATTTCGCCGTCACCCCTAAATATATACCAGTAGAGGATATGATTTCTCAGATTGATGTAGCCCTCAGAGGCATAGGACACATCCATGCGGATGTAGCAAGAGCTGAAATAGCTACTATTCTTAAGAATGCTAAGAAACCCACAAATAACATCAGCAAAAACGAACGCTCTGAACTCGCGGACCTAAAAAATAGAGATGATATAGTCATCCTCTCGGCAGACAAGGGCAATGCCACGGTCATCATGGATAAAGATTCATACAACAACAAAATCCTGGACCTTCTTAATGATGGAAGTTACTCCAAAATTAAAAACGATCCCACTAAAAGCCTAACGACAAAAACCAACAGTATCATCACGAGTTCGACTTCCCTAATCGAACCAAGCAAACGTCCCTCTCTAAAACCATCGGCGGCTAGACCTCCCAGACTCTATGGTCTTCCCAAGATCCATAAAGAAGGCACCCCGCTACGACCCATCTTGTCGACGATAAACTCTCCTACGTACAAACTAGCCCGGTTTCTATCAGATACTCTGCTTCCCTTCACAGGCAAGACCTCTTCGGCAGTACTCAACTCAACCCAATTAGTCTCTATGGTTAAGGACATGGTACTATCTCCTGATGACATCCTCGTCAGTTTTGATGTAGTGTCTTTGTTTACCAAAGTCCCAGTACCGGACACCCTAACAATAATTGAGGACTTAGTCCAACATGGATTGAATTCTGATGTACCTGCGCTGGTTAGGCATTGCCTCACCAACACCTATTTTTCCTGGAATGGCACCTTCTACAAACATAATGAGGGTAGCCCTATGGGCTCCCCCTTGTCACCAGTTATAGCCAACATGTTCATGGAAAAGTTTGAATCAGACGCCATCCAGACATCCACCCTGCGTCCTTCCCTGTGGAAGAGGTATGTGGATGACACTTTCGTCATCTGGCCACATGGCCTCCCAGCATTGAACCACTTCTTGGACCACATCAATTCTAGACACCCATCCATCAGATTCACCATGGAAGTGGAGAAAGATGGTAAACTACCATTCTTGGATATTCTGTTTGAGAGGAGGTCTGACGGATCCTTGGGACATTCTGTCTACAGGAAAGCCACCCACACAGATTCCTACTTGAAACCGGATTCCCACCACCGCCCATCTCAAAAGAATTCTCTCATCAAAACGCTATACCACAGAGCCCATGGCATTTCTGACCAACACCACCTGGCCGGTGAATTAAGACATGTACATCGGGCCCTCAGGATGAACGGATACTCTGACCGCACTATCCACCAAGCTGTTTCTCCCACCACACAGAAACAGCCACATGAAACTCCGACCAAAACTATCACGTTACCATACATAGCAGGCGTGACCAAAAAGATCTCCAAAATTCTAAACAAACATAAGATCCAAGTCCGATTCAGTACAGTGCATAAAATCCGTGATCTGATTCCATCTGTGAAGGATGTCGTTCCTGACTTACAGTATCCTGGAGTCTACAAATTGAGTTGCAGTTGTGGTGATTGCTACATTGGAGAAACGAAACGTCATGTTTCTGATCGTGTCCGCAAGCACAAGTCAGATCTGAAACACGGCAGAACTGATTCTTCGGCCGTTTGCCGATCATTGCTACAACTCTGTGGGCTCTCATGAAATTGTCTTTTCTGAGACCAAGGTGCTCTGCAAACCTCCTGGCTACCATCAAAGGTTTGTACACGAAGCCATACAAATATACAAACACAGACATAATTTCAACCGTGATGATGGTTACAAACTAAGTAATCATTGGAAAGATGTGATTAACCATGCAAAAAAGATTTAACTACACTTATTTGGTCCATCTTATTTGACAGACAACTTTTACAGGTTATTGATAGACAGCCAGGCTTGTTTTACCATGTTTAGTTGTTTTCTTTTTTCACACTATTGTTATGTAGGCCAGGCTTAGTCACAAACCGTACCTCTCCATAACAAAGGCTCAGCCTTTGGTATGCAGTCTATTCTTAGTCTTAAGCCTCACCTTACCATATTAATAAAAAGTGTGCCTTACTTGGCCCTTCCCCTCTCCAACCATTATATATACAGAGTGGTAGCTCTTGTAATCTCTCATTTACTTGATACAGCTGTCGTGGCTGTGACGGTTCCACCTGAAGACGGAAGCTTGTGTTGCCTCCGAAACGTCGTGATTTTTATTTTTATTTTATTTTACTTTTATTAATTTTAATGTTTTGCCTACGTGACTTTACCGAAAAAAAACCTAAGAATATGAGACTTTGGAGTAGGCTAGCTGTGACATAGAGTGTTGATCTCCCAGTTAGACGGGTGAAGGGGCCGACACCCCTTCAAGTGTTGTACATCTCGGCCTGTTATGTACTCTGTGCTTAATAAATAAGTGTGCCTCCAACTATGTTGTCCAAGTCTCCTGGAACCTACTACAACTGGCGTCAGAAGTGGTCTTCTAAGGATGGATACAAGACGGACGGCTCGTACCAGGGAACCGGGGGAGGAGGAAACCTCGGCCGACTCAGAGCCCGAGATTGCGGAGGGCGAATCCGAGCAACCGGGGCCGAGTCCAACCACACCGCAATGGCAGGACGGGTGGGGACCGTCGGCTGATGGACTACGGCTGGCTCACTCCCGCCTGGCGGAGCTACTCTACGCGGCAGCCGCCACGTTGGAGGAAATTACTCGCCTGGGGGCTGGAGGAGCGGCACGGGGCGACGACGGACGACACGTGGCGCCGGTTCCCACCAATTCTACGGGCCTGGAAGTCGGATTTGCCGCCATCAGTACAGTGGGTGCTGAGGGCGGGGCCGGGCTACATCAGGCGACCGACTCTCGCCAACCAGGAACCGCCACGTCATCAATGGCGGCCGGCGTGTCACTAGAAGAGCGACCACTGATGGCACCCGCCCTTCCCGCCAAAACTGTACGGCGTGGCGGGAACGACGGGGCGCGATCTTCAACTGCGGACGCCGCGTTACAGCAGCGATTACCACCTCTCAAGGAGTTTGTGGGGGAAGACGGTGACTGGGGAGGCTTCCGAAGACGCTTCCTCGCTCACCAAGAAATGGCACAATGGACTGATGACGAGGCGCTACGCGCACTACCGGCGATGCTCGACAGTGACGCCCTCGCTACCCTCACCTCGGCGCCAAGAGCGAAGCGCGCCACGCTGCAAATGGCGCTTCAACTCCTGTCTGCAGTCTATGAACCACCTTCGGACTGCAGGCAGCTGTTCTACGATCGCCAGCGGGGCGCCAAGGAATCGCCTTTGGCATACCGCACAGCTCTCCCGGCCCTAGCGAAGGCGGCTTTCCCTCGGATGGACGAGGAAGGGGTGGATGCCATGGTGGCAGAGAAGATACTGCTGTTGGCGGACGATTTGGACATTGTCGTCTTGGCGCAAGACGACACGGAGATGTGTTCCCTGCGGGCCACGCGGCACATCCACGCTAACTTGCTGTCCCAGCGTCGCAAGGCCAGCAAGGCGGCAGCCGGGCATACCGTGGCTGCAACCACCCTCCCATCGGAAGAGGTCTGCGCTGTGGATCGCCCGATGGAGTGGAGAGCCGGGGGACGACCGGCTCGGGACGGATCGAGCCGCCAGGATCAGCTCAAGCCGTCTGGGGCGCTCACGCGCTGCTACAACTGTGGCCTCTGGGGCCATGTGGCTTCGGGATGCCGGGCTCCTCGACAGCGCGGGGCGACGCCTCGGCCGGATGTCGCGCCTCTACCCAAACCTCACCAGCAAACTCTGGCGAGTCGTGGCACCCCACATGTTTGGCCTACGCACACACCTGTGACACACTCACGCACTGCAACGAACGGGGGTCGAAAATTGCCTGTCGTCACGCCGAAACGTACCACAGTGGGGAGTGCGTTCCAACCGGGCAAGTGGTCCGAGTTGGCCCATCGTGTTGTTGCCGCGTCGTTGGGGTCGTCGGTCGTTGTGGGGCATATTGATGGGGTTGAGGTGCGGGTCTTAGTTGATACGGGAGCATCGGCAACTATTGTGTCCGATTTGATTTATAACATTCTCCCCGTTCAAAGCCGGCCTTTGCTCCCCATTGATGTTCCATGCTACGCTGCTAACGGGGGCTCGCTGGGCATTATCGGACAGATCCGGGCGCAAATTTGTATTGGGGACATCAAATTATCCGGCCCCATATTGGTCTCCTCCTCGCTGGTGGTTCCGTGCCTGTTGGGGACGGATTTCTTGGCCAAAATGCCGATTCGTATCTTGGTCGACCAGGGTTGCATCGAACTCCCGTCGGGCCAACGTATGATGTTTTTGTCCTCCCCCGCTACTGTTCGTATGGCATTTGCGACGGTACAGGCGCTGGTGACGAGGACTGTACGCGTACCGCCGGGAGCTCAAATGCTCGTGCCCCTTAGGCTGCGGCGACCATTTGCCCAGGGCGTTGGGGATATGGGGGGTTCTGTTGGGACCATCTAGGGCCGGGGTCAACGGACCCGATTTGATAGCGGCCCAGACCATTGTGAAAGGGGACGGGGACCCCTTCATCGCGGTCCTCAATGTGGGATCGCGAACGGCTGTGGTTCCTCAAGGGACCGTGCTCGCGCACGCGACGCCGGTACCCTGTGAGGAACCGGTCATTGGTCAGGTGAGCGCCGCTCCGCCGGTGCGACCGCATTCGGACCGTGACGAGGGGTGGCTGGATGCGCTTTGTGCGGGATCATCGGACCTGTCCAACTCACAGCGTGAGAGGCTTCGAATCCTCCTGCGCGAGTTTTCCGACGTTTTTAGTCAAAACAAATACGATTATGGGTGCACTAAACTGCTGCGACACCATATTGACACGGGTGACAGCGCGCCAATCCGCCAAAATCCTTTTCGGTTGAGTCCCGCCGAAAAAGATCATGTCAAATCGGCCGCGGACAACATGCTAGCTGCGGATATTATATCTCCTTCTACCAGCCCTTGGGGTGCGCCGATCGTCTTAGTTAAAAAACACGATGGCTCATTGCGGTTTTGTGTCGATTTTCGTCGGCTGAACAAGATTTCTGTAGCCGATGCATACCCGCTTCCTCGGATGGATGAATCACTTGATGCCCTGGCAGGGGCGTGGTTCTTCTCCACATTGGATTTATTGTCCGGGTTCTGGCAGCTCCCTCTGGATGATGAATCTAAACCGAAAACTGCTTTCCGTACGCCGCACGGCCTTTTCCAATTTAACTGTTTACCGATGGGGCTACATTCAGCGCCGGCAACTTTTCAGCGATTAATGGAATTGGTCCTGGCTGGGTTGCAATGGGATTCATGTTTGATTTACTTAGACGATGTCATCGTCTTTAGTAAAACATTCGATGAACACCTCCAGAGGTTGCGTTTCGTTTTTCTCAAAATGCGGGCTGCTAATTTGAAATTCAAGCCCCAGAAGTGTCATTTGCTCCGCGAATCGGTGCGGTATTTGGGTCACATTGTCGGGCATTCAGGTATTGCCACAGATCCCGCCAAAACGCAATGTGTCAGCTCCTGGCCGACGCCCACCTCGGTGGGGGAGGTCAGGAGTTTCATTGGATTCACGTCGTATTACCGTTGGTTTGTCGCTGATTTCACTACGATTGCGAAACCCTTACATGCCTTGACATCCAAGGAGGTCAAGCTTCAATGGGGTCAGGAGGAGGAGGCTGCTTTTCGCTCCCTCCGGGACGCCCTAGTGGGGGCTCCGCCATTGAGTTACCCTGACTTTACAAAACCCTTCTTGCTCGATACGGACGCAAGCAACACGGGCATTGGGGGCGTGCTTTCGCAGGTTGTTGGGGGCGTAGAGCATGTGGTTGCGTACGGCAGTCGGGTGTTGTCTCTGGCGGAACAAAGGTACTGTGTTACCCGTCGGGAACTATTGGCGATCGTTTACTTCATTCAGCAATATCGCCCATATCTGTACGGTCAACATTTCACCGTCCGCACAGATCATGCGGTCCTGCAGTACGCCTTGCGGGTTCAACAGCCATCGGGCCAATTGTCTCGATGGTTGGAGATTCTCTAGGATTTTGATTTTGAAAACTACTTATCGTAAGGGCGTTCGCCACACGAATGCAGACGCTCTGTCGTGTTTGCCGCCCACCTCCGAGTGCGCTTGCCTCCTGGGTTCGGGGCGTTGCAGACCTCCGAATATGATCTCTGATTCGGTCCTTGCGGCCGCCGCTGATGCGCCTTCGATTGCCGGTCCTATTGAGCACGAAGGGAGGGATTCTTCTCTGGGGTTGTCTGTTGCGGAGTGGGGGCACCTCCAAATGGAGGACACCTCCCTCCTCGCTTTGCGCCGTCGCATCGGGGGAGTTGGTCGGGGGGCGGAAAATGTCGACTCGTGGGGGTTATTTCAAGGTCTTTTGATGCATTGGGACGGGAGATCCCGCCGCCACCGGCTGGTGGTGCCTTCCGCATTGAGGGGTAGAGTGGTGTGGGCTGCGCACGAGCGACTCCTTCACCTGGGGACTCACAAAACCCTTGCCATGCTCCAGCTGGATGATCTTTTAGGGTCGTGTACTCAGTGCGCGCAACGGAAGCCACCAGCGCGGGGGTCCAACCCACCATTGCAGTCTATCAAAGTTTCCCGGGTTAACGAGCTCGTTGCGCTTGATATTTTGGGCCCATTCCCCGCTACACCTAGGGGAAATAGATACCTATTGACCGGGGTAGAATATTTTACACGATGGCCTATGGCCTGGCCCCTCGCCAACCAGTCGGCAGCAGCCATCGCGGAGGCCTTTGTCCAGGGCTATGTCCTCGACAAAGGTGCTCCGGAGCGGCTGCTGACCGACCAGGGTAAAACATTTTCGGGTAAACTTCTCCACGAAGTATGCGAGCTCCTGGGAACGAAGAAAATTCGTACCTCCCCATATCATCCGCAAACTGACAGGATGGTGGAGTGTCTGCATCGGACTATCACGTCCATGCTGTCTCAACAGGTCTCGGAATCCCAGACCGATTGGGACCTTCATATTCCGCGGGTTTTGGCGGCATACAGAATGACTCCGCATGCGGCGACCGGATTTTCGCCCTTCTTCCTAATCTATGGCCGCGAGGCTAACCCACCTGTCGCAACTCAGCTGCAGATCTCCGCGCCGCATGCTAAATCTAAATTGACCGACCATGTCAAATTCAACATCGCTAAATTGACAGAGGCGCGGGAGGTGGCCATCCAGAATTCTGAACTTCGCCAAAAGGCGAATGAGAGGCTCAGGCTGGGTCGGGCACATGTGCTCCAGTGGAAACCGGGTGACAAGGCGTGGTTGCACTGTCCCCAAATACCACTGGCGACCTCGTCTAAGCTGGTGCGGCCGTGGCGGGGGCCCGTGGAAGTGGTGCAGGTCTTGCGGCCACAATGTGTGCGTATCCGGTGGGGGAAGCGTAGGTGGTTCGTGCACCCCTCCAGGTTGAAACCGTTCGTTGCGCCCCATGTTCCTACCACACACACGCGTGGCCAAACATGTGAGGGGTCCACCGACTCCCGGAGTCCGACTCCGCTGCTTTCACCTAACTTGCCACCAACTGTTTCACCGCCAGGTGCACCAGGATTGACGTGCTCACGACCGCCAACCCCTCCCGGGGGGGTCGGGGGTCGCTCAGCAGCGAAGCCTGACTCTCTCGGACCCGGACTGTTGACACCCACCACTGGGCCAACCGGGGTTGCCCCTTGTGACGGCCCTGCTGCAAGAACGCGCGCCAAAACGCGCAGACTTTTGTGAGGTCGGCCGCTTGTGCGGCCCTTGCGGGGGTCGCGGAGTGGGGGGGGGGGGTCCTGGAAATTGTATATATGTTGGGTTTTTACGGGATGCGGTATTTATTCGGGGGGGGGGGGGTGCGTCGGGTTATTTTTCTCTTTCTTGTTGTTGTTGTTCTTGTTAAATTACGTGAGGCATACACGGATTTGGGGGGGATGCATCTTTATTGAGATTTTGTTGCAGCCGGGACGGCTGCGGGCTGTACAGGGGGGGGTGATGTAGAGGTGTTACGGAGGGCTTAACAAACACACTGGGCGTGGTTATGCCTGTACGCCGAGAGGTGCTTACATCGACGTCCGCACCGTTCAGCCTGGGGGGCTGACACGGAGCTGGGATCCCCCACGGCCCCACCCCTCAGTGGGGGAGTTGTTATATAAGGCGGTAAGCTGGAGGGCTCGGGGTTCAGTGTTCAGCCTTAACCAGTGAAGCAAGAAGACCTGCTATATAGGCCCTGGGACTCCCCTGGATCGCTGTCCTTCTCAGGACCGACCAGGGCAAGCCAGTGGCGTGGCCCTGAGAGCCCAGAGCCGATGCTTTTGTAAGAGCCGGTCTGGGGACTCCGGGTGCTGTAATCCCAGCTTAACCAGGGCTGGGTTAGCTAGCCTCCCCTATGCCTGGTAGTGGAGGACCTAGGAGTAGGCTAGCTGTGACATAGAGTGTTGATCTCCCAGTTATACGGGTGAAGGGGCCGATACCCCTTCAAGTGTTGTACATCTCGGCCTGTTATATACTCTGTGCTTAATAAATAAGTGTGCCTCCAACTACGTCGTCCAAGTCTCCTGGAACCTACTACACATGCGTGCGTGTGTGCAAAAGCTCACTTCGCCTGCTGTTCTCCAGATGTCCTCATATACTGTGTTTAACTGTTGCTGAGCTTGATGGTACAGAGTGTATGAAGTTCATAAGTATAATAAAAGTAAACTAAATGCCACCGTAATAGCTTGCTTCTGCCACTGTTTTCAATTGTTTTTTTCTTTCTACGTGCAGGGAGGCCCCTTTTGAAATTAAAACATGTTGCCACATACCTTTTTGTTTTTGAAATGTATCATGTAATATGTTATTCCATTTGTATGTAGACTCCAAACAGTGCCTATTTTCGTACTCCTAAACCAACATTTTAATTGGGCTTGGGTATGCATTACTTTTGGCGAAATGTTTAAAAGCAGATTATTTAACCTGCGATTTGTCAAAACGCTACGTTAATGTAATCTATTTTAGCCCGCTTTACAAAAAGCCAGTGTGATCTGTGGCCAGGGTAAGATGTAGAGCCGTCACGTTTGTTAATAATTGCCAACTTCCAACACACCTCATCTCTCACAGCTTTAATAGTATTTTGATATGTGGCTTAATTACTTCAGTCATAAAAGTGTTTTAAACATTCTCATATGCTAAATATAATGTTTTACAAAAAAACATTAAGCAGGTTATAAAATAAAATACAGTCATGGCAAACAATGTTTGTAATCCACAGCGCCAAACCTATCTCCGTGTTTACAGACCGCGTGGATAAGTGCATCTGATTTAATTAAGATTCAGATTAGTTTGGATACAGCATAAAATGTCATTTACTCGTGCAGTAGCTCGTATAACGTGTTTTCAAAAGCTCCAATGAAGCCAATTTCAATATTTAACATTTACTTGACGATTTTGGTGCCTTGATAACGTCTAAAAATACACATTACTTTCTGATGACTTTGCTGTTTAAAGGTTACAATTTGCATCAAGTAATTGTACAAGTTAGGCTGCCTGTTTGTACATATGCATTGTAATAATACTTATTTAAATAATAGTTGAGCTTAAGAAAATTCAGTGGCATCTTCTTTTCTGGTAATTAACCGCAGGTTTTTTTTTTCAATCAGCAAAATGCAACTGGCACATCGAAGAATACATTCTGGCATTACCCATTGTGTTTCGTATTACTACGACTGCGTGCAGCTTGTGATTTGCTCCAGAGAAGTGAAGGCAAATACATCCGTGTTTGCCTCTCTCGTAACACTTCGCAGTTGTACGTTTTGGCCAAGAGAGCTGCATCCACCTTTCCCACTGCACTCTCAGTAATTTCGCAGTGGAAACTGTAATCCCATCACATGGCCTTCGAGGAGCCAGGAATATCCACCGGTTGCAATTTAACTCTCATCTAAAAAAAAAGTTAGGCGCGACGTGGCTTTGGTGGTGCGTGCTGTCCATTGGTCGTGAATTACGTTTGGTGGGCCGTCCGTTTTATTTACTAAGCTTAAATAGATAGTGCCGTCTGTTGGAGCTTGCCTTAGGTGAGGTTTATCGCACGATGCCCCTCAGTTTACAGAGCTTTACTGCAGAGCGAAATATAACCGAGTCGGGAAAAAATATCGGTTGCGTGATTTTTATGGCGACGGAGCAAGCGGTGACCCCGTGCAAACAGAATGCTGCGATGAGTTGAACCCAACAACGGCGGCAGACGTGTAAAGTCTGTCGGCCAGGTTTTAAATTGGCAGACTTAGATTTTTTTCAAATTGTCCCAAAATGGGTTATATGTTTACAAGCCTGGCATGATATGAATAGTCTTTGTGTCCAGAGAGAGTTGTGTAGTTATTTTAAAGAAAAGGTGTTGCTTTTGTGTGTGTGTGTACAAAATCTAATGTTAGTCATTCTTCGAGCAAGTTTTTGTTGTTGTTCAGCTTCATCACAATGCGTTAATATGAGACATTCAGGAAAGCAATGGGGGCAGATGCTGCAATGAATAAAAATTGTAAAAACATTCATAAAATCATCCAAGATGCTTTTCCAACAGTCCAGCTCCATAAAGAGGTAGGCCTCTAATAAGCATTTACAACCCCCCCACTAAATGCATATTAAATCTATATTTCCCCCCACTATGAATACAGCTGTTGGTTTTGATGACGACGTATAGTTTCAGAATAAAAAATATTCGCAGGGGCCCGTCTTCATTCGACCAGGTGACCCAACCAAATGCAGGTGCAAAGAGGGATTGGCAACTTTTTCTTTTTTCAAAGTGTAAGACTTTGGTTTTCATGTTTTTAAAACAAAGGCACAACACATCAAGCGGGCGAGCAACAAACAGAACTGTCAAGGTGTAATCCACACGAGTAAATGTGTGTTTCTTGAATGGGTAAAGATTATAGGAACTTACGCGAGAAGGGGTGGGAGGAACAGACGACGGGACGAGATTGAAAAGTGGAGCGGTGCCGAGGTGAGCAGCAGAGATAGAATTGTAAGAATTGTGTCGACCGGACGTGAGGTGGATGCACTCGACGGTATGGATGATGGTGGATGGTGGTGATGGTGGATGGTGATGATGGTGGCTGTCCTTTGAATGCCAAGCCACGGGGTTGAACATTGGCTCAAACATTATGTTGGTCAAGTAAAATGATACGCATGTTGGTATATTTTGCCATATGCGGTACATAAAAAAATACACATGTATACAGATTGTTATGCTAGAAATTATTGCCGCTTCAGTGACGCAAAACAAACTTCATAAGAAGACGCCATTATAGCTGACCGCTCTTTGTGAAGACATTGATGCGCAAGGTGTCGTCTAAAATGGTATATTTCTTCTCTTTAAGGGAATATATGTATGAACTATTTAAATTAAATGGCATTCGCTCCTATGTATGTATGTATGTTGAACTTCTTTCGCATCGTACGTTGCCAACCGTGCTAATCCTAACGTTGACTATGCACCTGTTGGCCAGACTCATAACAAACACAAAACGAATAACTCCACGACGTATTTTAGAGATCCAGCTCCTGGATTTGATAGAACCGTTCAAAGGCACTGTGTAGGTTTTATTTTTTGCGATTGTCCTATGCAGCTCTCCGATGTGTTTTCGAGTTGGACCGTTTGGCACGATGTCTGGCATATCGCTGCGCATGCTCGGGGTTTCTTTGGGGGCTTCCGGCACGTGGAGTGAAACATCAGACATCAGACGCATCGTTCCCACGGGTAGAACCCAAAAAGACATCACAGATATATCTTGATTTGAAGCGTTCGTGGCTGCAGGAATCCATACTCTCTGGTTCTTTCGGTAAAGTCACGTAGGTAGAAACAATAATAAAATAAACGTCGTGTTCTTTTATTATTTTTTCTATCTACGTGACTTTACCGAAATAACCAGATAGTAGTTTCAGCCGTAATTCATACAGTGTATGCGATATTGTAAACATGGTGGCATCAAAAAATTATGGGCGCAAGAGTGACTTTAAATTGGAAAATTGTGTTAATGCATTAGCTCGTGGCTTGACACTACTGTCCTCAAGAAATTGAGATCACATTGGATATAGATCCGAAAAGTATGAAACCGAACGAAGTCTCGGCACATTCACAGCGATTTCAGATGTTGTTCAGTTTTACTCCGGCACGGCGTCTGTGCCGTGGGTGGTCACGCGGTGAAATAGTCTGTCTCGTAGGGTTGTGAGTTTGAGGGTAATCGTCAGAAATATTTAATACAATAACTTAGGCTACCATAAATGTGCACGAGCAGATATTCTCCGAACAAAAAAAAGCACTGTTGACTATTGCCTTCACATGCAGTTTGTTCCGGACTCTTAAATTCATTAACGGGGCTAAACTGCATTGTCTCAATTTCCCTTCACTCAAGAGAAGTATGTAATGATAATAACTGTAGCTGTTGTAAGCTAGACGTCTCATATTCTGTCTCCCCATATAAACTAAAAAATACGCCGTTTGGCTCTGGAAAGCCAAGACTATGTTATCAAGCGGTCTTTGGTGTTAAGTCGGCAAAATCTGAACCGGTTTCAACCTTCTAGGTCTCATCAGCAGAGTCACTGCTTGTTGAACAAACCCTGCTGTGGATCCCAGATTTTATTGGCAAGAGTTTTGTGTGTTCACTAGCTACGGATGAGAAAGTTTAAATTAAACCCCCCCAAAAAACCCCATCCAACGGGCACGAAAAAAGTCACATCTTTTTTTAAATACTGTTCAATAACAACTCGTTTCCTCCGTCTCACTTTCATTAATAACCCGTGCACAAATCAAAACGCGCTTGTCAATCCGCCAAGCAAGCAGACTCTAAAATTGCCCAACACCTGCCCAGTGTGGAACTATAGCAAGGTGTGGCGGTTGCAATCTCATCGAAGAGTGCGCCGACTCCTCGCGCTTATTATCTTACTCCTGTTCTTGCAGGTGTTACTTTTATAGATAAAGGTAAATGTACAGGGTGGGCGTGGGAGGTAGGTGCCAGACCTGATGGTGACGGCTGTTGCACTTTATACGTTGGTGTCAGATTAACACGTGGCGGAGTTCACGTTTTGCATCACCTCCCCTTGCTGCTGTTCTGCATTTAAACGTTATTTTTTTCTAATTTGTCCATGCCGTTTACACGTACGGGAGAGCCCAAAGACAATTAACTTTGTTTCGAGAAAGATTGTGAGAAATCTGTACTTTTTGCTTGCAAATGAATCAAGTATGTCATGTTTTAATTTTCGTAGCATTTGAATTGAAAAATCCCCCACGTGCATCATTATGGCCGTTTTCAGTGCATTATGGTATGTGAGTGTAAGGCCCAGAGTGAACGGCAATGCAATTTAATACTTTTTTGAGTAATGATAGCATTAAGAATATGATCGTACCTCAAATATTGAGTCACCTACATTCTCACTATTTGCCAATGTTCACAATTTGCTTAGTTCGAAAGTTGGTTACTCGGTACATTTCAATAACATTCACCGAAGCTTTATATATAATGTATATAAAATCGGGCTTAAAGGGTCCTTGCATAAACAGTTGGCACGAAGCGCAGATATAATTTAGGCTTGCTTGCACTTGTATTTACGTAATATGTGCCAGTGTATTCAATGTATAATATTGGTATATTAATGGTGAAACTGGTTTAGAGGGAAGCTGCAGAGGCAGAAACTTGCAGACTTTAAATTGATTGGCAAGCGCCCACGACTCTTTGGCAGAACTTACGCGTATACAATGCGCGCATACGTGTAAGTAGAATTACCATGAGATACGAGATATTTAGTAGTTTTGGCATCAACATGTTTTCATAGTTTGCAACAACGCAAAAAACAGGGAATTAAATTGACGCCGAGAGAGAAAGATACATAAGTTTTGTTTTACGTTTAATCAAATCGACTTAAAATTCAAGGCAAAGCCGCGTCTGTCAGAATTTTAATTTGCTTGTTTTTGGTTGAGCTGAGAGTTTGTGGTGTTCTTATATATTTGCTTGTACGTTTTATTGCGTTAAAGACCTGTGCACAATGCTCTTAACTGTACCCCTCCCCTAAGCTTGGCTGTCAGTGCATATTTATTATTATTCGACAAAATCTTGCAGGAATCATGTACTGTGTTCATAATGATTTGTGAATTAAAGTTGTGTGTTCTACGTGTGTGGGCCGAGTTTGCTTGGCTTTTTTTTCTCCAGAGCAAATATTTATATTTTTGTTCATCGCCTGCACGCAATGTGGGTTAGCGCACGTGGTTGTGCCGGCCCGATATTGGTTCTAGAAATTTGCCGCTGTGCATCGGCGGTGGTTTGGGGTTGCAGGGCAGCCAGGTGGAGAAAAGGGCACCCAGGGCAGCCAAAGAGAGGGCCGGCTTTCATACAATAAACCTTGAATTTTAATCAAAAGGAAACATTTGCATATTACACACTGTTTGAATAAATAAATACATAATATTACTTTGGTGCACAGTGTTCCGTGTTTGACATATTCACGAAATGCCAACAAAGACGAGCCTTTTTGAGACGGCACAAGCCTGGTGGCTCCGACGACTCAATATTTCACATCAGTTTTCAGAAACCCCGCAATGTAAACAAAACTAAAAGAGCATTTTAAATCATACATATATATTTTTTGTGGAATCTGTCATGGCAGGGGACTGTAATATCGGGTGCAGTTTGATAGGAGGAAAAAGTGGAGGCAGTGTGAACGATTTGAGAGTTACCTCTTGTTTACTCGTGAGGCCGTATGATGTTTCTCGCAAAGCGGACCTGCGAACAGCCAATTTCCCTCTAATACGACACAGCATGCCGACTTGTCTCTCCCGCTGAACAGTTGGTTTGGACTGGCGCATTAAGTCCCTTCGGGTAGGTTATTCTAACAAAAGAAAATATAAAACCTGAGAATCACGCACCTGTAATTATTTGTTAAGAATTAGTGCGTTGCATTGTGAATGGATTGCAAAAGAAGAGCTAACGGGATTTACAGTTAAACGTTTTTCTTACAGTAACGTTTAACTTCACCCGAAAATAAACCACGAGTGCTATTTTTGAAACCGTATACTGCGCTTAAGAGAGTTCGAAAAATAAAGGGACTTTTGTTGTTGGATTATTGGTCTGCCCACTCGGTGTCAAAGCCTGACAGCTTGGAGGCCGTAATGCAATCAAGGCCGTGGTACTCCAAGATAAATTATTCCGATTTTTCAACGATACACGTTTTTAAACCGGTAATTATATTAATAATCGGTTACCAATTCCGCAATGTCAGAAACCACTCACCGTTTGCGGTGAAGGATTTAAGAACTGAGAGCGCTCCGATGGCACCAACGTACAAACAAGCACGGCTCTCGCTTATAAGGCAAGAGGTGCACAGCCTCCCTTTGCGATGCTTTGCTCATGCCACTGCTCGCAGAAAGGGCATCGACTTCGTGATTCTACTCTTCTACCCTGACACACTGGCCATGTGTGTTCGAAGAAGCGGTCGGCGTACCCACACTTTGCCCCACTACACTTTACCGGTCACTTTACTTTAACTGTGCTATTGCGCCCAATTTATACTGCTGGCTGGCGAGATGCGTGGGATTTCAAAAATTTGCACCATTATTTCGGCTGCCGTGGCGTGAGATTCAATCGAGCCAGAGAAACCTCTGGGATTACAAGTCCAGTGTGCTGCTATCCATTACAGCACCGTGGCAATTCCCTTCGGTTTTTATCCGTTACATTAAAAAGTGAAACGTGGAATGTTTATTGTTCGAGATATTTACATACGTGCCGGGAAAAAAATAAGAAAGTACCCTGGCTAATTTACCCACTTTCTTTCATGCGATAACAGCCCGAGTGCAAAAAAAATCTATTTTAACAACCCTAATATAATAATAATTGGTTTTTTACCCTTCTATCTGGCAACAAAACTGACACCTTTTTACAAGGAGTCATGTTTGCATAGACCGCAATACCTGCAGTCATAATACAAACAAAAGAACATAACTCTGATAATGTGCACTGTCTTTGAAGTTGATTGGTCCACACCCGAGACAGCTTTCCTTAGAGCCTAGTCTCACATGGTGTTGGACCAGATGATGCCAACCCTAATATAAATCAAGCATTTGCATTGCAATGTTGTGCATGCGACCCGATGCGGGGGCGGGGGTGAAGTTATTGTTTGTATAAAACCCCCCAATGCAAATGTCAACTGGATATAACCAGAAGCTTGCAAGCAGAAATGTGTTCTTGGCTTCCGAGTAGAACTCGACAACAAGTTGACAAGCCGAGGCCTTGCCACCACTTTCTTGCTCGCATGCCACGGTGCGGCGCAGGGAGGGGGGGGTAGAGACACAGAGTTGTTTACTATTAACACCGAACACAGCGCGCTATTGTGTCTTGCGATACACATCAATGAAGGCTTTGTCTTGTATGTTATTTCGAATCAAGTATAAACTCGGGGTTTTTTTCTGGGCCCAATAAAGAACAGTGCAGCATGGAGGATTTTTTTTCTCTTTCTGATAACAATCGGGCCACGGCGAGGCATCAGCTCGGAATCTTCATGGGGTCAACCGCCACGAATCGATTTCATTTTACAGTATATATTTACTTTAGACGCCGACTACTGTTGCGTCATAACCAGACAAGTTGGTCAGCAGGTTGATTATGAATAACATTGGTCGCGAAAGCCTACGTGTCAAGCAGGTTGTGTGTGTGTGGTGGTGTAAAGTGTGGGTAAGCTCACCTCTTCCATTAAGTCTCGCCAGCGTGGAGGGAAAAAGTCGGTCCAAAATATTATCTGTATTCGGCGCCCTCTCGTGGAGGGCCAGTCCGTCAACAATTAGTGAGCAAGAATTTGCAAGGCTGCGCCTTTGCCTCGACGACCGGCTTTTTGTACGACAATGAAATGGCACGCGAACACAGGGATTAAAATGCATTGACAAAAATAACGAATTTATTTGAACTTTTCCCACATCACATTTACTTTACAAAAAAACCCGTCAAATGTCAAGTAGTAGTCGCAATCGCAGTTGGACGTGTGGCCTTCGGGCACTTTTCAATTCCTCTGCCATGTACGACACAATATCCGTGAACTAAAATCAGGTTGTTAATTTCTTCAACATCAATTTAAAACTCGCCATACGTTACATATTAAAAAAAACACTAAGATATTACATAATAACGGCGCAACGTAAAACCCATTTATAAAACAAAGACGGAAGCGCTCAAGCCAACGGGGTCAGGATGCACTGAATTTAGCTGACTCGTGTGGGCACAGGTGTCAGGGCTTTTTGGGGTTGAAAAACATTCGTAGACTTGTTGTTGTTGCTGTTGTTAACACTGTGACCAAGTGTCAGAGGAGCGAGCCAGCATCGCCAAGATTCTGGCTGGCATCTTTGGGATTCAGCCACTCATTAAAATGCCTTCTCAAGTGCATTTATACAGTGATGGCCGCAGCCCGGTCACAAACGACAATAAAATATAACCAAATAATTAGGTCACAAGCGTATGGGAAAAAAATACCCCGTGCTGCATTACATACATTTAAAAAAAATTAACTTGGCTAAATTCCAGCATTGATGCTTAAAACTATTTCTTTTGGACATTATAACAATCACTAAATTACAGGGTAGTATAAAACGTGTGCCTCTTGTGGATAGAGGCCCAATTGATGGGGCTTCAGTGAGCGGATTTCATAAGGACACACACACACGCGTTTTTTTTATTGAACAGACCACCATAGGTTAGATGGAGTGCTCTTGCCAATTACATCTGGTAACCCAGCAGCAAATGCTGATTAAACCCTGACACGTTAGACCGGTCCAGAGATTGTTTCAACAAACAATTTTCTTGCTGCACAATATTGATCTGGAAAAACAAACGCGATGACCCACAAGTAAAAAAGATATAGTTGAATGTGGAGACACCTAATGGAGTTTTGCTGGCATATGGAAACTTATGAAGTACTGTAGTTCTGTGACGTGGTCTTCCGGGAACATCCTCAGTCACAGAGTGGTGCAAGAGGGTACTATTCTCAAGACAATGCCGCAGACAGCACAATTGTCATGTCGGAGAAGACATACATTGTTCAGCACGCAAGAGCACTCATCAACGATGCAGAAACAGGCTCACATTTTTTTTCACGGAGCTGTTTTTGCCTCGGCTCATTTGCAAAATAAAAGTTATACATTTATTTTTAAAAATGGGTTAAAATGTGCCTCTCACCCTTGATGTTTACTTCACACACGCACACTGTATACTGGATTTGTGTTAAGCCAGTAAAAAAACATGGGCATGGCAAGGCTTTTGATTGCTGAGTGCGATCCTGTGTCCAGACTTTAATCCCCTAAGGTACAAGTCGACCCGAGATAGGGTTGTGTTGTTGCACCCGGCTGTGGTCTGATGCTAATGGGCACAGTGTGCTGTCGACGAGCAAAATTCACGCAACATTTTTTTCTCTTCTACCCAAGTGGGACGCTCAAAAGCAATGACATGGACGCTGCCGTATGTCGGCACACTGGACTTTCAATCCAGAAGTCATCGCGAATCGATCGGTAGGTCACGAGTGGGGGGGGGGGGGGTAAACGCGTGGGGACTCCCACCCATTTCAAAAAGTGAAATGAATGTTTATTTGTTAAACAGAAAAAAATGGCTGCCCAGTGGTGGAAGATTTGGTCAAATACCCTCCCGAGAGGGTCTTTCTCTAGCAGCCCGGCAATTGCTCGCTCTCACCGCCGATGGCAAAGAGGTTCTCCACACGGGAGAGGGGCTCTCCGAGGCAGCGGTGGTGGTTTGAGAAAGCACTTGCGGGGGCTGCACCTTAACCTGCTAGGGGAGAGCAGCGCAATGGAATTGCCGCGTTGGGGTCTCAACGGCACGCGGCGCCTATTCACAGCACGCTCCACATCACACCTGTGCTAGCACGGGCGCAATGCTATTTTAGTACCCCCTTAAATAACCGCCACGGTGAATTAAAACACAAAACAAATGTTATTTTTAATTACATCATATATATACACGTATAAAAAGATTTCACAAACGCAGGTCGGTCAGCTGCACTATGTCCGTCCGTTCGCCCATCGTTGCTCGGAAGGTGACGGACAGCGATGTGCCAACGCTTCCCCTCGGTCGGCGCAACCTCTCGCGAGCTGGGTCATTCCACCGCCACTTCCTCTTTGCTCCTTCTGCTTTCAATGTTTTCCAACGAGGCTACGAGTATAGTAGTTGGGCTCTCTGCGTCCTGAGAAATCTCATTAATCGAGTCCCCTGCACATCACCATTTCAGGATGGGGGGGGGGGGGGTTCTATCTGTGTCCTGGTTTTCCCAAGATCATCCTCTTGACGAGGATGTAGCTGCTGTCCTTGTAAATCTGCAGTCTTCCAGGAAGGACAGTAAGAGTCCAGTTGTCAGCTGCATAATAATACACCACTCAAGACAATGCACTCACGTGCAGTTCTACCTTCTTCCATATATTTCACCATGATGTCCCAAAAAATGTCCAGGTTGTTTTTTTAATCACTTGCATTGACAAGCGAGGTCCTCTTCTGTTTTTTGCAACATCTTTCCGCTCCGTCTTTCCATTACGCGTCCTGGTAGGTTTTTTTAATTTCCAAATTTTGTATTGCAGCATCAGGATGTGGCGATCCTAGGAGGGCGGCAAGCGGGGCACTCCGCCAATCGAGATGCACCCTGCCCACAGCAGGAACCCAGCGGCCGCGAGCATCACCACGAGCAGCCGGGGCAGAGACCGGAGGGCCCGCAGAGCGCGGCAAATGTCGGCCCAGCGGCACCGCCACCCAGACGCCCTCCAGCGCCACGGCGCCGAGCGAACTCTCCACCAGATGGCGGCGCATGGCGAGGGCCTGCGCGGGCCCAGCCACGGGCCCTCGCCCCTCTCCAGCAGGTGGGCCAGGTTGACGTCGCCGCCGCCACCGCCGTCGCCGTCGTCGTCATCGAGCCTGGCAGATGGGCGCGGGGCGTTTAGGATGATTCGTTTCGAAATGAAAAACCCAGCGGCGAAGTTTTTTTTTTCTTCCCCCGGGTTAGATCGCGTAAATGATTAATGTGTCGTTAACCCACCAACACCCGACGCAGCCAATTAGTGAGAGTTGTCAAGTAAACAACACGTGGCAATTCGTGACTACTTCAACACACCGGTGTGTTTGAGAGTAAACCCACACAATTACAAGTTGAGTACCGTGAAGTTTCGTACAGTTATTATAATTAGATAAAACAACAAAAGGGCGGTGGAGGGCAGATCACTTTTTTTTTTGCACAGGGTGCCCATAAAAGGTGTTGAGAATTATTTAGATTCACGACGAGAGGGGGCGCCCCCCACGACCAAACTCGCCCGAAAAGCACCCAATCTCGTTAGATCTCAGAAGCCAACCAGGGTCCCATCCCCCCGAACGTTGGTTCAATGTTGCGCGTTTACTGGGGTTGAGGCTGGATAGTTCTTGGATGGGCGACCAACACGATTAGCACACGTTGGGGGCGCGGGCTCGTTTTAGAGCGCGAGGTTCAACGAAGGTGGCACGATTCACAGACGGGGGAGGGTCTGCCGTAGATTCACGGTGGGGGGGGGGGGGGGAAGTGTTTTCTTTATCCTTTGCGCTAATGTGGGAGTACATTTCAAATTTGGCCCAACAGGTATTGGAGGCTGCTGCGGGGTTACATCGTAGGCAGTCTGAGGGCAGTGCAGCACAATTCAATGTTGTACTGTACTACGGTCCTGTGACACGTCGGACAACATACAGAGTAACATGGGGTTCAAACCAAGAGTGCATTAGAGAGCTCCTCAAAATTGATATTTTGCAGAGAAAATACGTTGAATATTTCAGGACTGCCCCCCCCCCCCAAGCCCACCCGGTAATCTCCACCCCCAAGACATTTCTATAACCCCCTCTGCAGACAGCTGTACACGCATTCAGGGTGGCAGGGTGGCACAGAGGCAACGCTCGCGGCTCACAACAACAAGAGCCCGGCTTCAATTCCCAACTCGGTCCGCTTTCTACGTGTGTGTGTGTGGGGGGGGGGGGGGGTTGCCTGTTCTCTCCCTGTTCTGCATGGATATCCTCTGGGTTCCCCGGTTTTCTCCCAGAGCTAAAATATACCGTAACAATGGAACTGATATTGGGCCAATAAACATCCCAATGCAGAAAATTTACCTGCACGTTAATCTAATTGGGGCTTAAACGAAGCAACGTTGACCCTCCCCCCCCCCCCCCTATACTGCGAAAGCTTTGCAGGAGCCTCTGGGGACTCAGTGATGCTTTCCTGGGTAAAACAAGTGTAATAGTAACAATAATAAACAATGCAATGAGTAAGTGGGCAACTCCACCAAGGCACTTGTCGTCAAGACTTACTCGGTCCGCTCGAAGGAGGGTTCCCTCGGTGAGCACGAGGCGTCTGCTCCTTGCTCCCGGAGCTGCAAAACAAATTTCAGATCGAATGAAAATAACACGTGGCTCCAAAGGCTCTCCACACACACAACTCAAATGCATCTCCTTTTGAATGGGGATAAATAAATAAAAATCACACGCACAAAAAATTACTTCCCCCCCCCCCCATCTCATTTTAAATCATAAAACTAATAATCAGAGCCGTGTCAACACACTGCTGAATGAGTGCCCTCTCCACATATGTGGCAGTCATTTGTTCGACTACAATTCAACATGCTTGTTGATGGTCGATGATAATAATAATGGACTGGCAGACAAGGAATTGAACGTGCAGGAGAGAGAACGTCCAGCGATGAGATGGAGCGGTGAAAACGGTTAGTGTGCAGGTGCCAAATGGACGGTTCGCATCACAACATTGTGAGTGGTGGTGATGGAGGTTTGGTGTAGACCTTCATCCAGCAGTGGATTGACCATGGCTAATTATGATGGAGTATGACGATGATGAATGATGATTTCGACGTTTGGGCCAATACATCACTGATGTTTTTGCCACAGCCAGGATTGAACTCAGGTCAATGGGTTCATCGCCCAGTGCTCTAACAGCTACACCCCCCATCCCCCAGTGGAAATGAGCTTAACGTCTTACTATTTATACCATCCAATGTCAACGTGTGTTGAATCATTACTTTTTCATCTAAAACGATCCCTTTAGTTAAATTTGGCTTAAGAATGGAAATACCAGTAACCGATAACGGAATTGAGCAAGAGTCGAATTGTGCTCCTACTATTGAGACTGTCCACACGTTGAGGTTTCTACCTTGTATTCTCTCTTATTGTGAGAATCAGTGCTTTCGATCGACTAAAAGTGCGGAGAAACAAGGATCTATGACACCGGCGTACTTAAACTATGCAAGTCCATGAATTTGTAGGATTCCATTAGTCTTACCAGCAAAGTAAACACTCCCCCAGCGTCGCTGTTCAACTGCACTGAGGCAGACAGCTCTTCACGAGCCAGGCAATGAGTTGCAACAAAACAACAACCACCGCACGGCCATGTCCCTCTCTGACGCGTTTCGGATCGTGCCATCCAGCACGACGTCCGACGTTTTCGGCTCCATGCACCGGACACAGGTTCTAAACTGATGTTCCTTACAGAACTTCAGTTTGATTGACGCCACGTTCACCGATTTGTTTCTCCAGTTTGAATCCTTCGCGGAAGCTCCCGGGGCAGCGGGGGTGGGAGCGAAACGTCGGAACATCGTGCCGAACGACGCGGTGGTCGTGACCCCGAAAACGGCGTTGTTTATTTCTCGCGACGGTCACGTTCTCGATTTTTATTTCTCAAGAGCCGCGGGTCCCTCGTGCACACCTCCCGCGTGCCGTCTGGCTCGATGACGACAAGCGGCCACCGACTTGGCCCCTCGCCATCGCGGCGCGACAAGTCGAACGGGCGAGGTCGTCTTTCGTAGACGCGCATTCTTTGCTTTGTGTCTCGCGCGATGCGTTTTGCATGCCCGACGAAAACAAAGCCCCCCCCCCCCGTACGTGAACCAGACGGATTAGGAGTCTGTGCCTCGCAATGAAATACCCCGACCCCTTTTACAATATTAATGCAGCCTCGACGAGGGGCTGACGCTCGCACCGTGGCGAGTGGCGCACCCCCCCCGCCTTCCGGAGCATCCCGCGAGTGAACTTCGCACCGCTGTTTCCATGGCCGCCGCCCCAGCCCGGGCCACTGACGTCGGTCGCGCGCGAGCAAAACAAGAGTTGGCACCTCGATCGGCGGCTGTGCCCTTGGAAATGCTACACCAGAGGTCGAGCGATTCTCTGGCAGCGAGACGGAGGGGCTCGCGAGGAGGATTTGGCACGCCCTGGCCGGTCTGTGCAGCCGCGGCAAGCGCAGCTCCCCAAACTCAACTAACCACCCCACCCCCCCAACTGGGTCCCGACAACATGGGCCAACGTGGCCGGTAGATGAAGCCGTGGCCAAGCCCAGGGACAGATTTAAGTTTTGATCGAGGGGCCCTCCGGAGCTGTCATGGTTTTGTGGGGGCCGCCAGTTGTACGTTTATTTAAATGTTTTTTTTACTATTCAACCTACTCTCCCCCTCCACAGTAACACTATGATGTAGATTCATACAGCAGTGTCTAAACAGGACCCGCATCCCAAGGCGCTAGACAGAAACAGAGGGTTGTATTTATCTGGTAGAGAGAGAGGCAGTCCGTTCGATCATACGCAGAGCGACGGAAGGAAGGGCCTCGAACCTGGACTTGAATGGGGGGCAGGGGGCCAACAGCATGGATGTTTGGGGGAACGGAGTTCCATGCACAACCTCCCACTGAGCGATGGTGGAATGAGGGGGGGGGGTTCAACATAAAGACTTGATTGCTGGAGCAGATGGTGGCAGTTAACTATTTTAAACTAAACTATTTTTTTATTTTACCAGGTAAGGCCCACTGAGCTGTATAGCTCTTTTTCAGAAGCAACCTGGCCACAATTGATAGAACGAAGTGGCATATCATCATGTGGACATGTATAGCAGCCAAATACTCTAGACACATACGTCTAAATGTGGAGGGGAAAAACCAGAGGAGCCAGGGAACAATCCACGTGACCACGGGGAAAGAGACATGCAAACTCCAAATATACAGGCGTCAGGGATCGAACTCATGCTCTCCTGCGTACCAGTCGAGGTGGATGGGAAGGGGGTGAGTGAAATGAGGGTGGAGACCAAGGAAGAGGTGAGTCCAGTTTCGATCTTGAAATTTATTTGGGATTGGATTGGGAGCCACTTTTAGGGACTGGAGCATCGGGTTCATTCATGTGGTCTGAATTGCCGGTTGCGGAGTCTTGGCAGCGGGATTCTCTGGATCACGTGGAATTCGGAGAGTTGCGCAATCGTCGAGCGGGCAGGCGATTAAGACGCAGACGAAGGTGTCAGCGGCAGCTGGGGTAAAAGGAATGGCAGATGCGGGAGGTGCTGTGCAGATGGGGGATACGAAGTCCTGCAGAGTTAAGTTGTGTCCGGATAGGGGACGAGAGTTCGGCATCAGAGACGGGTCCAACGTTTCGCAAGCTCTCTTCAAGTGAGTCAGATTTTATGGAGGTGCTCGCTCAAACTGAAGTCTTCAGTGAGAGTGGACTTTTCTTCTCTTTACGAGGGGCTTGCGATCAACGACTGCGCGCCGCATATGGCCGTAGGACGCTCGATGAAATTTATTATCGGCTCGCGTGGTAAACCGACCGGTCTGACTGGTACTAAAAAAGCGTCATTCATTGTGGGTTTTACATTGTGGGGTGCGCGCTGGCTGGGGGGGGGGGAGATGTTGGTTCGGCTTGGCACCTACACAAGTCTGCATTACCCAACCCAACAATAATCACTTGAAAACAAGCTCTCGAAGGTTGTGGATCTAAAGGACGCTTTATAAAACTGTTTTTTATTAACGTCATCTGATCGTTTGACCGTGGCAATTTAACGTGCAAATTGATTAATTTTGTTCATCGTCTTATTTGGCAAATTAGATTTGGTTTAACAGTCATTGCAGCATTGCAGTACTGTATAAAGAAAACAAAAAAAAAACATAAAAGTAACCGTAAGCCATAGCTGCTAATAAGTCATTATTTTTTTTGCAAGAAAAAAATTATTCCGTTTGTTCTGTGTTCATCCATTATCGTCTGAATTGGTAGATTGTGTATCCCATTATTTACATGTCAGGCACGCCAGACAAATGAAACGACTCTGGCTTGTGAGACATCAGATCTTGTGGTATAGAAGTGTAGTGGTGTACACTCTGGGGTTGTAGGCAACACGTTTATTAACAACTTTCCCTCTCAAGGTAACTCTAACGTATACTGGTTCTATAGTTAGGCGTAGCTACGCTGTTAACTATGTGAATAGCGGGTTAACTACACGAACGGGTCAGTCGGCCTAATACGCTGCCTGACCCACGATGCCGAGCGAAGCCCAAAGACCCGGAGATGATGAGACGCGGGACTCCAGGATGATTCCACAGACGAGCCCCGAACCCTGTCCGGGGCTTCCCCTTAATCCCCCCCAGGTCGCGGCTCACCCCGCCCTCGGCCATGCCCTTCTGTATCATGTCGGAAGCTCTCGGCTCCCTGTCACGTGTCCCGCAAGCCTCCTAGGGAGGTTCCAGGCGTCAAGCAGCACTCCTGTGATCGTGGCTGGCGCTAACACTATAGTGACAGCATTAACGTCACTACAGAATCACGCCGCACACAGCAGCTCAAGTTGCTGGGCACACGGCGACGATGCAGAAACGAAGATCTGCCGAGTACCGCACTATAATTTGACAGTTGTGGGTCATGTTGCATTTTGTGTATTAATTCGGTATCGGGGTTCTCCAGTTATTTAAGTCGATTGTCGGCTCGATTACTGGGCTAAGAGGTCAACACGGAGACAACGTTATCTCCGGCGCTCTTCCCATGTGTGCTGCAGGACAGGAACGATTAACGAGGCTCGGTGATGGCATCGGCATTGCATCTTGTGCGGCGCAAAATCCGCGGGGACTTAATCCGGGGTCCACAAAATCAGAAATAAACATCGACCATGTAAAATCCAGACTGACTACATCGAGCTCAACACAGAAATGGAAGCAGACGCCACGGTGGTGAAGCTGCGCGTGGGAAAGGTCAGCACCGGAGGCCAGGAGGCAGACTCGCTGGGACTCTTCAGCAAACTTCGATAGGTTCTAGAATCATTTCTGCTACGAACAAACCGAGCAGAGTTGGATAAACTGAATGCCCCCCCCCCTCGTCCCTTCTCATTTGTAACCGTTCTTAAGTTCTAAACCGTTTTGGGCATTGCTTGAAGGTGATGTTTCCTGCCTTCGGGAGGGCAGGCATGTAAGTGTGGCCGTGTTTTTGTCGGAGGCCTGAGGAAGCGGCCACACAAAAAAGTAGTCGAGTGATCGACTTAGGTCGACGAACCATCGTGGCTCGAATCGTTTCGACTCTTAATCGTTCTAGCTCTCAATGATCTATCTAATGTATTGCGTTTGATTATTTTACATGTCTTGACACTCAATAAATAACATTTTCTTTTTTTACTTTTTAACCTGCTAATAGTCCAGCGCTTATGCTCGCATAGAGGGGTGGAACGAGCCACCGCTCTGGAAATTCTATGATTCATATCAAGATTGAGGGTCGCGATTCGATCTAACATAATACATACATTTGTAGTGACATCTCGGATGTCACCGAGTGGTGCCGGCCCTAGAGAGGCACAGCGTGCGATGTATTGCCATCGCGGACACCCCGTATATGTGGGTGTAGTACCAGCCCTGGAGGGGGCTCGGTGAGCGCTGAGTGACAGCGCCGAGTGACACCACGCTCCGCGTGTAGTGCTGACCCCTATAGGGTAGAGTGTGAGAGTGCAGGCCACGGGAACGAGGTTACTGTGGGCCATGGCACTCTGGTGGACCCCGAAGGACACGTGACCAGTAAAGTATATATGGGGGCTAGGGGCTGGTCACGTGTCGGGGGAAAGATCCTACGGGAATGGTCGAGAAACGACGAGAGGTTTCTCGAAGGTGGTTGTGGCCAAGGGCGGGGCTAGCCACGACCTGGGAGCATATAAACCAGGTCCCCACAGAGACCGGGGTTCAGCGTTGTTACCGTCATCTGAAGATCTACAGTTCTACGTCCAAGAAGAGTCACCAACACGTGGGCCTGGACCCAAGAAGGGGTCCGGTCCCTTGTAGCTAACTCCCAGTGTGTTTGGTATACTCAATGTTTTTTTCGGGTAAAGTCACGAAAAAAACAATGAGTATAGTAATTTCTGCAGTCACGAAAGCTTCAATTCTAGTGTTTAGTGTAGTTTAGCCTGGTGGTCCACCACCATAGGCTGTTATCTGGTAAAGGGGCAGTTACCCCTTTGTGTTAATGTTTTGGTAGAAATGTGTTTCCACCAATAAGTACGTCTGTGACTCAGTAGAATCCACTACACTTTAATACAATTCGGTGAATGGCTAGCGCCTCTCTTGGCTGCAAGCGTGACAACCCATTATATACTACACGTATGACTTGAAAAGGTCAATTCGTACGCGTGCTATTTGATGCACATATCACGCGCTTAACGGTTGATGCTAAATCAAGAAATCAATGCGTGCCAGACTCCGAGTGTGTATGTCTGTCTAGGTCTATATAATCTGCATATGTCTCTCACTCTCTGTGTGCGCGTCTGTTTACGTCTCACTCTCACAAGTAAGCATTGCGCATAGACAAACACGAGCGGCAGTGACGCCGTTGATCCATATCTTGGCCAACTCAATGGACGGAATTTTTTTGTTGCAACCAAACAGAACATAAATGCTCGTCGTTGTCTGTGGTTTTACCTAACACTGAACAGTAATCATGGGTTGCTGGGTTTTATTTAGATTTTTTGTTGTTGCAAAAATTAAACATTTCAAAAATACAGCCAAAATATTTGGATGACTGTGGAGGAGGAAGCTCCACCCAGCCTCCTCTGAACCATGTGGGAGAGGCTGCCACATGCAGCGAGTGCCGTCTTCACACACGTGCCACGTGTGTCTGTGCGTGCGCAACCGAGTTCGATTCCTGCCCACGGCCAACATTAGTGACGATTATTTTAAAGGGTCCTGGGGCCTTCCCTAGGTTGACTCAGCCTCAAATGAATACCTGGTGCGGTGTGTAAACATCACCACTCGGGAGACAAAGGCGGCTGGCTGCGCGTGGTGGTGGCAACCCACCCCCTCGTGTGCCATGCCGGCCTTCAGAGGTGCTCGCTAACAGCACTTGCCCCAATAGTTGGTTAAAGCTATAAGGGGGGTCTTCGTCTTTGTGCGTCTTTCCACACATCTATCTCAGCATTTGTAACTGTGTATGACTCTCTGTCTGCTGCCTCTAAAAGCCTGTCTGTGTCTCTGCTTCTGTCCTTCAGTATCCATCTCTCCATAACACTCCATATCTGTGCTTGTAACTCGGTGTCTGTGACTCTGCTTCTTTGAGACACAGGGAAACGGAGAAAGACAGTCTGTCCCAGTCTGTGTATAACACTCTCTCTGTCTTTCCTCTCTTGGTGCAAGTTTCTCTTTGCCTCTCTGGGTAAATCTCTCACTGCCTCTTTCTCTATTTGCCCACGTCTCTCTGCATCTGTTACTCTGTTGTGTCTTGTGTCTCTGCTTCCGTGTGTGTGCGCGTGTCTCTCTCGATCTCTCTCCGTGTCCCTCTGCGCGCATGTGTCTTTGCCGGTGTACCCCTCAACAGCCCCTTCGTCCCCATCGTCCTCACAGGGGCCCCACTTCGCGGTGGCTTGTTACAAGGCGAGCTGCTCAACGACGTGGACTGCGTGCCGGTCAATCCGTCCAAGGCTGGCGAGCCTCGCCCCCTTTGAATGTCAAACGGCAGTTACGCAACGACACATTTAACGATCCAAGAACAAAATCAATTCCTTACGAACTCATTCGTCTTGTTTCGTGACTTTTTTTCCCTCACCTCGCGTGTAGAAGTTGGATCCCGCTCCATTAGCCTATAGGTAAGATTCAGCTAAATAATTGGCATAAAATCAGCCACTACACGTATGGCATAAAATCAGCCACTACGTACGGTGCAAAAGAAGTTCAACATACGCACACATACGCATTTCATCGCTCCTGGAGGGAAAAACATTTATTGTGTCGCTAACAGGCAACGTGAGCCCCGGACAGCGCGCACAATTCGCAGAGGGATTGGGAAGGGCTCAATGGGCTAGTGGCGTGAACCGTAGTTGGGTGTTAGTACAGTGGTAATGCCACACGCTCTGGCAGTGTTTCTAACTGTAGCCGTGTGTGTGCGACTCAGACGCACCATTGTGCCAAACACAACTTTTTGTCTGGCACGCTGTAGACCAGCGGTGGTGGCGGCAGCCGTGGCGGCGCTCGGCATAAGCAAACTAAAACGTGGGCCGAGGGAGCCCCTAGCAGCTGCTCAAGGGGCCAGTAATACTAAATAAAAGATAAAACATATTTAAAAAAACCTGTCAAAGACTCCTGTGAGCCAGTGGCTTGGAACCCTCTATCACCGCTGTGTTTGCGCTCAGCAATCATGGACAGGACTGGCCATAAAACAAGACCAAAGCGCTTTCTTGATTCTCGGCACAAATGCTGATAACGCTTTACCATAGAATTCTGTGGCGATCCTACACTCCGAATGACAGAAGATTTCATAACATTTCTACCTGCATTTCACAGACATTAAACTTTATAAAATTACTTAAAACCCATGGATTCATGGAAAAAAAACGGTACGTGAAATATCAGCTCAAATTCATATCCTAAACTAACCATGCAAATTTAAAGTATCCTCCCCACAGAGATTTAGTCAGTTTAACACAGGCTTTTACGACCAATATCCCTAATCGTGTGTTTTTTTGTTGGGTTAGATCGCATAAATATTAAAAAGTGACATTAAACGCGCAACTACCCGACACACAGCCAATTCGTAAGGTTTGCCAGGTCAGCAAAACGTGCCAATTACGGCTTGTTGGATAGTAAACCCTCATCATTTACAATTAGAGTACAACGTTTCGACGGTAATTACAACCAGCCTCATCAGGTGACAGCCAGGGTTGTGGAGAAATCCTCCTGTGTCCGTCTTAAATAGAGAGGGGTAAATGTGATGTCGTCAATGTCAGCCAATCAGATTAATCAAAGCGAAGTAATGTCTCTCATCTATACCTAACCAAAAAAAAAACCTTTATTATGAACATTTTTACCCTGTGTGCATTTCTCTTAGTCTCATACTCTCTCGATGTGTGCTCCGGGTCCTTTCTCAAAGACGTCGGGCGATCGTTGCCTTCCATCAAGCGCCGTCCATGAGATATTACTCAATAATGTTGAAATTAGATTAACCTAGTTGCATTCAGTTGTCCAAATTGCTTCGTGTACTTATTTCGTTGTCTTCCCACTCACCTCACGGCGCTTCCATTTTCATCTACATTCCCTATATCTCACTACTTCTAATCAGCTCTCATCTCGAAGCTGTTCTGTCATCTCACTGGGATTTTATACTGGTAGGAACCTCCTGGTTACACCATCCCACGGGGATTATTGTGTCTGTCCGTCGTGCAGGGAGGAGTTGGGTGGGGAGGGAGGGGCTGGGTGGGGGAGGGAGCGTGGGGAGGGGCTGGGTGGGGAGGGGCTGGGTGGGGAGGGGCTGGGTGGGGAGGGGCTGGTCACCCCGTGGTTCCCTTATAAAACTCAACGTTTAACCTACTCACGCCGGCATGTGCCCACCCTCACAGTTGGGCATATTTGCGGAATACACCAGGCCGCCGTTGACCCTGGCCATTGACCGAGCAACCCAACGTTCCTTCCAGCTCCCTCCGCAGGAATGTGAAATTGAAAGCCCCACTCCCCCCAAATATAATGTATATCTTGGAACCCCAAGGGCGACCACACCACTGTTTGTGCAGTCGCAGCAGTGACTAGCTCTCGGTGTAAAATTGCAGTCAGTGGCGTTACGCGAGTTGGGTATTTCCCAATCCCACCCTGTCGTTATTAAAAGAAAAATCACGTAAATTACCCGCGGGAGTGCGAACAACATCATGGTGGTCCTCGAATTGTTACTTTTATTTGAAAGATGTTAACTGTAAGTCGTTAAGAATTATTAATATTTTTTAATAGGGCAGTGTTTTTTTGCGAGCGGAGCAACACAGACAGAGCCTTGTTTTGCTTGCGAAAACACAATACTCATTAATTATCAACATTTTTTCATGAGCTTTACACAAGACTGGCCAACAAAGTTACTCACCAAAAGGAAGATACTTTTTCGTCCGAGTCTCAAAGCTCAATTCATGCGGCTCGCAGATCAGGTTCAGAAAGCACAAGGCACAAATCTTCGCTTGAACACTGCAAACACGAACTTTAATCGAAGATGGCCTTTTCCACTGCATACATCGTGCCCAATAATTTGTCAGTTTCCACACACCACTGCGGGTAATCACCAAAGCGGAGCATTCGCTGTTTTTGCGGATATTAAAGATCCCACACAACATTACTGCATTTACAAAAGTGTGGCAGTCGTGAATATCAATGAAGTGTCCTGTCACTAAACGATGCAGCCGAATAATGTGAGTGTGTACGTGTTACCAAGTTAATTATTTTTTCCCGTCACTTGATGAGAACAATGTGGCTTGAGAATCCAATTGCACAAGGGGATTTTGTTATGAAACGCTATCAATATGCAGTGACATATTGCATGGAAAAAAACCCAACCTGAACAAATCTGTATTAAAGACATGAAGGATGGGGTTTACATCCACGGCCAATTATTTTAATATCACGGGAGGGGGTGGGAAAAAAATAAAAAAAATAATTAATCTGTGGTCTTTGGTGTGTAATACCATTGAAAGCGCTGGTTGCACATGATATGGGCAACACAAGTGTGCAGCTACCATGGAGGTGAATTAATTACCAAACCGTGTCCTGGCACTCTGTAAGCGATAGGGTTAACAGGAATACAAATGAGGTGGAGAGTGGCGGCCAAAAATGGACAAAGTAAATTCCGACAGTCCTTGCTGACGGAGGTCTCGTGCTTCAGATATTGGTTCAAAATCCAAAGGCGCAGCAATTGCCGGCTTGCGCCTTTGCTGGCGGTAGGGCCTCCCCACTCTAGGGAGCTCTAGAAAGTGTGCCCGCCCCCAAAAAGAGTACTTGTGTAGTGACTGTGGTTGTCACTGTATGGTGCCGGGGCTTACGAAGCCACGGCGGATAATGTGTTGTCATTATGGACAGCCTGGGTTACGGGGTGTAGTACCAGCCCTAGCGGGGCTTGGGTGAGTGCTGGTTAGCGCGGAGGCACCACGAGCAGTGTGTGGTGCGGGCTCCCGGTGAGAGAGCGAGAAGGAGCGTCAGCCAGCCAGGGTTACGTTGGGGCATGATACGCTGGTTGACCTGCTGACACGTGACCGGATGATATTGGAGGGGTGCCACCAGGTGGACGGAGGCCACCAGGCGGTCACGTGGTCCAAAAGAGCTCTCGGGAACCTTCGAGAAAGAGCTCGAGAGACCTGGAAGGTGGGCGGGGCGAAGGGCGGAGCTAGCCCCAGCCCGGGAGCATATAACGAGGGCCCCGTGAGGAGCTCGGGGTTCTTCGTGTCCTGGTGTTATGAAGATCTACGTCGGGAAGAAGCCTCTAGCCACGCGGTCCGGGACCCAGCTTGTGGTCCGGACCGGGATAGTTCTGCCGTAGCATGGTTAGATGGGCATTCGAGACCTGAGTGTAGATCGTGTTGTGTTGCGTGCTGTTGTATAATAGTGTTGCTCCCAAGATAATGTCTGCGACTCAGTTGGACTCACTACACTTGGGTCTACTCTTCCACACTAATCTTTCACTACTATTCACACTAGTGAAATGTCTTGAAAGGGGTGCGGGTACCCGTGCTTTACGCGTGACCTGCCGATCGACTAACTGCGGTGCACGCATTTATTCTGTCGAGTAGACAGAGGTGGGGATTAATTTTAGGAAAGTGCCGCGAGATCGAATCGAACCGGCGACCTTCTGGTCCCGCAGCGTCCAGTGCACCGACCGTCGCACCGTGGCACGTGACCGCGGTCTGCGTTGTAGGAGGCGCGATGATACAAACCTGGGAGATGTGGGTGGACTCCTTCTTCCGCAGGAACAGGTGGTTTTCGTGACTGGGTGCCTCTGCGCCGTCCATCCAGACACCAACGTCACCGACGTCTCTGACGGCACTTTCTGAAAATGCAACGGCGACGGTGGCCATCAGTGCCAGCTGTGACCGCCAGGCCGAAAGTGGGCTAGCCACTTGGAACGATTGTCTTCCAAGACGTGCAGCCAGCGTGGATGATTAGATCAAAATACCCTCTAGTAAAACGGGCTATACGGCTCCCGATATTGGAGGTCCTTCTGCTAAACAGTGACACAGGCAAGCAATTGCAGGGCTGCACATTTACCTGCACCATACAACCTAGAGGTTGTAACGGGTGTCCAGTGCTAGTTTTGTTCATGAAATTAGTGACGCAAAGTGTTTTTTTACGTATATATTTTATTTCGGCCAACGGTGACTATATTTTAGTTTGGCTATACATTAAAGCGTATCGGGATGACGGCCACGCATCAAAACCCGCTCACGGGAGAGGGCGGCCATTCCATGTGTGGCACATTAGGAATGGATCACTCTTTTAATTATGTCCTTGTGCAGCAAGGGAGTAAAGTGTGGTTCTGTGAAAGTCCTGATGTGCTGTGCAGTGCATCAATGCATGTGTGTACAGCAGCATGTGATGACTGAGTTGGGCCTGTAGGTGGCTGGCAGGGTTAATGAATAACTGCACGTGTAAACCAGCCACATGGTTAATGGCGACTCGGAAGAATTGCTGCGTGTAACACGCGCTGTTGCATTTTACAGGTAAAGGACCAAAAGGTTGTTTTTGATCGTTATATAAATGTTCTAGACTTGTTCTAGACTTTGAGCTTGGCTTTGAATTGTTCGTTTGTGATATATGCAATTAGAGGTGTTTTAGCACTGTGCATTGTAAAGGGATGACGCACTGTAATTAGTTACTGTCATTGTAATTCTCTAACTCTAATACTGTTTAGTCTATAACCATGCCCATGTACCCAGAGTATGACTACTTGCAATGCTATTGAGAATAGAACACATGTAAAGTAGTAAGCTGTACAATGGTGATATACAGTATGTATACTGTACACATACAGTACATATAATGGGTGTAAGATACCGATATAAGTGGATGGTATAGATAGACATACAGCTTAGGATTAAAGTAATATTCGAATAGTGATGTGCAAATGTGATTGTCAAAGACAAAGATGGTTTATCAGTAGTAGAATTGGGTTTAAGAGAAAGGGTTAATGAATAACCGCACGTGTAAACCAGCCACATGGTTAATGGCGACTCGGAATAATTGCTGCGTGTAACACGTGCTCTTGCATTTTACAGAGTGACGGTGCTGTTCTTCACAAGATTAATATTAACCACAATAAATAAATGTGCTTGCCCTCGATTTGGAGCACCTGCCCACGTCCTTCATTTCGAGTGTGCAACACGTGAGTCACGGAGATTTCAGAATAGATGCTTCACTGGTTTTAGTTGGGGTGCCATAATCGTGATGCACTGGATAATATCGGTTTGGAAATCGCTACAGGCTGGTGAACTAAACGAATATCTATGTTTCTGTGGAGAGACGAATTCTTTGATATTAAGTTAGTTATTTTTCCGAGTAACAATGCAGATGTGCACGTGGAATTTGTGGCTTTTCCATGACTTGAGCCAATTCACCGAGCTGCTGCTTGATGCATGCCATCCTAGTCTGCCATTTCGTTGGCAGCCAAGGTTAAACTTCGACATTTTTTTCATATTGCTAAGAGAAACCTATACTGTATTGCGATTTTATTTCTTTACTTTCCGAAAGCATTCTTGGCTGCCCTCCATAAAAAGTAATCTCCATCGCAGCAAACGTCGCCATTAATATTGACGACGGTAATGCACAGGCACACCAATGGGCAGCAGGGTGGCACAGTGATGACGCTTGTGGCCTCAGCATGAATGGGACTGGATTCGGGTGCCTTGCTGGTTGGAGTTTGTATGTTTCTCCCCCAGTTCTGCATAGGATTCCTCAAGATTTTTTTGCAATTTCCTCCCATAGTCGAAAAAAAATCATCCCCAATGCTTCAACGTTTAACGGTAAAGGATTCAAATCGGGATTGCGCACAGCAACTTCGCCCCCGACCACGCAAAACTTAGCAGAACCCCTTCTGAAAAAAGTCTTGAGGCTCGGGCTATCCTGGGTAAGTAAAATAAAAGATTAAAAAAATAACTGTTGTGGACTCCTTTGAGCCAGTGGCCTGGAACCCCTCTTACCACTGCTGTGTGTTTGCACTCCGCAATCACGAACAGCACCGGCCAAAAAACAACAACAAGAGCAAAGCGCTTTCTTAATTCTCAGCACAAATGCTCATAAGCACTTTACCACGTAATTCTGTGGTGATCCCACACCTTGAAGTACAGAAGATTCAATCAAATTTCAATCTGCATTTCAAATAAATTTAACTTAAAAACCATGTAACTGCTCTTCCTTCTAGCTATATCACGGGACTCTGCCAGGGTGTAAATGGCTTTCACGCTGGACTTTTCATCTGGTGGTCGCTGCTTCGATTTGATCTTCCAGCACGACATTTGAAACGAAGGGAAATCGCATTCATTGGCCACGCCTCCATTCACCGAGCAGTTTAAAAATGGGTACAGCACAGCGAGTGGATCGACAGGTCTCGTGCAGTCGGGTAAAGTAAAAAGACACTTGCTCCGATGGAATCTTGGGCAGCGTAGAAGAGTAGGTCAACTGCTCTCAAGAGGGGCCCTTTCTGGAGCTCCCTCTAGTGGGGGCCCTTCAGCCAGCAGTGGCATGAAGGAGAAATTTCAGGGCTGCATCTTTACCTCTTTTTTACCCTTGATCAATAGCCTTCCACTCTGGTTTTTTGTGTGTAAAGTCCTGACCTACATTTAACTGTTACGAGCTATAATATTGTTTGTTGTACTGTTGGCCAGTATTTTATCCGTATAAAAAATATATATATTATACAGTGCAGCCAATTTCTACATAACCACCCCCCTCCCCCCACCACTCAAGAAACCTATAGACTCACATATTACACCTCCAAGTACTGTTTGTTGCTAGCCACTTGGAATACTGGGCGTATTGGGCCTTTGGGCCTGTGCTCAGCCACTATTATAGCAGAAGCTGCGGCAACAAGACAGTTTCTATCGATGGTGCCGTTTGTGTGCGTTTTTTTTTCTCTTCAATCAATACTTACTGCAAATCCGTTTGCCTTCATTCCTACACGCCTTTCTCTCTGCCCGTCCGCATGCGCCGCTCGCTCTGCTATTCACAGCATCGCCCTCCTCCAGCGACGGCATTGTCTCGGTGGGCGCGAGTCCCAAAGAGTTTTCTCCCTGCAACTCTCCGCCAGGCGCCACTCTCACGTCGTAGCTGTCCCACTCCAGGGAGAGCGACGGGCTCCCTTGACGGGCGTGCGCAGGCCTCAGGGACCAATCGAGGCTGGAGGGCGACTCGCGAGCAAATGACAGCTCGGCGTGAGTTCTCACAGACGCTCCACTCTCCTGGCCGTCCTTGCTCGCGGACGCGGTCCACGCGTCAGACGCGAGCGATTCACGACCTGATGCCGGCTCGTAATCGCGCCGCCGTTCTGCTGAAGAGTCGTGCTCTGCAGGTCCCATGTAAAGTAGTTCTCCTCCGGAGGCCTCCTCCGAGGTTTTGCGCGACGCGTCTTCAACAGGGGTGGAGGTGAGACGGCGACACCGGCCCGCGACGTCACCTGTCGGTGTCACCGCTTCGGGGCTACGATGTCCCGGCACCGGCGAGTTCCGAAATCCCAAAGGGCTGAGCGAGGTGTCGCCAATGACGCTGCCGGAAATTACCGCCAGTGGCGATGCAGGTGGCTGATGATGGTGGCTCACGCGGGTCTCACGTGGCCGACAGCTGCGCTCGGGTTTGGGAATTTGAGATTGGCGGCAACCTGGTCCATTGGGCTCGACACTCGTCCTGGGTTTCGTCACATGAGCGGCTCCGGAAGTCTCTGGAGGGCTTCCCTCACCCTCTCCAGAATCTGGTGGCTATCAGAGAATGACAACAAAGAAACAAAAAAGTCAATTGAGTACATCTAATTAGCTAATCAAGATGTGCTAATCACCTATTGTTTAGTTTTTTGTCTTGATAAAAAAAGTTTAAAGATTCATAATAAAAATATAGAATTAATTTCTGCGTCAAGGCATAATGAACCACTATCTGTTTAATAAAGACCGCACTCATGTTCCTAATGAAAATCCCTACCATACCTATCGGGGTGGCCCCCTTGTTTACACGGTCACCCCGCTGTCTCCTGGCCATACCATGGAGATGTTGGCAGACCTGCCGAGGTATCGGGTGACGCGGACCGAGGTCTCCGTGAAGTACTTGAGGGCCTCCTCCAGCCTGTGCCCGGCCGGTCCCACCTCCCCGAGTCGCTCGGCCTGCTTCCGCAGGCTGTTGAGCGTCTTCTGCCTCTTCGCCAATTCTTCCTGGAATGCCTGTGGGTGGGGGGGTGCGGGAGTTAAACGCATGTGAAGAGGGAAAGCAATGAATCAAAGGGGGTTTTAAAAGGCAAGTATTAATTTGCCAGGCACAGAAACATTGGGACGTTGAAGATGAAGAAAAAAACTCTCACTTTCCATGAATTACCTTAAGTATTCATTAACATTGAAACTTCTTTTTTGTGCCGTTGTACTTTTTATATTTAATAGGCAAGTCCCAATTACACTATAATCTCTTTTACAAGGCGAAGCCTAGCCAAGGAGGCAGAAGACCAGCTTGGAATCATAAAATACAATCCTTACGCAGCGCCGTTAGCCGTTGCATGTGTCGGCAACTCAAAACCGAAATCCCATTATCACACCAATAATCCCCCGTTAACTGACATCGTAAAATCTAGTAAAGTGGATTTCATATAAGCAGTATATTTATATAGCTTTGGCAATAGGAGCAACTGGGACTTGTGTTAAAGTGATAAAAATAAAAAGTAAATATAACTGTGAAGGCTTTGGCGGTTGTGCTGTGCAGCTCTCTAGTATATAATTACATAAACATATTTCAGGGTTGCACCGTGTATTCTTTGGGCTCCCAGCACTTGGGAGTGAAACGTCGGACAACAAACACGTGTTTTGCGACCCGAAAAACACCTTACAAATAAATTAATAAGTGTGCCAAATTGTAAGCTCTTTCTACCAAACTGCTTAACCCTTTTGCAATGCTGGGAAGGACAGTTTTAGAAAATATGAGATTCAGAGAATTGTTTTATTTCAATACATCTCGCTTTGCTTGGACACTGTTGTAAAGGCACCGAGGGCATTTCAACGAATGTGAAGAGGAAAACTGAAATACTCATCGGCTGAAGACTCCCAGAGCTACTTCAAGCAGCGACGCATCCACCGATGAGGATGATGTATCGGCAGGATTGGCACCTGTCCCATCTTGTGAAATCTGTTAAGTCTTCCCAAGGCATTAAACGTCCTGTTTTGTGTCGTGTCAGTTGTGTAACTAATAATAAGACACCACTCAAGACAATGTGTTTACATGCAGTTCTCCCCTCTTCTGTTGTGAGATATTCTTATTCCCATGATATGCCATGAACATTTGGTTCAAAGTTGGCATGTGGTTTCGAAGCATCGGGAACACATTGGTCCAACTCTCCACATTTACTGCAAAGTCCCTTTTGTTTGTATCTCAGAGGTGGCAACCCAGTGCATTGGTGCGGATGGTGATCACTTCTAGAAGGGGGACCCGCATTTATAAGCACACGGCTGAACGACCATGAACGGACCAAAATTCAGCTTAACACGTAGGCCTTCGCGACCAATATTATTCATAATAAAGGTTTTTAGGTTAGAGCATAAAAAATAAATGTTATTAATCCACCACCACATGACACAGCAAATTAGTAAGGTTTGACGCGTAAACAAAACGTGCCAATTAGTAACGACTTCAGCACACCGGTGATGGGGAGTAAACCCACAACATCTACAACTGTGGGTTTATTTGGCACGTGACAAACCTTACTAATAGGCTGTCAGGTGGTGGTGGGTTAGCGAGACATTTATATTTATGCAATCTCACCAAAAAAAACCTTTATTATGAACAAACTCATTCTGCAAACGCTTTGGTTCTTTCGGTAACGTCACGTAGGTGGTAGCACCCAGGTCACTTTACTCCAGTGACTCGGGTGCTGGTGTGGGCTCCACTTTGTGCCCCGCCTCCTTCCCCCCCCCCCCCACTTCTCTCTCCCCCCCTTCTGCCGAGGCCTATATAACCTCGTGCCACGGCAGATCTCTCACCGACCTCAGCAGTTTTTTCTTACTGTGATTGTCCCACCTAATAACGATTGCTTGTGTTGCAATCAAAACGTCGTGATCTATTATTTTTCTACCTACGTGAATTTACCGAAAGAACCAAAGAGTATGGATTCCTGCAGTCACGAAAGCTTCAAAATCAAGATCTTTCTGCAAACTTGTTTTAAAGGCCGCTTTGCATCTCCACTTCAGAATGCCCTCCTACCTCCATCGTTTCTTTTCACTCCCGCACATGTTCTTTCACCGATTACAGCTTTACAAGCGCTATTTGGTACAGGCCCAACTGGACATTTTGGGCCTTCAGTCCCTGTGCTGAGAGACGGTAAAATACACAAACGATCCATACCCTGAGCTGGTCGCTCCGGGCCTGCGCTTCGCACTCGCCAAAGTGCTCGAGGTTTGTGAGCCGCAGATCCGTCTCCGTGAGCCACACCATGAGGTCCTTGCACGCCCCCTCGAACTCCTCCCACTGAGCCACAGAGCGCTACAAAAGTGCACGGAGAGACGAGCATGTCGCGCAACCGTCCAGAATCCCAGCGTGGCACAAGTTTAGAAATGGCTCACCAAACGCAGCGTCACTGTCAACTACATGCATTTCGACTCATTCATCGCATGCAACGTCCATCAGTTGACCGCGAGGACACAGGGCCACCATACCACCTACAAGTGCCTCGACTCTTTCACCGCGCGACGTCCGTCAGCATGACCCACACACGCAGCATCGCTACATCTTCTACGGGTGTTACAGGCCCGTTCCACCGCGTGCGACGTCAGCGGGAGAGCTCGGTTTCTACAGTGGAAAAAAAAAACACCGGGCGTGCCTCCCTCGATCCACGCCAGACCGCGCCGGCGTGGCTCTGTCGTGGCTCTGTCGTGGCTCTGTCGTGCGGGGGAAAAGGAGGCACCCCGCTCACCCGCAGGGTTTTGATGATCGTTGCCACCACCTTCTTGAGGCCCACCCAGCGGTGGTTGCAGGCCTGCACGCGTGGCCGCTGCATTGCCACGGTGCCCGGGTCGTGGGAGCACAGCAGCTGGCGGTGCCGCACCTTGAGCTCCTCGAGATGCGTCAGCCCCTGCTGCACCTCGTGCTGCACTGCCTGGCACACAGGGAGGGGGCGGCGGTGGAGAGTGGGGGGGTGCAGGCAGCGTCAAAGCCAGGAACCAGCGGGAGAAATATGGGTTGGGGGGAGAAGCGAGGTGCGTAACTTTCAGTAGCTTTTTTCTCTCTTTTGAAATTTTAATCAGCCTCCAGTTTATTTTGCGTCAGCTCATTGGACTTGCGGTCCAGAGGTCACCAGTTCGATTCCATCTCCCAGCATGACAGTTGAAACAATGGGGCACGTTTCTTAAATACCCTCCAGTGTTCTGTTCAACCAGCAGCTTTAAAATGGGTGCCCCCAGGTCACATGTAGTGGGGGGGTACAGTGTGAGCAACATATTCTAGGATGCCTGGCCAGCGTGGACGAGCAGGCCAAATACCCTCCGCAGCAGCTCTCCCGAGTGGACACCATTCTTCCAGCAGTGACATGAGCATGCGATTGCAGGGCTGCGCACCTTAACCCTTTTTTACCTTCACAAATCCAGGCTTATTTGCCAAGGATACATTTTTCACGTGACTTTTTTTTATATACTTCGCTCCTAGGCTGGGCGTAGGCACGTAGTTAGGATCCACAGCCAATAGCGAGAGGCACCCTGGATGTGGTGTGCCAGGTGCGTAAATATTTCCCTGGGGGAGTGCCAACTGCGACGGGGGTGAAGCGACTCCCAGGGTCATGGCTGCGTGGCGGTAGTTACCACGAACGCGTTGAGCTCGTCGCGGCATTGGGGAAACTCGAGCCTCTTCACGGAGTCGCGAGCGGAGACTCGGTGCTCGAGTCGGGCGAGCCAGCCCTCGAAGTTCTCGCACATCCTCGCCAGGGCTAAGGGGCCCGGCGGCGATTCCTCCGCCTCGGCGGTCCACTTGCTCTCAGCGGCGGCAGCGACAGCAGCGGGAACCCCGCGGGGCTCCAAGTCTTTGGCGTCGTTGGTTTCGGCCGCCCCGGCGTCATCCCGCAGCCCAGCATCGCCGCGCTTCGGTTCGCCGTCCAGAATGTCGGAGGGCGCGGGCATCTCCGCCCGCCTTTGCGTGCCAGCGCCGGTGCCCTTCGATGCTGCTTGCTGTTCTACAGATGTCGGTTCGTCGGCGCCGCTGTTGGCAAACGTCCCCTTGAATTCTTGCGCCGGCTCCAAGTCCGAGTTGGCCTCGCACGCGTCGGCCAGAGCCTTCGGAGGTGGCCGCGCGTCAAATTGCGTGGGCTCATCCCTGGCACCCGATGGGGATGGCGCCATCCTAGTTGGCGAATTATCACGAATCGCTTGCTTAACACAACGGGAGATTAAGCCTCCGCCGTTTGCCAATTCTGGCAGGACCCCCGCGTTGTCAGCCTCCACCATTAGAGCAGTCAGCGGGCTGGATGCAGCCACTGCTGCCGCAGCTGTAAAATCAAAAGGTAGAGTTTCTGAGTTGGCGAAGTCCTCCTCTTCTGATCGTTGATTTTCCTTTGGTATCGGTGGTGGAGCGGCAAGAGGGGGAGGAGATGGCAAGTCCGCTGTCGCTTGGCTCGCGTCGATCAACTGGGGGTCCACTTCTCCTCCTGCGTTCTTGCACGATCCGCTCGACCGCAGACAGGAGGGCCTCTGGTGTGAAAGTCTGGAAAAATGCAATGTCCTGCAAGACAAGATGCCAAAAATATATTGGCTCGCCCACGAGTGCTTGACGGTTGTGAGTGCTGTCGTATTAGCTTGCCCGGACTCTCACAAATAAATGGCCACACTACTCTCTGAATAGATTCCATCTCAGTCTACTTCGAAAACTGACACACTGCTGCCAAGGTAGTTTGAAATCTTGATTGCATTAAATTGTATTCCCCCCCCCCCCCCCCCCCGTGGTGGAACACACGTCAATGATGGTCAGGAAGTAAATGCGGAAAAGTTGGACTCACCCACGTACATCTGATGCGAGGCTCAAGAACTGTACCCGACCCTGTTCATTATTATTATTTTATTTATTTTAATTTCATATATATTTGAGACAGTGAGTGCTCCTGACGGCATGAGCTGTCATACCCGATCAAGTGATGCATCGTCTGCGTTTATCGATGGAGAGCCGCAGCCAGCTGGAGGGACCATCCCACAGTCGCCATTCTCCCACTCCTCCTCCGCTTCCACCAGTGGTGGCAGGATAAGGGGAGGCCCAGATTTCCTCTGTAACAAAACGCAGGATGAATGTGTGCACGTCGTACGTGCATGTGGCCTGTGCCCAATCTCTCATCTGCAAATACTCATTCCACCGTAATATCAGGCAGTTCAGGAAATTATCACGCGGGTCCAAAATGCAAAATCTATCTCAAAATTCTCATTGCACAATTTCCAAGCCAGTAACCACATATGAATGATTGTGATTAACGTTCGATAGAGAGTCCTCCTTTACCGCCAGGGATTCTAAGTGACTTGCATTGCATCTTGTTTCAAACAGTGGCAGCTGTCCCCTCAGCACTTGGCCTGCTATCGGGCATCAGTCTGCCAGTAGGAAGTGATGACTGCTGCTGTTTGTAATACCAATGGAGTCATTTTTAGCATTTGGATCATGGCACAGACACACAATGGCCTACTCCTTTAAAACGATGTCGGGGTATCTTTAAGGCCCACTGCGAAGCAGACCGCACATTTTCTGGTTAATATACTCACAGTTATAGATAGGACAGGCCTGCCGGATTTTAACTGGGGTACCATGGGGGTGAGTTACTAACTACCTCGCCTGGTATGCAGGAGGCTGTGGGTTCCATCCAGACCATGACGCCTGTACATTTGGAGTTTGCATGTTCTCCCTGTGGTTGTGGGTTTTTTTCCGAATCCTCCGGTTTTTCCCTCCACATTTAGAATCAACATGCGTTTATCATTTTTGGCTGCTAGAAATTTCCACGCGATAAGCCGCTTTATTCAGCTATCATTTGTGGCCAGGTTGTTTTTGAAAAAGAGCTGTCTAGCTCAGTGGGCCTCACTTGGTAAAATAAACAAGAGTTTATCTTAGAATACAAACCTTGCAACAAGAGGCAGATGAGCTACCAATGAGCCATGTCACCTCCTCGACCTATCAACAACTTACCAACAACATTCTACGTGTACCGAGCAGAAGTAGCATCGAGCAAGTCAATAGGGCAGCAATATGTTCAGTGTTGATGTAATTGGAGGTAATGGTTCTAACCCCCATGCGTTTGTTGTACGTTGCAATTTTATTTAAGAAACATTAGCGAGGAAGGGCGGAATGTAGTGACCCTGTTTAATGCATTATAACATCTGGGGAAGAAACAAAGACCCAGGGAAAGTTGTGTAAATTTCTATTTTGGTGTTTTTTACATGCCAATTATATTTTAATTATGCTATTGGTGTCATAACGTGAGATAATAGAATTCAAGTGGAACTCGAGCTGACTTGATGTATCACCCTGTATATACGAGAACGCTCCATAGAAGGTGATATACCTACTATAATCACCCAGGAATGTCCTGAACACTCGTGATGTCACTCAACGTCGACCAGCCCCCCTCATTAATATTCATTAGCAGGTGCCATCCTGAAAATGGACACCCCCCACCCCTCCTCATTAATAATCATGAACGGTTGATGTCACTCCATATTGGGTACCCCACCCCCGCGTCATAACGATGACGTCACTCCACAAGCAGAAAGGAGGAGCGGAAACTTAAATTTGTTTAGGTACAATTTCGTGCACTTTGCCATTATACCTACTATAATCACCCAGGAATGTCCTTAAAGCTCGCGATGTCACTCCACATCTACCAGCCCCCCTCATTAATTATTCATGAGCAGGTGACGTCCTCCAAATGGACACCCCCCCCCCCCCCATTATTATTACCTACTAAGCCAAGAATGTCTGTGTGCAACGCTCGTGACGTCACTCTACGTTGCCCAGCCCCCTCATTAATAATCATGAACAGGTGATGTCCTCCAAACAGACACCCCCCCCCCCCCTCGTTCATAATAATTAGTGGCTGACGTCACTCCACATGGGGGGCCGAGGCGCCTCCTCCCCCCTCCTCATTACAAAGGCAGAACCCTCGCGTCACGCGATCTCCTTAACGCTATTGAGACATAGAAGTAAAAAGGAGGTCATGATGAACAAGGGATTATAACCTTAAAATGAAATAGGTCTGTGTCACCGTGCCCTCAAAAATTGCACGCGCATTAATGCAATGAATACCACGTTGTGGTCTGCTTTTTGCTTGCAAGTTTCAGATTTACTGCAATGCACCCGTCCTTGGACAGGCAAAAGGCGAGTATTATATAACGCCTTCTGAAATATCTCCAAAGTGACCTTTCAACCACCGAAATTGGAGCTGCACTTTTCCATACTCCTGGATATAGAATATGTATTTTGTTGTTGCATGGCAATCAAATGAAAAGGTTTAGTTCGCAAAATTATTCCTTTTGGCAATTTCTGTGATTTTTGTTACGTGATGGTTTTTGCTGTGTGCTGCCATTCCTAACCGGGCTGAAACTATAAACTCAGCTCGTATAGAAGGACCAAATTTAATCATGGGTGGGATTTAGCAGCGCTGGCTCATTGCTTGGATACTTTGTTCAAATCCGGGTTTTTACCCAATTGTGAAATAAATTGGAAATTTCAAGTGCAGCAGCAAGTTGATGGCTTCAGCCCAAACAGCAAATACTGCACAAAATATCTCATTAAATAAGCCTTTTGTTTATCACATGGAGATTGACCGGGTGGATCAGAGGTCACAGGGTTGAGATGGTACGCTGAGACCCGATCCTAGGTTAGAATTCAGGGCAGCCACCTTTCATTAAACTGGATTCTCAAGTGTATTTTTGTATTTTTTTGGTTGATGGTCTGAGCCCAGTCACCAATGACAATGCAAAAACACATGTATGTTGAACTTCTTTCGCACCGTACGTAACCAACCATGCTAATCAGAGGTGCGGATGGTGGGGGGGGACAAACTAAACACAAAAAGCACTTCTAAAGAAACTAGTTTCTAATCTGGATGACGTAAAGTGCATAGCTATAGTGACATCCTAATATCGGAAGGAAGAGCGTTCCAGACGGCCGCAGAAGCGCATCTGAAAGCGTGAGATGCGGTGACCGTCTTTGTTCGATGGCTAGCCAAAAGCCGCTGCGAGGATGACCGGAGTTTACGTGATGGTTTATGCCCCTTGATGACATCACAGTAAATCTAGGTCTGCACTTAATTTGTCTAAATTCCAGCTTTGAGAATGAAAACATTGCCGTGAATGTCACGTGAAGAACCTTACTTCTCTGTACCAGACCAGGTGGGAATATGCTGCCCCATACTGTGTTGAACAGAAGTCACTTCAAGGGATCTCAGGTAGATCTCCGATTTATCTCCGACACAGACTGTTGCACTGCAGTTGTGGGAGTTTCAAATTAATTCTTCATCTCGTAAAATTGTGGAAAAACAAGCGTTCGCTTTTCATTCCATTTGGCTAAACCTCAGCTCGGAAAATCGAATATTTCACAAGACAAATTATAATTTTAAAGCAGTTTGTGTGTTGGGAAGTGTACCCCCCCCCCACCCCATGTGCAAGCATCATAATAATAATAAACACTTTAAGGACGTTTCACAATAATTCCTGTGAAAATCTCAAATCTCTGACTGCCATTCGAAGACAAATGGGAGTACCCGTGCTCTCGTGTGATGTTTTTGAACAGAAACTTTGTCTTGTAATGTGACTCTACAAAAGTGCCCCAGGAATAAAACTGCGAGAAGACGCCAAAACATATTTGTGTGCGAGAAGCAAAAAAAAATAAACAAAAAAACCCTAAACCCTTCTCTCTTCAAGTCAAACAATTACCGCTGGGGAGGTCAGGTGAGCACACGTGGGACACAGGAGTTCACCACTGTTCTTGCTGCTGCTGCTGCTGCTGCTGCGACCTCTGGGCTGGGGCAGACATGGTGGCAAAAGGTTAACTACCTGGTTTTAATGGGATGCCGTAGGTTCGATCCCGATCCTGACGCCTGTATATTTGGAGTTTGCGTGTCTCTCCACATTTAAAATCAATACGCGTTGAAAGTATTCGGCTGCTATAAATTTCCACACAAGCCACTTCGTTGAACTATCATTTGTGCCCAGGTCGCTTCTGAAAAAAAGAGCTATATAGCCTTACCTGCTAAAATTAAATTAGTTTTATCTACGTGATCAAAATTCGTCCTCCGGGAGCAGCTGAGCCGATGCCAGGTGTGTAGAGAGCGAGTGTGGGCCCACACACACGGCACACACACACATAGCGCGCGTACACACGGCACACACAAATAGCGCGCGTACACACGGCACACACAAATAGCGCGCGTACACACGGCACACACAAATAGCGCGCGTACACACGGCACACACAAATAGCGCGCGCACACACACACACACGGCACCCACAGGGCTGCTCGTCATCGGTGCATAGCTTGTGTTACGGCCGATCATTGAGAGCGGCCACAGTACACATGGTGTGTGGTGTTGGGTCCTTAAAAATGTACAGAACTGCATGTGCCGAAGATATAATTGGAATCAGCAAAAGTTGATTTGCGCCGATTTATTCCCCTTTTTATGGCTTTGCAGAAATCCGCAGGGGCCAGCTGATTAAGGGCCATTTGGCACAAGAGAGGGATTTCCAGCCAGCAGCTGTCTTAATGAGAGGTACAGAAAGGGGTCATGATGTGGAGGCCGGCAATGTTATTTTTTAAAATTATGATGTGACTCAGCTGTGCTTTGTTGCCCATTAAAGTGCACCACAATGTCTGATTGAGCGAGCACTTCACTAAATGATCCGGTCCCTATCCCAGGCGATGCCTCGCAAGTTTTCTGATTAGCTCTCCGACGTATTTTCAGGGGGTTGTTGCACTGAATGTTGTTCGACACGATGTCAGAGGTTTCACCGTACGTGTGTCAATTCAGTTGCTGAAGCTCCCAGCAAGTGGAGTAAAAAATAAACTTTGGACATCGTGCCATACGATGCGCGGCAAGACCCTGAAAACACGTCGGCGAGCTCTGCAGCGCGACCTTTAAAACCTAAATCTTTTCGTTGCGCAAGTAAAAAAGAATTACCCATGTCATATTGAACGCAACATTACACAAGGTTTATTTGGCTGGCATTGTTTAACATACTACAGACCTCCAAATATGAAGAGTCGACCTCATTTTGTTAACACTCTACAATGTATTGTTCGCTTGCCTCTATGAATGCCAAGCCCACAGACGTTTGTAAAGTATGCTTCCCTCTTCAGCCTCGCCGCGGGAGTGTGTAAAGGCACCAAATAACCCAGACGGTCTGGCTAGGCATTCACCATTGTGGCAGGGTGCCGGGATCGTCTCCTGACCAGGTCGCCCTTGGCTGTCAATCCAGCGATGCTCTCCCAGTAGCCTCGTATTCGCCTCGCCAGTGCCTGCATCAATCCGAGACGCACACACATGCAGACGCATGGGTACAGCGTGGTTTTGTGCGAGAGAGAATCTGGATATCGCAACCACCACCAAGTAGGTAAACTATATATTTAAAAAAAAACTAAATCATTTTTATATTTTAAGAGGTAAGGCCCACGGAGCTATTAGTTCTTTTTGAGAAGCGACCTGGCCACAAATGATCGCTCAACGAAGTGACTTATCACGTGGAAATTGATAGCAGCCAAATACTCTAAATGCACGTTTTAAATAAGGAGGGATAAACTGGAGGACCCGGAGACAAATCCACGCGACCACAGGGAGTACGTGCAGCAGCGTGACGACGTGGGGGCCGTGGTGATAGGCAGAGGGCTTACGGCCAGGTCAGCAATCCTTTGACGGGTTAAACAGCATGTCAAAGTAACCATGACGACCTCTGTATGCCGACCCAACCACGGCTGGGTCTTCACCCACCACCCTCATTTACCGCTCCGCAGCCTTGCCAATTAACGTGGAGTGGTGTTACAGCGGTTAGCGACTGCGCTCCGGTGACCGATTCGATTAGAGTGATACCTCAAACGGTTCATAGGCTCTCCTTTCACCAAACCGCAGTTATCGATCAACATTGTGTGGGAAGGTCTTCGTTCAGCAGTGGATTGCCAAAGGGTTGATTTATATTTGTAAATGTTAATTTATTTAATGGTATTGATGTCAAAAAGATGCTGTCGAGATATATTATTACTATTATTTCACAACACAAATTATTGCTGTGTCCATTTTGAAATAAATATTGAAATTATTGAATTAATTGCAATAAATCCTTCAGAGGCAAATAAATCAGAGCCGCCAACTGCGATGAGCACCATCCCATTGCTTATTAGAGCGGGAAGGCACTTTGGCTCGACTCGAACGCGGAGTTTAATTGCCATGATCACAATGCAGTGTTCCAAACAACTAAATAAATAAATAATATTCTGTGAAGCAACGCAAATCCGCGGCACGGAGTTGACAGACCTCTGTGATAATGAAAAGTGAGGAGTAATTTCTGGAGCCAACTCCGACGTAAAGTGAGCTCTTCATTTTTTTCTCAGCGTGCATTCAATACGAAAATAGCTATAACTGTAATTGGCGTAACGATCCCGACTAATTGGGTTTATTTGGCATCATTTGGCTATCCTTACACCTCCTTCGCAGTCCCTAATTACAAAAAACTGCACTCAATATTTGTGTGAATGAACGGCACGTGCGAGAATAATTGCATGATTGTGAGCTTCAAGTAAAATGCACGCAATAAGATCCAACATCTTTTTATGGCTTCGTTTTGAAGCAGTGGCACGAGTGGATAGCATGCTGCAACTATCAAACCGCCGATCTGAGCTGTATTCTAACCACAACTAACATCAAGTGGAATGACATCTTCAACAATTCACATTGACCAGCATATGTTGGTGACGTTGGAGGTTCGGGGTGCAGGGTTGCCACCCGTCCTGCTTTCCCAAGGATCGTCCTCTTGTAGAGGCAGCTGCTGTCCTGGGAAATCGGTCAGTCTTCCCAGGACATTAAAAGTCCAGGTTTTTTTTGTCAAATGTGCATTAATACAAATACATCACTAGATGATGGCACTGCGAGATTACTCTTCTTCCCACGACGTGTTCCGGTTTTTACATAACACAAAGGCGGCAACTCTAGGTGTGCAAAGCACCAGTTCTAATTCCACTCTCCACTGCCAGCTGCGGCCAGGAATTGAGCTCAGGCCCCCAACTTAAGTGAGGGTTGAAACCTGTCCAGCATTTGTCTGCCGAAACAAAATGCAGCTGGAAAACATTAAAACATATCACGCTCATGTGCAGAGGCAAATGGAAGACTTAATTTACTTCAATGTGCCTACAAGTGTTTGTTAAATCGTATTAATTGTTTTAAATTAAATGCTGGCATGCGCTCAAAGATTAATAAAGACCATAGGGATAAAAAAAAATTCCAATAAAAACCGTGGGTGGATGGGTGAGAGGGGTAGCTATTTTTGTGGTCGTTACCAATCAAAAGGTGGTACACCTTTACTTCCGAAGGAGATTTCATTTAATGGTCATTGTCAAATATGACAAAAAAAACGCGGAACCGCACCGCGCAAGACGATTCCTCCGATGTTGTTAAAACATCTGCGGCGTTGCAAGAAAAAAAAAGAGGTTGCGCAATGCATCGGTGGGAAAACTCCCCCACCTCTCTCTGCTTCTCCATTTTAAAAATCGCTTTGCTCAGTCCCACGAGATCTCCTCCGTCTGTCAACACACAGTCCGCACGATTTGCAAAGAGGGGAAAATAACGTTTGAGGATTCCTTTGTGCACTGCTCAAGCAATATCAACACTTAAGGCCTTAAGCGATGTCGACGGGCCTCCGGGGTGTCATTTTATTACGACTGCGTTACATCATTATACCGCTGTGTGCTGTAAGTAAACGATATGCACTGTACACGTGCGGAGCTTTTTGCTGGATGAGGATCACTGTGTATGCCGTGTGGGTCACCCAGGGGGGTTGTTTGAACAGACTTCACCAGGCTGGTTAGTCCGAGTCGGTGAACGCTGGGAGCAAAGATATGGGAGAGCAGTACATTACAACAATGGATTTTGTTGCATTTCCCTCTGCTGCTCAGCACATAGCAGCGCGGTTGGAGCCTATAACAACCTGCCATGCATGGTGGCTGTCCGTCTCGACACTATACAGGCCCAAAACTGCTCAGCTTGCGAGATCTAACGAGATTCCCGATGAACATCGGCACACTTTGCAATAACACTTCTGCGACCTGCAACGTAGCACACCTTCGAGCGAGGAGAGATCAACATGACAAATGGAGGGTTCGAGACAGCAAAAAAATAACACACAACGCAGGATTGTCAATCGACTAGCCGTAACATTACCTTTAAATTTCGATTTAAAGCTTTCGTGCCTGCAGGGTATCATATTCTTGGTTCTTTCGGTAAAGTCACGTAGAAGGGAAAAACAATGAAATAATAAAAATAATAAAAATAAAACAATACAATTCTCACACTTTTTTCAAATTTTCTTGCTGTTGTTTTCACACCTGATGATGATTGCTTGTGTTGCAATCGAAACGTCGTGAGAATTGCATAGTTTTATTTGTATTATTGTATTGTTTTTCCCTTCTACGTGACTTTACCGAAAGAACCAAGAATATGTAACATGACCTGTTTTAAATCTTGACTTAAAGCTTTCGTGACTGCAGGAATTCATATTCTTTGGGTAGATAGGAGATTAATAAAAAGAAAATAAACAAAAAAACAACGACGTTTCGATCACAACACAAGCGATCGTCATCAGGAGGAAAAAATGTACCCGTAAAAACAAAGTTTTTCACTATAAATCCTTTATATGCGTGGCGGCTAGAGTCCTCTCGTCCTCTGGCTTGAGATGGCTGCCACCTATGGGTCAGATGAATGGCTGCCACCATTAAGCAATTGGTAATTCAATATAATTTATTTTTTCCTAAAAAGTGTAACATTTTTGAATTTTTTTTCATGAAAATACATTGTCACGCACAACGATTGGATCACGGGAAGTGGGTTAAAAAACGACAGAAAGATTTGCACGGTCGTAAGCAAGCAAGTGAACTTAATATAAAGGATTTAAAAAAGAAGGGGAAAGCTGCTGACTGCAGACTGTTTTAAAGGTTTAAAATGTGTGTAGTCCAAGGGTCATAAACGAAGTGGGCAGGGCTAGTTATGTTAATGTGAGAGATTAGCATGTTAATGGTAGATTGCAGAGCCGCCGCTGCGTTGAGGTCGGCGTCTGAAGGATGGCCACGTTGGCACGACAAATGCAACCTGTTAATGTGAAATGGGAGAGCCGAAGCCACGGGGGAAAAAAAAAAACAACATCGGAAGGTGGCAGGATGGGAACATCACAGCCAGTGATGACTTAAACTGGTTGATGATGTCTTTCCAATGATCGCCGAGTTTGTACCCATCCTCTCGGTTGAAATTGTGTTTGTGTCTGTATATGTGGATGACTTCATGAACGAATTTTTTTTTGATAGGCAGTGGGCTCACATTAACATCACATTAACAACAGAATATGACTCTATTTATTTTACCGTCGGCCGTCTCGCCAAACAAGCAAATCGTTAATGGTCAAAAACGCCAAGGCGTCTGCGACAATCACTCGAGGCCCTTTACTGCAAACACCACAGCGGTTGTGGAAAGTGCATGGCTGTTAGCGGGAAGGGGGGCAAGGGGTGGGATGGTGGGAGGGGGAGTAACGGGTGCGTTTCTTTCAGCGATTTTTTTCCCCCACTTTAATTTTTTTTAACAGCCTCCGGTTTCTTAACGGCTGCCACATTCCTGCCGTGCCTACGCAAAAAAATAAAGCGTGCTGTTTGTACATAAATAACCCCCCCCCCCCACTTCCACCCCAAATAACGACAGAACTATTTATATTTTATGTGTCCATGCAAGTTTGCAAATCGGCAGCCGCGCATCGTAGCGCTAACTCGGGAAATTTAAATTAAGCCCGTCCGTCAGCTAAAACAACGCGACAATGAATATTCCAGTGACGCAGCCAATTTTAGCTGCAGGCTGAGAGGTCTAGACAGAAGGTTGGGAAGTGCGGCCTGGCAAAAACTTAGAAGGCCGGTCTCATCGCAAACAGTGGTGGATGCTACCAGATCTTAACGAGAACTCTGGGCTGGCGGAAACCGCGCATGGCAGGTGGGTTTGAGGGGGCTCAGCCGGAAGAGGAATTCTGCGCAGGAAGTGAGGAGAGCAGTGTGAAGGGACAGGTGGGTTCCTTTGGGTGGCAGCAATGGCTGGGGCACCGCTAAAAAAATTATTAGTGCACACGAGTAATGGTGAACAGCGGTCTTCTTCTTTCGTATGGATTAATAGTAGCAGATTAAAAGATATAATTTTACATTTGTTATCCACTCAATTGTCTGTCCATTCCTCCTTCAAAGGACTGAAGACAGCAGCAGAGTGTTTACGATGCGGTCCATGATTTGGGATTCGTGGCCGCACTCGCAGGCCGCCGAATCTTTGATGCTCCATTCGTGCATCGGGTGGCCGCATCGGCAAAGCCTGGTCCCGATTCGGACGATGGTCGACCATTGTGTGCCGTCTGCTTCACCACAGTGGGCCTCAAAGATAACCCCCGACATCATTCTAAAGAAGTAGGCCATTGCGTGCGTGTCCCTGTCACGGTTAACTTTTTTGGCCAAATGCTAAAACAGGTTGAGCAACGGTGAACCACGGCTTTACCAGTTTGCGTACGCCTACGCGCGGAGCGTCGCCGTGTTTGGAAGCACCAAGGATCCACAACTCCTCCTCGGCTTGGGCGGCGAGCGTCTGAAGCCGACACGTTTCACCTGCACGCCACTCAGCCTTGGCCAGCGCAGCCTGAAAACATTAAAACGAAAAGACGCTGGCCTCAAGGGGGGGTACATTTTTCTTGCGGTGGTGGGGAGGGTGGAAATGGGACAGCCAGGGGATAAAATGTACCGTACACACTTATGGAAACTAAGATAAGCCTGTAAATAATCTATTATTATTTCAACATTACTTTTTATTATTTTTGTTACGCAAAACCATCTCTCCCCCACTCTGCTTGCCAACCTTTAATTCGTTACAAAGCATTATCGTTGGCATGCACGGATAAGTTCACGCGATTAAATGTATATCTTTATTTTTAGTTTTAGCACTTGCTTGGTTAAGCCATAGTTTTGAAAGAAGCTATTAAAAGGCTATCTACTGCGATGCCTGGAAAATATTATGTCCGTTTGTCCGTCCATTTGATTATGGAAACTTGTTCTATTCTTAAAAACAAAACTCCCTAAAACCAATCGCGGCAAAACTTACCACCCCCGCTTACCAACAACCAGTGACCATATCTGGATAGTTTTGTGGGGCAACATTACAATTGAAGCACTTAACAATTTACTTAATGAAAGTCAAGTATAATATTGCACTGCGTGTTAGGGCGATGCGCATGTGTGTGTTAGAACAAGCAAGCTTGGGTATACACTAGCGTGCCGAATGTATGCGTCGATTTGCGCGCTGGCGTTTTATTTAAGGCACACATTTCCTACCGCGATCGAATTGCTTTCCAAATCGAGGCTTCGACAAGCGTAGTGTACAGTCAGCAATGACCGCACGAAACATATACAAATTTTCTTCTGCATATTTAGCAAAAATTCCAGCTCTGGAGGAATAAAATATAGGTTTTACTGCAATGTTACGAGCATTGCTCTCATATGCAGAGTGGGTGCGGAAGTGCTGCCCTCTACTTGTAGGACCAGAGGTCACCTTGAGGGTATCTCAGAGGTAGCTCTGTGACACCCGATTCTGTGGACCCATTCTCTAACACGAGGTTGCACTGCTCTGCGAGATACTTTAATTGATTCTCTTCTCATGACATTTTGAAGAGCACATCGGGATAAAATTAGGAAAATAACTATTATTTTTAATGTTAGATTCTGTTATAATGACCTGGGGGTTGCCAGCTTGCATTTTTTATTTCCCTCTCGGTTTTATCAACACACCTGCAGTGCAGCACATTGCTGCTCGTTCACATCTTGCAGATGTACGATCGCTTCTCGGAGAACGGAACATGTGCCAGCCCTCGAGAGCTGAGCCACTTGTTCTGCCAAAGTGCTGAGCTTGTCCAAGAGCCGCTGGAGAGTGGGGTGGTGGGGATAGGTGGAGGAAAGAGAGACGGGCATGAGTGTGGGGGGGGGGCATCGGCAGAGTTAATCTATTACAGAGATGGGAATACACGAACGTAGTTCATTGGGTGAATAATCGTGCTTTGTTCTCGTTGGGCAAAATTTACAGAAGACTGTGCAAACAATAATGAACAAGATAAATAAACGTGGGGTAACCCTTCGAACTGGTTTGTTATTTTTACGGGCAAAAAATATAAACTGGGGGGTGGAATATAATTTACATGCACATCGTTGTGCAACTGTGAATGGCTGCGATCCCAAAGACTCTAAATATTTGGGGGGGAAACATGTGGCCAAGGCTAGCTTGTACAGATCCAGCCCTGGCGGGTTCATTAGGGTGCAATGCATCCCACCTGCATTCACTCAGCACGGCACGTTGTTACCAAACATCTCTCGACACATTCGTCATTAAGCACGTTGTTACGTTGGCACGGAAGGATGCTCAAGACACGTTTTTCACACACCAGGTGCGCAATTGGAGCCACGAATTATAGCACACTTATGAAATGCAAGTTTGAGGTCACCACAAGTCAGTATTGCGCAACAAATACTTTTGGTTGAAGTTACAGGACCTTGAAAACGACTAAGACGATAACGTTGGTTATAACGTTAGTTATCGTCTTAGGCAAGCTTGACCCGATTTGCTATCAAACCAAGGTTGAGATGCAGTACGTTTAAAACTTAACGAAATATATATATATATACACACACACCTATATACAGCATTGATTGTAAAAGAGGAGAAATGTACAGAAGTGAGCCGTCACCTGACTGCGAATAAAGGGTTGCTCCGTTTTAGAGTTCGTGTGCTTGTCTGGCCACACCCGAAATCCCAGAATGCGAAGCAACTGCTTGCTTGTAGGTGTTCAAAATACATTGACAATCTCGCCAAGAACTGAACTAAACACTTTTTTTTATCTTACCGGGTAAGACCCAGGCAATAATGTCAGGGCAAAAAAACAACCACACTAAAGATAATAATCATTACTGAGAAGTGTCTCCTGCTCAAAGCGTGACTTCGCCTACCGTTTGAACTGAAGCAAGCACGGTGATCAATTGTTTCGAATAAAAAACCCCCACAAAACTAGGAAATTGAACAAACAGAACGCGGGCGGCTGTACCCTTCGGAGGGCGAGCTGTGGAGCTTGTCCACAAGGCGTTCAGTGCTGGGGAGGAGAGCTGCGACTCCAGCAGCTGGAATTCCGTTTCCATTGCCGCCAACTCATCCTGCGCGACACAAAGAAGGGCCCGGTCGGCACGTGAGCCTTACCCACGCATCCGCAGCTTCAATCAACATCTCTTTTGGTCAATCCGCGGACTGGTTGGACGAGGTCATTTCCCATGCCCCGTCGATCAAGGGGGTTTTGTTTTGGCCGTGGGCCTGGCGGTGGCGCGTTCGCCGCTGCGCTAAGTTCTACAGGCCACCTTGGTTAATACTGCTTGTGTATTAAAGTTAAAACAATTTAAATAAAAAAACGCGCAGTCCGTTCATGGAGGATTTTCAAGATGGGCCCCATCTTATTTCACTCGAAAAGGAGGCCCATTTGTGTGCTGGCATCATGTTCCAAATTTGATTAAATTTGAACTAAATTACCCACAGGTTACTCAACTTGAATTACACAGTAATATCACCCCCCACACCTGCCACTGGCAGGTTTTTTTCATCCGTGAAACACAAAACCTTCACGATAGTCCTGCGCTGTAAGAACGGCGCGAATAGCAAATGTACCAATGTATTATCATTGAACTCCATTATTATTATTGGTGAACCATGGCAGTGATGTGATGGTGTGCAGTGGCGCTCACCTTGCTGGGCCCGCACAAGCGACGCAGACGAGCCTGCAGCGTGCCGTGCTGCGTCGTGGTGCGCTGGTCCAGCTCGGAGACCTGCTGCACTAGGCGCTCCACGGAGCATGCCTCGGAGAGGACGTCCACGCACTCCACCATTGCCTCCAGGCCGGCCAGCACCTCGCGCGACTGCTCCAGCAGGGCCTGAGAAGGAGAAGGCCGGCAAGTCGAGTGACCCGCACCGCCAACGCCACCATCAACAACACTGTTTCCTTGCCCACTTCCCATCCGTTTGAGGTGTCCGGTTAGCGTAACGGATGGATCGGAGGGGAAATTTGGAGGCAGTTCGCAATAGTGGACATCCGTGAAAAAGAGCTTTATCACTCATCTGATTCCTCGTGTATAAATACATATTTTATTATTTTTATTCAGTGTTGTTACTTTTTACGTATATTTTATCCAACCAAGCAGAGTAGAGATTGCGGAAAATATTTTGTAATTAGTGTTCTAATGCTCGTTCTCATGAACTGAATGACGTATGTATGTATATAAGAGGAAATTATTTTTCACCGTATGTAGCGAACCGTGCTAATCAGAGGTGCAGGGGAAGGACAAACTAAACACAAAAAAGCAGTTCTAAGAAAAAAAACAGTTTCATAACAACACTGTTTCGCTTCCTGTGCATTCTACAAGCTCCCGTGCACTTGAACAGATGGACGAGGAGGCAGCTTCTGCAGCGGTGTTGCAAATGTCTTTATGAAATATCGGGAAAGAAGAGTTAAAGGTTTGAGGAGTATGTCTTTCATTTATTGTACAAATGCTGTTTAATCAGAAACTGAGCGACAGTCGCTCAATGTGTACTTCTGGTCAGATCAACAGTCAGGGGCCGAGCAGAACTGGTGGATAATTTCACAGCTGTTCTCAACCATCGATAATATATTTAATTAAGTTAGGTAACGTATAATTTGAGGAAAAAGCTTACATATTTAGCGCAAATGCCCGTTATCGTTAACCGAATAACATGACTCAATGCAAACTTTCTCTTGGTTCTCACTCGGTTGAAAGGGAATCGAGACATGTTTTGCAGAAGTTGTTTATTGTACATTTCGGGAAGTGGGAGGAAAAAAAAAATATCACTTCATGAAATGAACGAGAACACGAATATAATAACACTCTTTAAATTACCCTGAAAAGTCTCAGAGTTTCGATAAATCTTCTTTTTTCATTAGGGACAAGCATTCTTTACATTTGGTCAAATGCCACAAATGAGTGGTTTGGGCACGTGGGAGGAAACCAGAGAACCCATAACAAAACTAATCATGCATACATACGAACGAGATGATAACACTCCAACAACATCTGGCATTCTCAGGCAGGCTTGCATCCAAGTTCGAACTAGGCCCAAACCTGCTTAGCTGTGGAGATTCAATGAGATGTGGTATATTTAGGGTGATTTGGTTAAATTAATAAATTTCATATGTAGGCTTTCACAACGCGTGTTGCGATTCATAATTGGTTCCTTTTGGGTTAGATCATGCAGGTATAGTGTCAAGTTTTCAACTAGAAACCTGCCACCACCCGACAGTCACGTCATGGGCAAATGCGACGATTGATTTTGTATTCCAGAAAAGCGAGCAACGCTTTTACAACTTTATTCGACACTATTTCCAGCGAAAACATCCAGCATCATCTGGTGTTAACAAAAGCTCAGCAAACAAAAGCTAATAACGGCATAAGGGTCCCGTAGATACATCATTGTTTCACTTGCTGCACAAAGAGATCCGAATGAACCGGTGACCAGTGAACTAACCATTAGTCAATGGCAGCACACGGGCTTATATTTCACCACAGTAAATTTTAGAGTTGTTTTATTTAAATCGGTCTTTATCTTGCATTCCAGTGATCCATTCTCCACACCCGTGGGATGTGGTTGAAATACGAACGCAAATTAATTCACCTGATGCGCGCCGATGTCGTTAGCGTCCACAGCTTGCGCCCGCTCCACCCACTTGAGCACGAACCTACGCCGCGATTCGTACTGCTCCATCAGAGACTCGGCCTGCCGATTCACACAGATGAGGGTTACTGGTTGATCCGTTGGAGACGCGGGATGGCCGATAACAGAGCACGACACCATTCTGCGTGTGTCGACGTGGGGTGGAGGGCTCCAGGCTGACATTCAAAATCCGCCACGTGTGCGCACAACCGTGCTAACCTCCGATTAGCTACGTACGGTGCAAAAGAAGTTCAACATGCATGTGTGCGTTATGACCACTTGCGGGGTCACCTACGGCAGCCGCAGGGGACTAAGATTGGGTATTCAATTATTTGCAGTGCTATCCCCAAATGTTCTCCATTGAACTGCAAAAAATTGCAGATAAATGAATGAATTTTCCAAATGACTCCACTTAAGTGCAATTCTTTTTGTGGATAATCTCGGACAATCGGAATAGAGGCAAGGATAGCAAGAGTTTTTGTGGACCATACAACTCATGCATATAACAGGAGTCACAGGTGATAGGTTTGTGGATAAGGGGAGTTCTCTACTGTATGGAGGCAACACTGGACCCATGGACATCAGTCACCCTGCTGGGACACCTGAATATGACACATCAGTGGTATGCGAGGGTTTCCTGATCGGTATGTACATGTGTGCGGGTGAGTGTGAATGTGCTCATGTATGAGTATATGTATGTGTGCGTGTGTGTGTGCGCGGGATTGCTGTAGTGCAGCGGTTGACGTGCTGCACGCCAAAACCGTCGACCTGAGTTCGATTCCGCTCACAACCAACATCGGTGACGATTATCTGAATGAGTGTCTGGTGCGATGTGTAAACATTGGGCACTGGGGAGCCAAAGGCAGAGGGCAGGACGATGGCGACCCACCTCGTCGTGTGCCATGACAGCCTTCATGTCGTTGCTAACAGCACTTGCCGCCAAAGTCTGTTCAGGCTATACGGGGGATTTTTGTCTTAATATTTTACGATTCCAAACACAAGTACAACACGTGCAAGAGAAAAACTGCAGTCATATTTTCTCCCCCCAGGTTTCCTCTCAATCTATCCCTCGAATCCAAGATGGCTAAATCAGAAGTGGCTAAACCAAGAGTGGTTAAACTTTTCGGTGAAAAATGTAAAAACTACCAAAGCAGAGGTGGGCAATGAGCTACAGTAGTAGTCTAACAATAATCCATGGAACGACCAGGAAAGAAAGAACACAGCCGATGGGTAAAATAGCAAAATATACAAAAAATAGGTTATAACAGGGTCAAAAAGTGCTGCTCATTTTCTCAATAGGGAGAATCGGCTGCGGGCACTGTCAGCGAGCAAACAACTCACATTTCAGACACCGGTGAAGAGAGGACAGGGACTGAGAGAGGTGGCAGCAATGTGTCAGGCAAAACATTCTATGCAAAAACAGAGATCTTTCCTCCCAGACTCCTCGCGGCGATGCACGAGCGGCGCACTTGCCCTCCTCAGCTTGGCCGTGCGACGCTCCGCCTGGCTCCGCAGGACGTTATACAGCTGCGCCAGGGTGAACGCGGCTTCGCCCAGGCCCGGCGCCCTCTCCGGATGCTGCCCCTCGTAGTCCTGCATCGCCACCTCTAGCAGCGCCATGCGCTGGTGCCAGCAGTCCAGCTCGTCCCACACCCACTGCCCGGCATGCACACACGAACACACCGCAGCGCTACGTCAGCCGCCGTCGCTTTGCGTGTTCCAGGTCTCCCGCATAAAGAGACACCCGAGTGCTACTTCGCCGCGCTTTTTCGCACGCAGAAGATGGCCGTCACATACTCTACTCTGTCACTCGATGATAATAATAAAAGGAGAATATTCAAATAACGTGAATTTTTTTTAAAGTAAAAGGTAAATTTTTTTTTGTATATATAAGTTGTTAAAACGGCTTAAGCAATATGGAAATTATATGATTTACTCTTTAAGGCGACTGTTAAGAAACTTGAATGGGGCTCAGGCGGGGCACGTCGATGGAAGGGATGACAGCCGGCGGTCGAGGCTAACGACAGAGATACAGCCAAAGGTGGAAACAAGTCCTGGGGCACGTCCACCGTGAATATGCAGCAATGCAACCAGCGCAACGTGCAGGTGCTCCATGGATCGTTACATTGCAGAACCATGAGAGGTGATGATGGCTTGGCGAGGCCTTCATCCAGCAGTGGATCGATCGCGGCCGATGATGTTGATGGTGAATGTAAAAATTACATATATTCTACTTCGCAATTCCCCGGGATCTGTGCCATTATCGTCAACCTGGCCTGTGATGCAAGACACAGATGCCAGTGAAAAGCCGGTGCAGAGACAATTATCATGTCCTGCGGCAATCTATCAAAGCAGCAGCAGCAGCCGCCACCAGTCAGCGATGCCACAGGTGCACCCCACCGCAACCCCATTTAGGGTGACATTCACAGCGACAAGCAGAAATGCATTCGCCCACCGCACGCCAAAGGCAATCTCCAAGGGTATGCCGTGTGGTGTTAATCTAAAAAAAGTATTTAAGAACGAGGCTAAAAGAAAACGATGTTTTGGCCGTGAAGTTTCATCGCCGGATGAAATAGGAGCGCAGTAAAGAATCCCAAAGAAAACACTGAGAGCCACTCTTAAACGGCTCAGAATCGCTTGCATATTAATTCGCTCCCGCTTTAGCCTTCCATCCTTATTTACTTGATTGGGGGTGGGGGGAGAACACGTAGCAACATCGCCGCCTACTGGCAGATGATACTCGTCTGTGAAATGTCGCGTCTTCATGATGGAATACTAAAAGTAACTAAACTATGATTAAGACTTGATTTGAAGCTTTCGTGACTGTAGGAATCCATACTCTTTGGTTCTTTCAGTAAAGTCACGTAGGTAGAAAAGAAAAATAAACCACGACGTTTCGGGTGCAACACAAGCGCCCGAAACGTCGTGATTTATTTTATTTTATACCTCCGTGACTTTACCGAAAGAACCGAAGAGTATTATTATGACTGTTATCCAATCGGGTGACACAGTGGCAGAGTACATGGCTCGCAAAGTCATAACTTTGCGCGTTCCAATCCGAGTCAGGGGGTCGCGGACTCAGTCCTTCATCACTACTGGGTCAACAGAATGTACTGGTAGCAGTGTTGTGTGGGGGTGGAGGTTAGTCAACAGTTGTCATTATCTGACAATACTTGTTACTGCCATCGATATGTGCGGGAGATGAGTTCCGCCACGGATTTTTCTTTCAGCTTTCACTCGAGTCAGTCAAGAAACGCGATACCCCTAAACCCACTGCGAAAATGTGACGGGACAAGTGCCGTCTATAAAATGTCGTACGGCGTGTATTAGGCGCATACTGTGTCCATCACTACTGGAAAAATGGGACCCCATCTCTGCGAAGGACTTTGATAAAGTTCTGAGAATCATTATCAGCTCCGAGGGAAAAATTGAGGGTCCTTGGTGCTTGAAGGCTAGCGAAACAGAGCCCCTAAAAGCACCCAGGCCAACTCTGATATCAAAACAAGATGTGTTGGCAATCTTTTGCGAGTGTTTATGCGTTATATTATTCGACCCTGAAATGTAATAAATGTCTTAGCTGCAGTTTCTGAATCCCATACGTACAATTAATTACAATGTACAGCTCAACATCGCTTTTGGGGCATGGCAAACTCCAAAAAAATCAATGTATTCTGTTACAGGGTCCCACCGAGCGAGATCCAGTATCAGAAAAACAAAGCCTCTTTACGAGGACAGTTTAATAAATAAACGTCAACATTCAAACCATCCACGCAGAAAGGGTTTGCTGACGTCCAATGCCAATTAACGTTGCATCTGCCAGTGAATTCTTCTACCAGTGATGCGGATTACGGGTCGTCCTTGCCTGCAAATCTTTCATGGCCACGGCGATATGCGTGGCCTTCGTCTCCAGCTTTCGCGCGATTCTCTGCAGTCCCTCCTCGATGTCGCAAATGGAGCTTTCGAACTCTTTTAAGGCACCACTCCACTCCTGCCGTCAGTGCCACCGTTTGCAATGTGAGAAAGGACAACACCGTAACTCAGAAATCGAAGGACTCCTATTTCGGACAACGACTCTTATTCGGACGTTGACATTTGTCCGAGCCATAAGTTAGGATTGTTATTCTTTTCTTATGTGTGTACGTTAAAATGTATCCTAAAATGTTGAAATTGGCACAGAATCTGACAACGGGAGGGGGGGGGGGGGGGGGATGGGGTGGGGGGGAATGTGTTGAATTTAAAGTTCATGTCCGTGGTTTACAAAATGGGGTTTATTATTACTACTGGAACCGGTGATTTCCGCGAATTCACCACGTGTGCTGGCTCGGTCATAACCCTACCGAGCAATAGAATGACATCCAGCAAATGGCCAAGATGAGTTAACGTTGGTGGTTTGGGAATGGGTGGCGGGGGGGGGGGGTAATAACAGAGTATATTCATATTAACAATGCAAGAGTGAATTTCATACCATGCCTCCATTATATATATTTTATATGGTGTCATGAACAAAAAATTTAAGTACAGGGATGTGTTCCCCCACATAAATATCAAAAAATTGCCACGATCCATTGCTGGCAGAATCATGAGAACCGCTGTTCGCCACTAAGTGGCGGTGACGTCACCACGGAGCTAGTGCCAGGTTAGGTACACACACACAGTGTGTCCGATGACAGGCCAAGAGTGTCGGTCAGTGTTAATTTTGTTCGCGGAATTAGTGACAAAAATATTCGTCAACATTTTTTTAATATTTATAAATTCAGTCAAAGATGACTGTGAGCCAACAAACATCACGAAGTGGGACGTTGGCCACAACTTGCTGCCCACCAAAGAGCGAAGCGTGATTCCACTGCAATGAGACGAGTTAACGAGTCTGAATGAAGGCTCACATGAAGAGAATATAGTTATAAGAGACTGTAGTGACTAGATGGCCAAACATGGTAATTGGCAATGTATTTACTTATAAATATTTACCGAGTTCTCAGAATTGACTCGCACTAATATGATGGGGGTGGTAATCGCACTCCCCTCACGCCAACATTTAATAACAAAGCGTGGACTAAACTTTAACTGCTATAGGCGACCAGATTAACAGAACGAACAAACTGAAATCCAGAGTCTTGGCTGTTACGTCAAAGATTCCTGGTCGAATAGACGAAGAGAATGGCGAAATTAAATTCACAGACAGAGACTTGACTACAGCTCCGCAGGTTGCCGTCGGCTGGACTTAAGAGGCCTGTAAACTAAGATTGTAGAGAGAAAACGGCTAAATTGGCACTGCTGTAGCCGGCAGCAGGAGGATTGGGGCCCTCACCTTGGCGGGCAAGTAGGGTTTTGGCTCCACCTGGTGGTGTCCGCCGACCCACGCCGTTGCCAGCCAGCTCTCGCACGAGTCCTGGTACCCTCCCGGTGATGGGGGCAGCCCACCGCCTTCTTCGGCTTCCACATTCAAACCCTCAAACACACACACACAAAGATCCCCTGTAATGAACCCAACTATCAAGGCCGGCCACGGCACACTAAGGGTTCGGGTGGCCAGAACCACGCCCGACCGCCTTTTTCTCTTCAGCGGCAATGTTTACACACCGCACGTAGATTCTCATTTGAGTCCGAGTTAAACTAGGGGAGGCCCAGGAACGGTTCAGATCATCGTCGTTGTCGACTGTGAGAGGGAATCGAACCTAGGTCCCTGGGGTTCGTAGCGCAGCGTGCTGACCGCTACACTACCGTTTCCCACATACACGCGCACACACAAAAAGACAAAGATCCATCGTATAGCCTTAACAGAGTGTTGGGGCAGGTGCTGTTAGCGAGCACCTATGAAAGCCAATACAGCACACGAGGGGGTAGGTGGCCAGCATCACGCCCGGCCGCCTTTGTCTCCCTTGTGGCAATGTTTTACGCACCACACCAGGTACTCATTTGAGGCTGAGACAACCTAGGGAAGGCCCAGAACCGGTTCAGATAATCGTCACTGGTATTGGCCGTGAGCGGGAATCGAACCCCGGTCGCCAGGGTCGTAGCGCAACGCGCTAACCGCTACACTACCGCTCCCCACTACACACACACGCGCAGATTACCCCACACCCCGTCATTCAGCCAGACAGACTGTGGAGGGCAAAGCACTGGGCGGTGGCGGCCACCCACGAAGGCCAACTTTAGTGCTGCGGGCTCCCTCCCTCCCTGTCAGTAGCTGCTACACTTCCAGAAGGGCCGATACTTGTGCACCGCCACGATGGCAAGATGTTAACTGCCTCGCCTGGTTTACAGGAGGTCGTGGGTTCGATCCCTACTCTGATGCCTGCTGTATATTTGGAGTTTGCATGTCCTCTCCTATTCGCATGGCTGCATGAATTTTTCCCTCCAGGTCCTCCGGGTTTTCCCTCCATAATTAGAATCCTGTGTTTAGAGTATTTGGCTGCTATAAATGTCCACGTGACAAACCACTTTGGTGGGCTATCATGTCGCTTCTGAAAAAGTGTTATACAGCTCAGTGGACCTTACCGGGTAAAATAAAATAGTTAATACAGTAGCAGTTAGTTATACATCCTACCTGCTGCAGTCAATTTCATATGGGTCAACATACCAAGGGGAGACCAGACAGTTGCGGTTAATGCCTTGATGGCAAATGAATGGATTACCTATACAGCTCGTGTCATTATTATTGGCTTTTACTTTAGTTTCCAACCTTATCTATATTGTGAGCAGTCATTCCTATTATTATTGTTTTTTACTGTATTATTCCAATTAGATTATATCGTTATGTCCAAGTTTCGTTTTTTTATTGGGCTATTTCAATAAAGGCTTTTTAAAATAGAGATTATTATTTTAATAATTATTCTATTAAATGAAGATTATTACATCAGTCAAATGGATCGTTACATCGCAGAATCGTGAGAGGTGGCGACGGCTGGGGAAGGCCTTTATCCAGCAGTGGATTGAGTATGGATTTGATGAATCATCATCATCATCATCATCTCCAGTCCGGCTTATTTTACTTGCTTGAAATCAAGGGGGGTTGGGAGCAGTAATGCAAAAGAGCGAAGTATGGTCGAACAACCCCCTACTACCAAACAAGCATGGGGTGCGCCCTTCTTCGAGTAGTGGAATGACAAATGGCTTTGCATTGTTACTATAATTACGGATTCTGGTAAATAATAAACATTGCATCATGGCTTTATTTCATAAGTCATAACAAATATTTGATAAGTAGAACATGAAAGAAGTGAAAGACAAAAAAGCCTAAACAAATCTGGCTGTTGTTTTGGAGATGTTCCCCAGATACAGACAGTGTCCTGTGTTCAATGTGTAAAGAAGGCTGTGGAATGTCAAGGCGAGTTTTGTTGTTATCGAGTGGTTTCTCGGCCAATTCTGTGGACAGTCTCTCACATAAGCGGGCATCTTTTACGAAAATATAAACATGCTTTGCCACTTTTTTTATGGGGACATTTGAAAGATTGGAAACATTTCCATATTTACACGATTACACAATAGCCTTCAGAGCCACGCTTTTACCCAGGGCTGCCTCGACTTTTCACTTATCCCCCAAAATTGCTCGCAAATGCCGGCAAACGGTATGCCGGGTGTTATATCACTTTAATTGCATAGGGCTCGAGCAGCGCACAGATTGCAACACATTTCGTAGAAGGAGTAAAATCGGCGCACAAACACAATTTATTTTGCTACAAACGCCAAGCTAGATTCGATAAATAAAAAAGCGGCATATGGTTCGAATAACGACGTAACATAAAAAAACAACAGACATCTTTCCGCCGAAAAACATCGAGGGCTTCTTGCGGAAAATTAAAAGCACTCAAGCCGGCTGACGTGGGCACACAATGTACGCACTTACACGGCAATAATCTAACCCCACCGTGCCCCATCCCTCCTCACCCATTTTTTTTACGAGAGCCTTAGCTCAATCTTGAGCGTGGGCGAGTTTTTCACATCCGTCGTCAGGGGAACCTGGTGGCCTTGGCGTGCATCTACCCCCCCCACCCCGTGCTGAGGGACTGAGCTGTGTGACGTGGGGGGGGGGGGGGTCATTAGGGTGCGTCTGGACATGACTGCCGATAGGTGAATGCTGTTCAAAATCAACACTTTGAAACAAAGCGTTGCTGTTTCACAAACCTCCGGTGCCCATCTACTGTGGAGTCGCTCTACTTTTCAGGAGGACAGAACACGAACGCAGAGTATCTTACTCATTATTATTGTTTTTGTCTATCCAGTCCCCCTCGTTACGACGAGGGGAGGGAGAGGGACAGGCCGCTGGCTACACCCCCCCACCCAACCGTGTGCTGCACCTCGCTCCAGGAAAGCGGCGGATCATTGGGCTGGCCGTTCTCAGTGCAATCTTAGGGAAACGTGGGAACGCCGAAACGTCGTAATCAGCCAAAATTACACGGTTGCTTCATAAAAAACAATCGTGCTGTACGCTGACACAACGAGGCCTAACGACTCCGTTAGCACTGAAGACGGCAGAGTCAACAAACAAGCGGGCGGCAGGGTAACTGCGCCAATTATTGCGCCTGTCGCAAGGCCAGATTACGCAGACTCAAACAGTTCAGTTCCCACATTGACCCAGAATTTTTCTTTATTTCTGCGAACAGCCAGAATGTGCCATCTGCTATAAACTGGTAGCCCTCACACTCACATCATTGGCCAGATTCATAGCTCAGTGCTCCGACCCACTTTGCCACCTTATCATCTTGCATAATAATGCACAGTAAGTTCACGCTGCAGGCATCAGGTTAGGGTTTAAAGGACACATACCATGAACTGACGCGAGACATGCCGTAACATGATGAAAAAAAAATATCTTGCCTAACTGCTGTGTGATTGATTTCATAAAAAAATCCATATTCTTTTGTCGACGTCACATTGAATGAATGGCGTGTACATACACATTTGCAGAGCGTCGCATATTATGTTTCTGGAATGCAGATAGGTGGGGACAATGTTATATTGTGTTGATTTTTAAAAAAAAAATGTGAATAAGGCTGCATAGCATCCAGAGGAAGGTGTCGGTACTCCCACCTCTTAACAAGACGTCTGGCCAGCATGGAAGAGTAGGCCAAATACCCTCTAGAACAGGTGTCTAAAAGATCCCTCTCATGGAGGCCCTTCCACCAGCAGTGGTATGCACGCTTGAACTTTTGCCGGGCAATTGGCCAATTTTCAACAGCCTGATGAATCCCAACTATTCCAGTGATCCATGTAGTCTCTCTACCACGTGCACAAACTCCATCAGCCCCAGCCACCGAAATGCTTGCAGCACAACGATCTTGTAACATCCATGTCCTGTATTTGTGCAACTTGCATTATTAAATTGTTTTGCCAAGGAAAGCCTCACCCGAGTCTCAAGTCTCCTGCCAAGTTTTTCGCAGTAGGAGGCAATGCTGCTGTGTGTAAATCCCAATTGAGACATTTACCGATATTTTTTTCCATTTTTCTTATTCTCTGGCCAATACCAATTAAATCGTGTTTTTTTTTGTTTAACCATGGGAAGAACCCGTAGAACTAAGAATGTTTGTGATCGTTGGTACATGCTCAGTTTCTTTGCCCTTCCCACCACACGTAAAAAAACAAACCGTCATTAATATACAAAACAGGTTGGTAAACACCCCTTGCACATAAACGTTGTCATCAGTAAATACGGAGGACTACTCACAGGTTCCGACTGGTCGCTGTAGGTGGATGGCGAGGGCAGGTGAGTTGTCACCTGCACGCGACTGTTACCGCAACCGCCTCCGTCACGGCCTGTGGTTTGTCCTCCCCAGTCCATCGACCCTGCCATTTACGGCCACTTCCGCCACCACAACCCTTCACTATCCCCCCCCCCACCTTATTATTTTCCTTCTCTACCGGCAGAATCTCCGGGGCCCCCCCCCCCCCAACCCACTCCACCCCTAAAACCCAGTCTCCAGCAACCCTCTCAGTCCAGTTCAGCCCCCACCCTCCCCCTTGTGTCTTCGCTCGATTCGTCCCTTGGAGATTGAAGAGAAAACCACAGGCGGCGTTCCCTCGTCACCTGTCAATTTGCCAAGAGGCGACAAAAAGAGAGAGGGCGAGAAAGAGAGGGCGAGAAAGAGATGTTGACATTTATATATTTTTTCAAATAATCTGTGCATGTCACGCAAAAGCTGCCGACAGCCACAGAGCTTCGACGAGAAACCGCAGCGCCTCTGCTACAAGTACGAAGGTTCTAAGGGTAAAAGTAAAAAGGTTAACAAGAGAACGCAAACATTGTGAAACAACCACCAAATGAGAATTGGCAGCGGGCACTTCCCTCTAAAGAATCTGCGGCTTTGGAACTGGCTCAAACGAAGTAAGCAATACACATGAGTTGCCACACAGGCTTAAAAATCAACCCCGCCGCAAAGAGCTGTGCAATTTCATTGAAGCGATTGTTTAATTGGGTTTGTACACAATATGCAACGGGCGCATCGTGCAGAATTGTTAAGTGTTCTTAAATAACGTTTTATTTTTTTTCATATGTAGGCTTTCATTTTTGTGTGGGATAATGTGAATGTTTAGAAAATAACCCTCCACCATGAGACAAAGTAAAACATAAAATAAAGCTGTTACTTCATGGGCAAATGTGCTAATTGATTTTATCAGCAAACTTTGACGTTTAAATTCAACCAAAAGTTTCCTTGCCTGTCAGCATTTATTTACGTGTAATTCTCATCCAGTGACCAGCATGGTGAAGTATGGCCTAACGATCCCTACGACTGATATGGTGAGGGGGAGGCCTTCATCCAGCAGTGGACTGACAAAGGGCTGCAATTAATTTCTATTTTACATACGATGTATAATTGTTGAAAAATAATTTAGCATATTCCATGGGTCTTTTGGTAAAGTCACGTAGATAGGTTCAAAGAAAATAACAAAAAACTACGACGTTGCGATCGAAACTATCTACGTAACTTTACCGAGAGAGCCATAGAATATGGATTCCTGCAGTCACGAAAGCTTTAAGTCAAAATAATTTAGCATTTGGCCACAACCAAATTTAACCGATTGGCCTTAGGTCAGCGACCACTATTGGATTTAGAGCCAATGCTGTGTACAGCTAAAAATATATATCTACAGCTTTCGTGACTGCAAGGATTTATATTCTTGAGTTTTTTTCAGTAATGTCACGTAGGTAAAAAATTAAAATTAATAAAAGTAAAATAAAAATAAAATAAAAATCATTTTACTTTTATAAATTTTAATTGTAATTTTTTATCTACGTGACTTTACCGAAAAAACCCAAGAATATATATCTACATACTCTTTGGTTCTTTCAGTAAAGTCACGTAGGAATAAATTAAAATAAATCATTGTATTAAAATAAATCATTTTATACCGTGACTTTACCGAAAGAACCAAATAGTATGGATTCCTGCAGTCACGAAAGCTTCAAATCAAGATTAAATATATCTACACTCAAAGAAACAGACAAGAGCGCAGTGCTGGAATCCCTCGCTCGTGCCACTGCTGTCAGGAGGGCCTCCGCTAGAGGGAGCCCCTCTGGGCGAGACTTTCCACTGACTATTCAACAACCTCTTCCAAGACGTTCAGCCAACATTGGCTGAACATCTTGGGAAGAGGTGGGACTATCCACCCTTTCCCCCACCGCAAGCGACCTGCCGATTCACCAACTGTGGTCACACCCTCTTGATGCCGCTGGTTGGACAAAGGTGACGGTGGGAAGGGAGGGAGAGGGTGGGATTTCGTGAACATCCCTCATTAAAAATAAATAGAAAAAAAAATACTTAAGCGTATATAAAACATCTATACTTTTCTGTACACGTAATAGCATATACATATCTACACTTCAAGACATGCGCGCTATGTTAAGGGTATTTTTCATTTCACGAAAATCATTGCAGAACTTTGTTTTTACCCCATTAACAACGGAGAAACGTACAAAATAACAGTTGTTGATTTATTTGCTTTTTGAATTAACAAAAGACAGGGGGGCTTGGAAAGGGTGGCCCAGCTCGGGAAGCAATGTGACCTGCTGCCCCCGGAATACTTGTGGCGTCAACCACTGGCAAGAGAAGCACTTCTCGTGCGTTTCAGACGATCCCCCCAGGTACTCGTAAAGCTAAGTGAAATTACATACAAAAAAACAACGCTCCGATGTTCGTATTTTCCTTGTGCAAAGGACACGGATCACACGGCCTCGCTTTTGCGGTCAGAATAAAACGAGCGGTTGAGCAAAACGGCGTGTGTGTGTGTGTAGAGTGCCGGCAATAAATGACAAAAGGACGGCCGTTGTGTGGCTGGAAATGCTATATGCCCAGAGAGATTGTAAAGCAGCACACTGTGCTTTTGTGAGAGAGAAACTGAAAATCAATCGTTGTACTGCAAAGCAAGAGGATGCGTTTTGTAGTGCTACCCTGACAAAAGCTTATGCACAATCACCTCTCTCACCATTGTTGGGTCCATAGCTCCCAGCAAAGGCTTACTTTTAAAAGCAAGCAAAAAAAACACTCATTCCAGTCTATTGAAATCGCGATTGAATGGCACTTTAATTAAATTGCTTTGCTCGGTAATGAACAGCCGCACGTAGCTCATAATCGAAGAGCGGATGTTTTATTTTTTGTTTGGTAGCAGCTCCTAAATAGATTCAGCTCTTGTTCACGAAATACTTAACAAGCACAACGTCCACAAATACAAATTGTATTTACGACCGCCACGATGACTACGACAATGACAAGTATTGTTATCTCCAAAGCCACCCACCTTATACATAGAATTCTGCTTATTGGGGGGACATGGGCGTAATGTGGTTCAGTAACATTTGTTATTTTTAAAAAAATCCACTTAAAACACGAAACTATTTTTAAAAAATCCACTTTAACACTGATTTTTGGTGATGATGCATTGGCAGTGGTGCACAAGCACAATTAACAAACAAACTCAGTCAACACATTTCGGGCAATGGTCCTTCCTCAGAACACTTAAATGTTTACGTGCTATGAAGAAGGGCCATTTGTCCATACATTGCTGATTTATATTTTTGCCTTTAAGGTAGTGTTGTTGCTGAACATATGGAGTTGTTTTTGTAAAGATGTTTGAGAGTGGTTGACCGAGAGGTCAGAGTTCAAGTCCAGGTTTTGACCACCAATGGTGATCAAGGTTCTCAAGCATAAGGGAGTCTACAGCCCGGTAACCAATTAACGTCCGAAAAAAAAGCACCGTGATGAATTTGAGTTAACTTAATTTGGATAATTTGCACCTCTAAGCATAACAAATCATATCATCAGGCGACAATCTCACAGCAGAATGTACAAGGACGTGGGACCTCGATCATGTAATGAAAAAAGGTAATGGAGAGTATTTTTAAGAGGTCATCTGATTATTATTTTTTAGAACCGTTCTCTAACATGAGCTGCACTGTACTACGAGATTTCCAGATGGATTTTTCATCCCACTTTATTTTTAAATGTAAAAACTGGGACATTTTATAACATTGTATACATGCCGCAAATATAGAAATGTTGCATTACAGTTTAAAGTACAAATTGTAAGAGTCCCCAATATGTAATATATTTTCGACATTTGGTGTTGATTGATTTAGTTTTTTATATCGGACAACGCTATTATGAAGACGCTATATTTTACAGATGGAGTCTTCCGGTAGGAGTCAATATTGCGGTTGTACCAATTCAGTAATTTGCAGGTACTATTCAAACGAAACATTTTGGAAACTTTTGAATGTGGTGCTGTGGCACGCATAGCCGACTCTTTTCAAATGAACGTCACAGCATCTACGACGATCGCTGCAAAGCAGGTGGCGCATACCCTCCTGGTTCGGACGCCCGCACAGTGGTGATCAGGGCTGCAGTCTGGACTCCTCTGCAACGAGAGGGAAACACGCGCCAATTACCCCTGGACATGTCGAGGTGATATGCTTGGGCACTACGCTCATCAAAGCTTATTTTATTAAGCACCCGCAGCATTGCACAGTATCGAAAAGCTAATTTAATGTATTAATTATACAACATAAAATTTGCGGGGGCGGGCGAGGGGGGGCAATCCATAACGCTATTAACCGTGTTTGCTTTGGCCCGTTGCCAAGGCATAGCAGGGCAAGCTTGGAAATACCAGCAAATGCAACAAGCCAGATCTTGCAGAGGGCCCACATTGCACTTGGCACCCGACCACCACCTCATGCATGTTAATGTCATACTTTATATGCCTGTGACCCAGCCACAGGTATTCATTCCGAGTTCAAGTTTCAAGTTGATTTTGTTTTAAATCAGGTGGGAGAGAGCGGGAGAGAGTCTCATTTGCAAGAGTGACCCGAAGTCACCATAATTGCAACACAATTAAAATAATGGACAGCAATGAAGAGAAATCAGAGCAAATAGATCGACAAAAAAATCGTTGTTAAATAGTAGATTCCCTGTAGCGCAGCTTTATTTTTAGACCGATCAAAGCTACAATTACAACATTACAACAAAGTTACAGAAACATGGCACTGATATGGGGCGACTATTGTACTCCTCTGTAAACAGACGAGGATATATAACGAAACAAAATGCATCGCAGTTTAACCACCTCCACCGTCAGCAAGCTTCAAGTTCCAATTGATAACTCCCCCCAGGGTACATTTTAAACGTTTTATTAAACGCATTGAATGTCCCGCCGACACATGACCATTAACGTGTACCTCACTACATAGCCAAATTATCGTCAACATGATCAAACATTCTAGAATGTTTACACGCGCAGAATATTTACAAAAAATAAAACACTTAACTGTATATACATTACAGAGCACATTTTGGGTCCGTTGCCACACTCTTGAATTGATCAAAAATACGGACAAAGATCCCGTGTGAACATTGTCGTACTATGACATGCTGGCCAACAGGTAATTTGGAACAATGGTGTGCACTGACGCACGCTACTTAAAGAATCAAACTCGTGTCGAGGGGAACACCCACGTCATATATGTTCTGTCCATGCTAATTACGCTGCGGGAAGGCCCGGGGGTAGAATACCACGTGGGGGGCCCATCTTATTCCACCAATCACCATCCCCGGTTGACTATGTACGGTGCGAAAGAAATTCAACGTGCGTACACCTGCACGAAACGGACAAAATATGACACTGCTCAATGTTTCTGTCGCATTGCTGCCGACGGAACCATCAGGCAAAAAAGTATCGTGTGGATTTGGTCACGTGTAGTGGTGGCGCGCCTTCACAACTTGAGTTTAAAAACCCAGTCAAAGTTAACATTCAGGGCCAAGTAACATCCGAACCGGTCCTGGGAAAGTCCCTTCAACAACCCGCACTGGGCCAGCATGGTGAAGTATGGTCGAACAACCTCCGTGGACTGACAAGCCGTGGAGGTTGTGTATGCAGCAGTGGATTGACAATACATATTATTATGATCATTTGTTCTAAGTTAAATATGTATATACACTTCAATGTCATCCATAATACATGTCTTTTTGGGTTAGATCGCGAAAATATATGTGTCGTTAAAACCGCCACCACCCGACACAGCTAACTCGTTAGTAACGAATTGGCATGTTCTGTTTACGTGGCAAACCTTACTAATTGGTTGTGTTGGGTGGTGTTGAGTTTAACGACATATTTATATATTTTTCTATCGAACCCAAAAAGAAACCTCTATTATATAATAAAAACGCACACTAGGCCACATTTTATTTCCCAGACATCTCTGGATTTGAAATTTGTGGCAATTAAAGTCCTTGTTATTGCAGTGGTAATGGGACCCAGGAATGCACTGCCAGGGGAGTGGTGCCTTGTTTGTTCGAACAAGAACAGACCTTTCCATAATGCATTGTGCCAGCAACATTTAATATTACTTTTAATATATAAATGTGTATTTGGTAGTAAAATTGAAAGGGGTTATCCGTTACTCAATAGCTCCTCTTAGGTAACTATTCATATGCCTATTTAATAACTGGTCGTGAGAACATTTAGAAATATTTAATTCTAATCAGACCCTCATGGTGTTAAGTAAATTTTCCAACTCTTATAATATACTCCGTCTCTCCGGACTCTCTGTTTATGTAGTATGACACTTTTCCCATTATGTTTTCCTTTAAGGCCACAGTGTTATTGATGAGTGTCGAGTTTCTCTTGAAATACTCTAAGTTCATTTGACCGCTGCTGCTGCCACAAGTATCTGCTGCACAAAACACAAAAATAAAACAAAAAAGAATCCATTTTATAAAAGAATGACATTTTGAAGGGAACAAATTGTTACAGATGTACCACTTACAGCTCCCCCCGAGTTACAGAAGCAGGTATGGCTACACTTACCGTTTCATGTAAAGGTAAAGCGGCAGCCCTGCAATTGCTTACTGGTGCCACTGCTGGCGGAAGGACCTCCACGAGAAGGAGCTTCAGACAGCCCCATCTAGATGATATTTTGGCCACGTTGGCTGGACATCTTGGAAGGCATAAGAGTAACGCCACTTTGCCCCACCACGCATCTCCTGCTAGTCGACTGCGGCGAACGCTGCTGGGTGGACGGAGACGGCGGAGGGTGGGGGGATTTAAGAGACTTGGCCTGGTTGTTTCAACTGCCATACCTGGAGATCGAATCAAACCGGCGACCTCTGGATTGCAAGCCCAGTGTGCAAACTATTATACCACGGCAGCATTCCCCCGTGCACTGTACATCGTCTACATTCCCGTGGATACAGGGCACTGCCAGGCTTCTCGGAATATCTACTTAAAATCGCATCAGACCCAGCTTTTCTTACCACTCCAATGCCTCAACCTGTAGATGTTTGACTCACTCGCAGTGTGACCTACTGAATTACTTATTTAATCCAGGAGAGCCACACGGAGTGATAGGGGCTCTTTTTGCAGGAGGGTTTCTGCAGTGGTTTATTGTTTAAAGATGCTTTTAGCCAATCAATCAATGTTTATTGTTATACAAGTGGGAGAAACCCCACGCGTGCGAGGGGACACTATCCCTGTACATATGGAAACAGATGGCGATTCGTCCACTTTTCGGGACTGCCTTTTACTGGCGAGCCAGGGTATGGCACCTCGACACCCACGGGAGTGGAGTTCTAACAACATTTGTGTGATCCACAAACCCTCGCCGCCACAGCGCTGGATGACAAGTATGTGCCACCACTAAACCGTTCTTGTATACAAGTCCAAATTGCATAAGTATACAAATCAACCAGCCAATTCATCATTCAGTTGACCACACCATCAAGCATTCACCCTACAATAAAGACAATCACAAAACCAACCAACCAACTTTCCAGGCAATCAAGGGATCAGCCAACCAACACCACCGGTCAATCAACTACACAAACATTCATCCAATAGTTGTGTGGTTGGTTGTGTGTGTTGTTGTCAATGTGCGGTAGTGCAGTGGTTATCACGCAGCACTACGAACCTGGCAACCCGGGTTTGATTGCGGCTCACGGTCAACACCAGTGATGGTCATCTTAACCGGTCCTGGGCCTCCCCTAGGTCGACTCGGCCTCAAATAAGTACCTGGTGCAGTGTGTAAACATCGCCACGAGAGAGACAAAGGTGGCCCAGGCATGGTGTTGGCCACCTACCCCTCGTGTGCTGTACCGGCCCTTCATCGGTGCTCGCTAACAGCACTTGCCTCAACAGTCTGTTCAGGCTATAGGGGGTGGGGAGGGGTTAGCAATGCGCATTCTGGTATTTTTCAATGCTAGACTCCCAAGCTGCGGACTCAGTTTCCAGGTGAGGGCATTAACTTTCCGAGCCACTGACATTTGCAAGGTTGGTGCCATTGTGCTCATCACCTGTGTGTGTGTAGAGTGGACTGCTTAATGGGCCACAGAGACCAGACTCCTGGCGCCCTTATTGAGGCGTGGTTAGAAATTTATGGCCACTGGCAAAATAGAGTATTTATAAACCATTGTGAGAGGGATATTGCTTGCCACAGTGGTCCATACATATTTTATAGCTGCGCATTAGATGGACGTGAATGCAGGAGATGGATACAGCTTTGTACGGACAATTCTGGTTTATATCCTAGGGGTACACGACAATCTTTGCCCTATTATAGCCTAACCAAAGCAATAGCGATGGCGTCAAGTGGGTTTTGAAAATACTGTGGTATTTAAAACACTTTTAGTCTCCCCCTTCCACCTCTCCAGACCCCCACGAGTTCATTAAACACGAAGATATTCAGTGATGCTGCACTCTGGCAGTGGTGCACAAACACAATTAACAAACAAAAATATAACTCACTCATTAACACTGCCTTAAAATAATAAAATATATATTTGGTCACGTTTCGGGAAATGGCTCTTCTTCATGGCACGTGTACTAAAGGCAGCGGTTTTATTTTAAAACCTTGTTTTGCCACCTCCTTTACAAAGTTTGTTTTTCCAAATCTTCTTTTATACAAATTCGTTTGTTCTAATCATCTAAATGTAACTAAAATCGGTACATAATTTGTATCTATTGTATATAATGTAATCAATTCTTACACACAACAATTCAATTTCATCGATTGTATGCATCACTACTGGATGTACTTAATGATCCCCAATAATATTTTATCCCCCAGGAAAGTGTCACTGAGTTTAGAGACTCTGTTTTCAGGAGGGGTTCTGCATACCCGGAGGAAACCCACACTTATGAAGGGGGTGACACTTTGGAATACCATCTCCTGGCTGTCTTGCAGCGCCATAATTAATTTACAAAAAAATCCCATCCACCTCAATTTATAGTTCGGTTAATCACAACATTGCCTTGTAGATTTATCAAAGAACTGTGGAAGTGTCCATGAAATGGCAGTATCCACATCACACCAATACACAAATTGTTACATATTTTGAAAATAAATAAGTTAATAGTTCTTAAACTTTTGTCAACGCACGTCATGTCCCTCAATACACAAACAGCTGGCCCCTTGGGTTGAGAAGACTCTTCCCATATTGAGATTAATAGCAAGCTAGAGGCAACATTCACCTGTCAAACCACATTATCTTTACTGGAACTTCGAGGCCACTAATCGGAAGGCTTAGCTGGGGCTGACAGCAAAAGGTCAATTTCTATCCCGAGGCTAGGCAGAGCAAGGGTTACTTCCATTATTTAGTATTACTATTTTGTATACTTGTGTGTGTTTATATACATATATATACATATATACACATATATACATATATACCAGTAATTAATTTAGGATTACATGTTTTCAGATATTGGATTCGTGATTTGAGACCCAATATCAGAAATCATTTTGTATTTTCAAACTTTTGGAAATGTATAAAATATATATCGCTTTAAGTGTTTATGCACTACATTGAAAATTGTTCATGCATTTTAAAACACATTTTTATATTTCCAGTAAGGCAGGACTGCAGTTTCAAAGTTTAGTATTTAATCGTCAACGCAAAGTCCTACAATAGGACTTTTTTTGGAAAGTTCAGAGGAGATATTAATATATTGACCAGATTTTTATTTCTCGAATTGATCCAAAAACCAGGAACATATCCATAAAATACAAGATAGTGCATTTTACAAAAAAATCCACAAATATGCACATAAATACGAAATTATGTAAACTGGTATTAAATATATACTGCTATTGTTATTCATGACAATACTGAGAGCAAGAAAAATAAACTGCTTCCAACACCTGCTTGGAATAGTTTCCAATTGTTAGTTCATCAATATTTAACCTGTATGGCTCTTCATTACAGTACGTAACAATGAAGTAGATAAACATCTGCAAACATTGACTTTCGGAAACCAAACAGATACATTTTACAGCAGAGGTGCCCAGAGGTTCCTTGAGACTTGGTGCAGATTACCATTGGGTGACCCCCTTATTCATTAGCAATAACAACAATCCAAGAACAGTCGTGGGGGGCTCCCTTTTGTGCGAGATCCAGGGAAAATGCTCCTCGAGTAACCCCCCCCTACCTCCACTCTGGCCGACCGTGGTTTACAATGTCATGGCTACTTTCCCGCAACCTCCGATTAGCAGGGTTGGCTACGTACGGTGCGAAAGAAGTTCAACATACGTACTTGGATGGATGGTTCAGTGTCAAAAACAACTTCAGGAATCAAATCCTCAACAGTATTTCCACTGGTGGCTCTTTTTTTAAAAGCATATCAACTTGGTGGCATTAACCCAATAAGATATTTAAATAAAAAGACGAGTAATAAAAAAGCTTGCCTACCCATGGATTTATGTAATAGTTTCCAAAATGTATTCGTCTTTAGGAGGTATTTTAATTTAGCGTTACGGAAGCTATTTCCATGCCAACGTTTTGGCAAGATTTGGGCAACCCTTTGATCAACGTGGCCTGTTTTAATAGTGTAAAGTCCCTGATAAAAACGCAACTTTACACGAAGGTTTGGTTCACAGTGGATCATCTTGACAACACTTATACCCCCCCCCCCCCCGTGTTAAGGACACAGCAAATGCGGAAACACTTTCAACCTTAAATGGAGAAGCATTTGAAAGATCATAATAATTGATGATGTGATTTTATGATACTCGGTTTTGGGAATAAACTAAGGAGTCACATTGTGGGGACTTCAATGTAATTTACACAGCAAAAGGGTGCCCTGGTTGAGGGCTAATTGGTTAATTGAAACGTAAATACAATGAGAAAGAAGACCTTCGGGTCTTTTTCTTGGACTTTATCCTGTCAACGAAAAGTAGGTCACAGCTGCTGCCTATTGTACGTACATGTCAGCATGCTGGCCGTCAGTGTGGATTCGTGAAGGTGAGCACCAAAGGCCGCGGGGAGCATAGTGCAGTGCAACAATTGATTTTGCTGCATTGCCATCTACAACCCCAGAGCACGGCCCCACACAGCATGCAAGTGCCATCCAGGCTCAAACCTACTTGGCTTTCGATATCGGACTGGACCAGGTGCATTCTGGGCGAGTTCGTTAATCACAAAGGTTCGCTTACTATTCAATGTCTACTCGGCAAAAAAAATGTCAATCCGAAAAAACTAATCGTTGGTAAACTTTATAGAGAACAAAAATATGTAGCTTATGAGCACCAAAGTGTAAAGTGTTAATCCCGCGATGCGCTCTCAGCTCTGAATAAGACCGATCGCCCAAAACGTCTGAACGCGACATGTTCTGTTACAATGCTGCGTTAATGATGTGTAGTTAGTATGCAAGTGGTTCTAAAACTAAACACATTTTGCTCTGTACCCCTTGACACTGTACACGTACGATGTCGGTTAAAGCACAAACTACATCTTAGGATAGTCACATGATTATTATTGGACTATGTTAATCACTACGTAAATATCCAGACATTGTTATACTGATACCATCACACATTGTCTACCGGATCAATACAGATCTAGCAGGTTATATACGAGTGAGTATGATGTCAAAGGAATTTTAAAACATTTGACTATTACCAGACATTTTCTGAGTACGGTGATTTCTGTAATTGCGCAGTTCATTCAACGTTTTCATTTGTTACGTTCGTGGGAAAAGCATTGCTTTAACAATACTTTATAAACAACTTCCACGGGAGAAGACGCGAGCTTATAAAAAGTTCAACTTACGTTTAAAAAGAAAGGTAACCCGCCACCGCATTACAAGTAACCCACCAGCATAACATCGCTTTACTTGGATCGGCACAACACGCGACACGGATGAACAAACCAGTGGACAAGTTTGTGACAAATGCGTGCGGGTAGCCGTCCTTAAAACATTACTTACTTTGTATCCGTGATTCTTCCACGCCCCAAGGAATTTATCGCATCCGCATTTCGCCGACCGTGGCAAGCCCGATGGTGCCAGCCTCCGACCGCTCCAACGTAACCCAACGTCCTTCCGTTCGTAACTCAACGTCCCTCCGGTGGAATTTGCCCGCACGACGACGATGGCACGGGTGGGGTAAGCGAGCTCTTTTTTCTCCCAAAAGGGGCTGCCTCGGGATGGTGAATTGGCAAGAGAATCTGAGTGGAGGAGAAACTTGCACACGCGAGTCGCCAGCTGCTGGGTTTTTTTTTGAGTGTGCCAACGGTCAGAGTGGGTGGAACCCAGGTGAGGGAAGGGCAAGCCACAAAGGCGTAATTTTACGAAAAGCCGCGTTCAAAACTCCGCCCTTGGCTGGACACGATTGGTAGGATCGAGAATGCCAAGTTGTGACTCGGCTTGCCGGACAGGTTATGCCTGTCGGTCGCAAAATGCAATTTCAAGCTGCTCGTGCTTGCCGCGGGCTATCACATGGTTACCCGATGGCCCAATGAACGAGTGCTTTGTTATCATCGCGATCTCTCCCGCGATGTCCCAACGTACCAGGTTGTCTTCGCGTGCAACGCGCTTGTTACCTGTGTTCACAGGTGAGGTTCGGGGGTGCTAAAACTGTGTGTCAAACGGTCAAAGTACAACAGCACCAGTGCTCACGTTCACTTGGCCGCACTCGAGTGGGCCCTCTGCGTCGCTTATCGAACCAGAGACGGTGGCGAACGTCGCTCCCACCTGGCACAAATTAGATCGTCTGGGAGTGCGAGAGATAATGTTATCTCCCTCGCCTGGTACGCAGGAAGGTCGTGGAGTTTGCACGTTCTCCCCGTGGACGCGTCCATTTGTCTGCGGGTCCTCCCGGGTTTTTCCCCTCCACGTTTAGAAACATGCATTTAGAGCATTTGGCCGCTGATAAAAAAAAATCCCCGCGTATGACAAGCGACTTCGTTGAACTATCATTTGTGGCCAGGTCGCTTTTGAAAAAGAGCTATACAACTCGGTGAGCTTTACCTGGTAAATAAGTAAAATAAAAAAATGTATTCCCTCTGTCACTGCACTGCTGCAATATCGGTGTCGGTGCCATCCTGTCAGAATCCAAAGACGTTGAAATCACACTTTAACATATTCCCCGGTGCTTCTGAAGCTTTTTTTATTATAAGTTCAACGTGTGCGAATTATAAATGTAATAACGAATGAAAGAATGTCGAATAAACGAAAAGTGCAATGAGGGAGTGGTGTCACAGCGGTGCAGTGGTTAGCACATTTTGCCGTGAAACTTGACCCCTGGGTTTGATTCCTGGCGACGGCTAACAATCAGTGGTGAGTGACATCTGAGTCTGATCTTGGTTCACCAACCCATTCTGTCCAGCATGATGAAGTAAGTCGAAACTAGACTCCCATGATTGACAGTGGGGATACCTTCATTCAGCCGTAGATTGACAGAGGGGTGTAAGTCAATATTATTACAATATTCATGAATCAAATAAAGCAATGTTGTCTTGTAATTGTAAATATGAAAACCCGTGCGATGGCGGAGAGTAATGGGTTCCCTCTTATTCTTAGGTTTTTTCGGTAAAGTCACGTAGGTAAAACATTAAAATTAATAAAAGTAAAATTAAATACAAATAAAAATCACGACGTTTCAGAGGCAACACAAGCTTGCGTAAATGAGAGATTGCAGGAGCTACCACTCCGTTTAACGGAGTGGTAGCTCCTGCAATCTCTAAATTTACTTGATACAGCTGTCGTGGCTGTGGCGGTTCCACCTGAAGACGGAAGCTTGTGTTGCCTCCGAAACGTCGTGATTTTTATTTTTATTTTATTTTACTTTTATTAATTTTAATGTTTTACCTACGTGACTTTACCGAAAAAACCTAAGAATATGAATCCTTGCAGTCACGAAAGCTTCAAATCTAGGGTTCCCTCTTCTCTCCGATGTGTTCTCGGGCTGCGCTTTAAGCTGTTCGACACGATGACCGACGTTCTGCACAGCATGCTGGGAGCTTCAGTTTCCCAAAGAAGATTCAGTCCCTGAAAAAGCTCTCAGAACGTGGGGCGTAACGTCGGACATTGTGCCCCCAAACAACACGTGCGCGGCACAGCCCAAAAAAGACATCGAAGATCGATTTGCCGGGGTGGTGGTGGCACATGGCTGTACTCCAGCGCTGTGGAGGCAGCAGGGAGGGTTGGTGGGTCACACACAGATGCTGTGAGACTCCCTTTCCGGAGAGCGTCAAGGAGGAGCCGTACTCTGGCTCGCAAGGAGAAGCCAGCACAACAATTGGACTCATCGCCATCTGTTTCCATCTGTACGGGGATAGAGGGTTGCCCCCTTGTGCGGTGTGAGTTTTCTCCGGGTGCTTCGGTTTCCGCCTGCATGTACAAACCCTCATCATTAATTGGTTGAAAACGTCTTAGAATAAAAACCCAGTGTAAGCAGGATCCTTGTGAAAAAAGAGTTCCGTGACTCAGTGTGGCATTCCTGAATGAACAAGTATCAGAATTTATATTTAGACTGGAGGAATCCAATGACCTATGACGAAGCTCTTGTTTCACAGATGTCCACGTAAGGGGCGAGTCAGAAAGTTACAACAATACTAATTTTACAGCAAGAATACAAAAATTACAGCAACAAATCAAACGTGCAAAATATGCAACACAACTGCGGGGGTCCTCAATGTTCACATCCACACCCGTGACAAAATTTTCGAGGGTGTAGGCATACAGACTGATTTTTTCAGAATTGAGCACAGCATTTCATTTGACTGATCTGACAATCTTTAAGAAAGCTGTTGCTACTCCCGGATACATGTTCTTTTTCCAGGAGCAAAATGAACAAAATCGTGGCCACCTTGGTTCGGCCTGGACACAAAAAAATGTCCTAAAAAAATATGAGCACGGCTCGAAGTGAGAGAGATATTGTTTTTGAATTCGTTCGGGGCTCTGATTAAAGTGGCAGCACACCGTTTCTCGCATCTTCTGCTGATAAGGAATGACGTTAATCATTTCGGCGAAACTGAGCGCGCGGTGTAACGTTAATAATTACGTGAGGTGATCCACGCTTTACAATTGCACTGATTTCTGCTTGGAGAGTTGAGGCCCTCTCTCGTTCATTGAGTTTTGGAACGATCAGCTCGCCAGGAGAAGCGCGCTGGGGGTGTCTGGAGTACATTGGGTCCCGTATCCTTTTGCGGTGGAGCGCGATTAGTCACTCCCGGTGGGCCCGTGACGTGCGTGCGTTGGCGTCGGGGAGTTTCCTAACGTCGGTTCTGCTGCTGCCGCCTCGTTGTATAACTCTCATCTCTCCAAAATAGCTGCGGGGGGGAGGGGGGTTCCCTCAAAAGAGTCAAGGTGCAGCCCTGAAATTAATTGCTCAGGCCACGTACAATGCGCAAGAAGGTCGACTTACGTTCATACAAGTGCCTCAAACTCGAGGAAGCGCTAGAGGCACTCTGGAGGAAGGGGATTTTTGGCCTACTCTTCCACACTGTGGCGGCAAGACATCTTGGAAGAGGTGGAAGTACCTAAGCAACGCTTTACCGCACTACGTGCGAGCTGCCAATCGCCTATCCCGAACCGTGGGTTTACCCATTTATACTGCTGGACGCACTGAAGCAAAGAGGATTTAAGCAACTTACACCATTGATTGATCTACCCAACATAACCATGACACCAACAGCCACATCCCCTGATCAGGAGTGTATTCACAAAAAATATTAATTAACAAAAATACTTCTCTCTCACAGATGATGCACCCGAGAAAAGACATATGCAGTATCAGGTTCACAAATGGTCCGCATACATATTTTGTTGGCGCGTTAGCGTTGTTTCAGTTTAAATACAATTAATCCTCATGTCGTAGGTGCCCATAGTTTTAACTTCCGAGGCCGAGACTTTGAACAGGCGAACTCTGGATTGCATGTAAAGTGTGCTGCTTCACCATTACGCCAGAGTTATTCAACACCAATTAGACATTGTGAAATGTCAAACGCATTTACAAAAGCTACCAAGGCAATGTATTAGTCAGACTTTAAAAACACTTGAGTAATGTGTGATACAACACGTAATAATTTCCAATATTTGTCCCACTTCACAGTAATTAATATGCCTCAAGGTGCGAGTCGATAACACCAGCTAGGTCAATAAAGTTAATATTTTGTGGTTAATAACTAACAATCTTGGCTTGTTTGATGTAGCTCTGGTTGTGGGTTCACTCTCCAACACAGCGGTGTGCTGCTCTCGTAACAAATTGGCATGTTTTTTTTCGTGAAAAACCTTACTAATTGGTTGTGTCGGGTGGTGGCGGGTTTAACGACACATTTATATTTACTTACCAAAAACATTTATTATGGATATACATTAAGTCTGGTAGAAGGTTGTGAGCGCACTCATTTATGTCCACCCCGTTCACTCCGGTGTTTGGTCATTCGGCGTTGTCTGACCATACTTCACCATACTCTTTGGTTCTTTCGGTAAAGTCACGTCGGTGGAAAAAGACTTCACCATGCCGATCAGCGCGAGTTGGTAACGAGCATGGTGGGGAGGCATTATGATACGGCCAAGAGGAACGCGTCCGCCGAGTGCGTTCACGGATGGGGGAGATGAAGCCGTGATAATCGGTGTGTGTGTGTGCAGGGTGCTTATTCTTACTCAGGGTGTGTGTGCAGGTGCTTAGTGGATTATTACACCCAGAGGCTTTTAGTTCTCAACTCAAGACATATTTCGCTTTCACTTTCACGCCCATCTGTGGTAAGGTTTTGTGCGTTTTATCCAATTTTTTTCTACCTTTTCAGATATTTTCCGCTTTATTTGTACAGGGTTTGCTCAGGGTTGGGCTATGTTACATAACGCGCTGCGAGGCTTTGTGTGAACGGCGCTGTATAAAAAAAATTAAGCGTCAGTTCGTTTGTTAAGCTTTCGACCAACAGTGGATTGACCATGGCTGATGACGACGATGTGATGGGTGAAGACCTTGCCATACTGCAACCAATGTTGAGGACAGTGCACATTATCAGAGTTATGTCTTTTGTTTGTATTTATGACTGCAGGTATTGCGGTCTATGCAAACATGACTCCTTGTAAAAAGGTGTCAGTTTTGTTGCCAGATAGAAGGGTAAAAAACCAATTATCAACCAATGTTGACTCGCCACATGGTGCTACCAATTGTCCCGATCTCAGAGGGTAGAAAGGTCTAAGGTGACTTGAACTTGCAACTTTCAGATGTAAAATTGTCTTCTCTAACCTCCCAGACAGATACACAATCAACATGCAACACGTACAGCCCTTTTGTCAATCCACTGCTGAATGATGGCCTCCCCACACCTGGCCACGCCGATGTGTGCCGATGTTGGTGCGAAGCATAGACACAATCTTGACTTCAAGCTTTCGTGACTGCAGGAATTCATAGTCGCATGATGACGATTGCTTGTTTTGCGATCGAAACGTCGTGATTTTTTTTTCTATCTACGTGGCTTTACCGAAAGACCCAAAGAATACATAGAAGTACAGTTTAACAATGGATTTTTCTGCACTGACCTCTACTTCCCACCATGTAGGCCCTATGAAAACCTGTTTGTGCGTGGTAGGTCATCCATCCAGACACAATCCGGGCTCAACCTCTGCTTAGCTTCCAGGATATGACGAGATCAAGCACATTCCTGGTGATTTGGTCATAGGCACAACATAATTAATATCCTTTTATGAATACAACACGACGATTAACAAGGTCAACATGTCTTACGCAACACCGCGGCTTATGGATATTAGTTTGCATATTCTTCTCTCCAAATGTGAAACGATTTTTTCGTCTTTAATGTGCAGTACAGTACTTAATGTTCAACAATCGTAGTTAAATCTAAGGAGTTACGCTGCAAAGTAATTCGACGAGCTTTTTGTGCATTAAAATAATATACACGCTCCGATAGTATAACATTCACCCTCCAGTTAAAAAACGATATAAAAAAAATCGTTCGCCTACACCAGGGTGTGCTTAACTGATGGGAACTCACTTCGAATTTGGAGTGTTTTAGGCATTGGTTATGGTCTAAGTGCATTCATCATTTATTTTTTTAATAACCACCGTTGGGGGGGGGGGGGTAGATACGGATTATGAATCACAAGTCGACAAGACTTGGCCACGTATTCCATCCCATCCCTTCCCTTGCTTTAAAGAGCCTGAGCATTCCATGCCGGGTTCTTTCATTGGCTGCTTTATGACATAATTTACGTAGCGGTTAAAAGCCTTCCCCACGCGTTCCATCCACTTAAAACTGCGCGCCATTAATCGGCGCGCACAATTTATTCGTGTTAAATATTGGTAAAAAAATAATGTTGTGTGTGCGTTAATTAAACTTGCAACGGATTGTCGGTTTTAAGCATGGCTGTGCTCCGGCAATTGTTGAGGATGTAAAACTAATAGGTTTTTACAGTCTTCGATGCGTCTTTCAGGAAACCTATAAAGAAGTGGTTTTAAGAATGTACATGTGGATAAAGTGATCAATTTCCCAATGTCCCAAGAAAGTGTACGTTGGGCTTACATAACAAACAAAAAATTAACCCGTAAAAACAAAGTTTTTCACTATAAATCCTTTATATGCGTGGCATCGGTTTTATTTTATTATTCATTTCTGTTTTTCTTGAGTAAGAGTTTCATTTTTATCACATTGGTATTTTAAATTAAATATGAAAAAAATTTTCCTAAAAAGTGAAAATTTTTGGAAATTTTTTCACGAAAATAAATTGTCACGCACAACGAGTCTGTGTGCAAAATTTCAGCTCGATTGGATCACGGGAAGTGGGTTAAAAACGACCGAAAGATTTGCACGGTCGTAAGCGCGCAAGCAAGCAAGCAAGTGAACTTAATATAAAGGATTTAAAAAACACCGTCACAATGGACGTTACACTTTTTAAAATAATTAGAATAATGTGAGGTGGCTGGGTTGGTTCAAGGTGCTTATTATCATGATGAAACCGTGAGAATATTTGGGGTCCTGGGCTCAAATCCAGGCAATTATTAGTGTTGAAGCCAGGTTCTCAAGTGTAGCAAGTCAAAACACTGCTGGACTTTTTATTATTATTATTGGGGTGTTGAAACTTGTCTGCCGCACATCGCAGATAGTTCATAGTTTGATCTAAGCGGCCACTCTGGTGAATACTGCGCGTGTATTCATCACAATTATGCACTGTCTGCTTCACGGTGGATGCTAAAGACCCCCAGGATGTTATTCATTAGGCTGGTGCTGTGTACACCTTGTGCCACACAGGGGCAGCTGCCATTGGGAGGCCCATTGTGGCTAGACTGCAGTAGGGCACTAGAATTGTTGAAATGAGATACGATGTAAGGAGCTATGCATTGCTAAGGAATTTTAGCAAGCAACACTTAAAAAATATATAATGAATAAAAATGTACATTTGTGAGGCGCCTTTCATCCGTAGATCCCAGTGCCAGTAATTGATTTTGTTTGTTGCTTTATTCGGCATCTTGCATGCGATGGACACCTCTTGCAGGGCATGTGAACAGATACAGTACTCCATAATATAGGTTTTTTGGGGGTTAGATCACGTAAATATGAATTTCGTTAAACCCGCCACCGCCCGACACAGCCAATTGGTAAGGTTTGTCACGTGAACAGAACGTGCTAATTAGTTACGAGTACAGCAAACCGGTGTGTTGCAGAGCAAATCCAGCCTGATGATGCTATTTGTAATTACTGGCGAAACGTCGTACTCACATTGTTAATGTTGTGGATTTCAGTTTCATTTATTACATATAACCCTGTGAACTATGCGGCTCTTGACTCAGGTGCAACCGCAACAAAACAAAAACATGAACAAGAAACATCTTAAAGTGACTACATGCAACAGAAAATATACTGGATAAAACAGCAAAGTTTTCCAGAAAAAACACCGCATTTCAACGCTGTGTGCAAAAAACCCAGTGGGTTGCAAGTCAAACAATAACAACCATAAGAAAATGTAGATTAAAGTTATCAGGCCAACTCTGTACTGCAACAAACAAATATGGCCAGACAAAACCGGCCTCAGAATCACCAAAATAAAGCTACAAAAACAATGTAACAGTGATCATAGGAAATGTGATTCAAATCCAACAACAAACGATATACATAACATGTACGACCAAACCCCGCAGCCATAACTGGCTGCATGAGTCACTTCATAACAGCAGGAGTATCTGTAGCAGAATAAAAATGTCTCAATACACCTTTAAATATCTGCACACCACAATCAAAACTCACCGGTGTGCTCTCTGCTAGTAACACATTAGCAAGTTCTGTTTACATGACGAACCTTACTAATTGGTTGTGTCGGGTGTTAGCAGGTTTGACGACGCATTTATATATTTATGCAAATCTAACCCAAAAAAACATATATTATGGATGATATTGGTCGCGAAAGCCTACATGTCAAACAGATACATTTTATACTTATTGTGGGTAAGAGGCAATTGTTGGGACCTCAGAAGTAGCATGGGGTGGTGTGCCCATTGCTGTTTAAGGTTTGCACGAAAAATTATCATCACGTGACTCCAAATAATACCACACTTGGATTATAATTGACAGCAGAAAAAAACTAAAACATGTTAATCAACCACAAATGTATGAGAATATGCAGTGAAGGTTTTGTCTGGGGCTTATGTAACAAAGGGGTTTTACTGGTAGGGCCTGTATAAAACACCACAATAGTGACCCCACCTTGTTCATGGCCCGAAACATCCACAACCTTCCCCAATTATAAATGAGGACAAGATAAGATGTAGGCAGAAAAAGGATTAAAGTGAATATTCACGTCCCGAGATCACGGGTGGGGGGAAAACTATGGCCCGCGACTTCGTTTCATATGGCTACTAATTCGAAAAATGTATTGAATCCTTCACCGCAAGCATCTCAGCTAAATGCCTACTTGAGAACTTTGACTCTACAACGACAGTGAGCAGACGTCGGATTACTTTACGCACTTTTAAATCATCTAGATTGAAAACTAATTTCTTAAGAACTGCTTTTTGTCTTTAGTTTATCGTCCTTCCCCTGCCCCCTCTGATTAGCACGGTTGGCTATGTACTGTGCTTAAGAAGTTCAACATACATACACACATTTTGGTAAAGGTGAAGCTCAAATGATTGTTTTTGGTTGTTATTGGAGAACGCTACTGTGTGTGCGTGTAATGTGTGGCCAGCCAGAGGTATGTGAAAGTCCCATTCGACCCTCAGTAAGGCGGAGGTTTCTCACCCCTTGCCCCAGATGGATGAATGATGTTGGAGCAATGGTGTAATGGGGTAGGTATCTGATGTGCGTTCACGCTGCACTGCGTGTTGTTTGGCATGATGGTCACGCTACACAACCGACAAACACATGGGGAGAATTATACGGCTCAACCGCAAACACATTCACAAGAGTAGTGGCTGTTATCATGCAAATATGGACTAGGTATTTTGAACGCGGCCATTTCATGTATAAAATATTGACCATAAGAGTTTTTTTTTAGATCGCGTAAATATATGAATGTGTCGTTAATCACGCCACCACCCGACACAGCCAACTAGTAAGGGATGCCACGTAAACAGAACATGCCAATTCGTCACTAGTACAGCACACCGGTGTGTTGGAGAGCCAAGCCACAAGATTTGCAATCTGAGTACGACGTTTTGCCAGTAATTACAACGAGCTTTATCAGGCGACAACCAGATTTGTGGAAAAGTCCACCTGTTTCGTTCCTTTCTTGAGGCGTAGATGTGGTGACCACACATGTGCGCTGTTCTTGCGCAAAGTGGGGGGGATTAAAAATATTGAGTTCGCCTTTTAAGCATTTGCCTTGACGGGAGCTTGAAGCTTTCTTAATTAAACTTAAAAGTGAATAAAACGGCCACCTGAAAGTCAATTCAAAGTGTTTTTTTTCTCTCGTAGATGAACATTCATACTCAGAGGACACCTCGGGACACACACCCCAGATATGTATCTACGTAAAAAAACAAGTTTTCAAGTAGTGCATATCAGCTGCTGTATCATGTTGATCATGGATGAGAACACAAACCAGAAACAAAATGGGGCACCGAGGTGGCGAGATGTTATCTGCCTCGCCTGGTTTGCAGGAGGTCGTGGGTTCGATCCCGACCCTGACACCTGTCTGTCTGGAGTGTGCATGTTTTCCCCGTAGTCGCGTGGATTTTTCTCCAGATCCTCTGGGCTTTACCTCCACATTTAGAAACATGCACTTAGATTATGTGGCTGCTACAAACGTCCACGTGATAAAGCCACTTTGTTGAGCTATGATTTGTGGCCAGGTCACCTCTGAAAAAGGTTCGGGGGTGCTAAAACTGTGTGTCAAACGGTCAAAGTACAACAGCACAGAGCTCACGTTCACTTGGCCACACTCGAGTGGGCCCTCTGCGTCACCTCTCGAACCAGAGAGGGTGGCTAACATCGCTCCCCCTTGGCACAAATTAAATCGTCTGGGAGTCATTCCGCGGTGCTCGAGATGATGTTATTTCCCTTGCCTGGTACGCAGGAAGGTCGTGGAGTTTGCACGTTCTCCCCGTGGTCACGTCCATTTATCTTCGGGTCCTCCCGGAGTTTTCCCCTCCACGTTTAGAAACATGCATTTAGAGCATTTGGCCGCTGATAAAAAAAAAATAAGCCACTTCGTTGAGCTTTGGTTTGTGGCCAGGTTACCTGGAAACGAGCTACATAGCTCAGTGGGCTTTACCTGGTAAAATATATTTTTTATAGATAGAATTCGTCGGCAATAATGATGGAATGGCGGCCAAAGGAGGCTACACAACTCAGAGCAGGCCCTTGACGGAGATAGAGTGATGACATCCACTGTGTGCAGCAGATGTAATTATTGTTGCATCGCAAGATCATGATGGCAGAAATTAGGGGAGGCCTTCATCTATCAGTGCACAGATCATCGCTGCTGATGATAGCTGTCACTGTTCTTTCGTGAAAACATGAAAGGCAGATGAAAATACCATGAAGGACAGCTGCAAAATTTGTCCATGCATTATCACTATTTGACTTACGTGGAGTCGTGCATGCGAATCACATTTACTGATCTTGGCAGGAGTCATTGCATCGTTGCTAATGCTGTATATCATTTCTGCAGGCAGATCGGGGGCCTGCAGGAAGTTGCGAATTCTCTTGAGCGAGAAATCATCCTGTTGTCTCCTTTCGTGACGCACACCCACTTGGCATGAATATGCACGGCTCGAGTTTGCAGTGTGCCAATTGCACTGTGTGTACAGTGTTCGTCGGCCCCATTGCGAAACATCACCCTGCATATCCTGTTTTGTAGATGTCGCATTCGTGGCGATTGAAAGAGTTGTCGGTCGAGTCGTGTGCTCGAAGCAAGAGGGCTTGGCTGGCGCTTTTTTACGACCGTATTTACATTGTGTGACCAATTTTGCAACTGGCGCCAGTGATATTTAATTATAGGGTTGCTGCACAGTGGAATATTAATGCAAGAGGGTTATCTAATTGTATTAACATCAACGTGTCGTTTGCGCCAAGAGCCGTGCTGAATAAAAAAAAAGTTACAGGCGCGATGTTCCAAATACTATTCCGACTTTCGATTTAAAGCTTTCGTGACTGCAGGGATTCATCTTCTTGGTTCTTTCGGTAAAGTCACGTACTTCCCTTCTACGTGACTTTACCGAAAGAACCAAGAAGACAATTCCGACTGTACAAAACGTGAACGGTGTTTTGTGAAAATAGTTTTATTTCACATTTTGGGGCCCAATTCGTAAAGCCATATTTGGCCAGCATGCCACCACTTGTTGGTGTAATTTCAGTATTTTGTTTGGAAACAGCCATTCTGAAACGTGCAATCCTCGTACGACTGATTACTGACAACACGCTCCCTTAGTCCGCCACGACTGACGGCGCGATGGATGAACAGCCCAACGTGGTTAAACTTCTTTCGCACCGTACGTAGCCAACTGTGCCAATCGGAAGTGCGGCATAGGAAGAACGACCATGCTTGTTGCAGAGGCTCGCGGTTCACGGTGGACGTAGCATAAACACGCCACTACCGTAATCATTAACGATGGTACGCGTTTTTGCGAGTATGCAAAATAAGCAAACAAACTTCACGTCATTGTGCGCGATTGCACCGATCAGGTTTGGGGGGTGTCGCTTGTGCGGGACCTCTCAGAGGGAAGACGCTTATTCCGCACTCATTCGTGTGTGTGCCATCTCCAGCACACAACCTTTTTCTCGCTCTTCCAAACAAAATCTTTAGATTTTTTAGCCTTTGAACTCTGCGGCAAGCAGCGGAATGAAGGCACGCGCGCACATGAATATGATTATGAAGCAGACACAGACGAGGATGGATGTATGTTGAACGTCATTCGCACTGTACGTAACCAACCATGCTCATCGAAGGTGTGGGGGAAGGACAACAAACTAAACACAAAAACTGTTCTGAAGAAATGAGTTTTCAATCTAGACTTAAAAGTGCATAGCTCCAGTGACGTCCTAATATCGGAAGGAAGAGCGTTCCAGACGGCCGCAGAAGCGAATCTTAAAGCGTGCGATGCAGTGACCGCCTTTGTTCAATGGCTAGGATTATGCTATTGGTGACTGTTATGATTGCGCTGATCCTCAACATTATGCTTATGATGATATTGCTGTTATTGTGGCTGCTGCTGCTGTGATATTCCATCTGGTGCTGCTGCTGACAATTACGAATATGAATAAGAGATACAAAAGGCAGCATTCACAACACAACCTCACTTTTCCCAGTTCTAAAACTAATTTTGAAGAGTGATAGGCACGTGGAAGAAAAGTACAGTACTTATTTGGAAAACACTCAAACATTCTGCACACATATAATCATAGATTCAAGAATCCACTTGATGTGCTGTCTTCTAGCCATCTTGCATGCCATCACATTCCAGACGTTTCTCACATCTCCATGTGATCTACCAAGTACTTTCCAGTGCCAATGCGCACAAACTGCAACAGGCATCCATTTAATGCCGAGTTGACATAGGAGTGGCCCAGAGAAGGTTTTGATACCTATCACCTCTGATTCAAGCCATGGGTTCACTCAAACCTAAGTTTCTGATCTCCCAGGGCAGTGCCTAAACATATGCACTCCCCACATTCACCCACAAACGTTCACGCACAATAACACGTGCGTCCATCATAAAGGTCTTTGGGTTAGATCGCGTAAATAGTGAGGTTCGTCAGGTAAACAAAACGTGTGAATTACCTATTACTTCAGCACATCGTTGTGATGGCGAGTAAACCCATAACATCTGCAATTGAGTACGACATTTCACATTCGTTCAATCTTGATTTGAAGCTTTCGTGACTGCAGGAACCCATACTCTTTGGTTCTTTCGGTAAAGTCACGTAGGTAGAAAAAAATGTTTCCATCGCAAGCGACTGTCTTCACCTGAAGACGGTCGCTTGCGATCGAAACGTCGTGATATATTATTTTTTCAACCTCCGTGACTTTACGGAAAGAACCAAAGAGTATTTCACATGCGTGTTTACGTTAACCATTGTACACACACCCACATACACACATATCTAGCCAAAGAGTCAAAATGATTTATTGGCCAAACGAGCATTGAGGCAACAGTTTTCACCTCCTTCTTTAGAGCCCTGAGCCGGTGGTGGAAATTCAACATCCCCGTGGTGGGGGCGAATATATCCATAGGACGACCACTGTCCACTTCCCGGTGCTCGTTTTTATTGACCCAGCAAGGATGATGATGGGCTGATTCCAAGTCCGACCAGGATGTGAACTTGCAACCATCTGAATGTCACCCGGCCAACTACGCACACAAACTATAAAGACGCACACATTCGCACGGGATGCAGGCGTATGCGCCAAGGGGGGTGCTCTACTGGTTGTTGACGTCAGTCACGGGAGTCAAGCGGGAATGCATTGCGCTACAAGTCTGGCACGCCGTGGTCAATCCTGGCCAGTCCTGACCACCTCCACATTCTCCCCCCCCCCCCCCCCACCAGCGTGGTGAAGTTGATGCCACCACACTTTCACCAGCGTGGTGAAGTGGATGCCACCACACTTTCACCAGCGTTGTGAAGTGGATGCCACCACACTTTCACCAGCGTGGTGAAGTGGATTCCACCACACTTTCACCAGTGTGGTGAAGGCCAGTCAAACAACCCGCATGGCTGAGGCAGTTTTGAGGAGGCGATTGCCAGAATTCCGCAAAAAAGCATTAAAACAAAACTTTACGTAAATTAATGGGACTCACAATTGTTTTTTTAGCTGTCAGTCGTCAATTGAAACGGCTTTTATTTCGATATCCATTTGGGGCCTGTTATTCAAATACACGGTTTATAGTAATACAATCTATTGAGTGTGGCAATATGTTCAGGAGCTCTGCGAGCCACGAGATGGCTTCGGGGGAGAGTTCGCGTCGTTTTTTTTCTATTTCTCCTCCGTTGAAGGACTGCAGACCTTAGTTGTCCTCCCCCCGCACCTCCGGTTAGCACGGTTGGTTATGTACGGTGCGAAGTTCAACATACATGCAAACATACAGACTACAGTGCTTTCCTATATGGTCCAAAGTTGTGGTTGCATGGCCTCAATGACCGTTTATATTCAGTTGTTGAAATGGGCCGGTTTGCATCGGTATGCCACGCTGACACTTTTCAGAACACCAAAAATGTATACGTACACTTTTCAGAATAAAGAAATGTGAGCATTATTTCTAGGAAAGAGCTGTAAATGTGTGCAGCATGACGAATAGGTCTCATACTGGGAACTTCTAAATTGCCAATTCAACCACTGTTCATACTGACATTGAAAAAAAAAATCTGAAAATACATTCGCCAATGTTCTTGATCAGCTGGATATGGTTCAATTGCATTAGTAATGTCTGCTTCTAACCACTGTTAAGATTTTTTTAAATTATACCACTTTTATCGACAAAAAAACACATCTGTTGGAGGAACGTATGAATTGTAAATGCTTTTAGTGCATGCAAATTTGGTAAAAGCGTAAAAAATGCAAGATTCATGTAACATTTCCATGATAACTGAAATATTGTAATGTTCAATAGCAAGCTATGATTTTAACCTTATTACATACAATATATTTTATAGGAAATGCAATCTTTGTATGATATAACTTTGACTTAGAAAGTGTCTAAACAGCTGCATCCCAAGATGTAGCACAAATCTGAATGTTTGGTCTTAACTTGTAGCATCTCTTATTTTGTGGGAGTATTTACATTCGTAAAAGCCGGTTTTTAAAACCCTGATATGTAAACATTGGCGAATCATTGCAGATGTATCAGATAGCATGGGACACAAACCCGACACTGTTTTACCTCCACGTTTAAAAAACAAAAAGAGTAATCCTCCATGACAACCATTTCCATCAATGACATATCTCCCGATGAGCAATCTGATAATATTTTTTAAGTTCAATTAAACCCCCACACAAGGAGCAATTTGCACGGGCACAGTGTAATTAAAGCAAAGGGATACTGCAATCGTATAATTGTTAGAGCAATGGACATTAACCCGTAGGCTTTCGCGACCAATATTATTCATAATATAGGTTTTTGGGTCAGATCGCGTTACTTATAAATGTGTCGTAACCCTCCACCACCCGACACGGCCAAACAGTAAAAAAAATGTGTTACGTTTTTCAAAGGACAAAATAATTCACTTCTTTAGCCCACCGGTGTGTTGAAGAGAGAATCAACAGCATTTTAAAATTTGAGTACGACGTTTCGCTGGTAATTACAATCATCTTCATCTTGCCCGATGAAGCCGATTGTAATTACCAGCGAAACGTCGTACTCAAAATTTAAAATGCTGTTGATTCTCTCTTCAACACACCGGTGGGCTAAAGAAGAAGTGAATTATTTTGTCCTTTGAAAAACGTGACACATTTTTTACTGTTTGGCCGTGTCGGGTGGTGGAGGGTTACGACACATTTGTAAATAACGCGATCTGACCAAAAAACCTATATTATGAACCAATGGACTTGCTAGCCAGAGGTTGCCAGATCGATTCGATCTCACGTCATGGCAGCTGAAACAATGGGGCAGGTTTCTTAAACTCCCCCCTCCCTGCCCCTACCGACTGTCCACCCAGCAGAAGTATAAATGGCTTCTCCAGGATGAATCAATCGGCAGGTTTGCGTGTGGTGGGGTAGAGTGTGGGTACTTTCCGAGATGTCTGGCCAGCGTGGAAGAGTAGGCCAAAATAACCTCGTGGGGTGGCTCTCTAGAGCTCCCCTCTCGCCGGAGGTCCTTTAGCCATCGGTGACGTCGACGAACAATTGGCGGCGCTGCACCTTATTACATATTAAAAATCGTATGGAAATGTCACACAAGTTTTAACTGGAACAAATTACGGAACATAAAAAAAGTCAACGTTCTGAATTCTAGTAACTTAAATCGTCTCTCTCGCTGCTGATGTATGGAAGCTTAAGACATTTCAAAATCACAAATGTGGTCCTCTGATCTTCTTGGTTCTTTCGGTAAAGTCACGTAGAAGGGAAATAATAAAGTAATAAAAATTAAACATAATAAAATTAAATTCTCACGACGTTTCGGCCACAACGCAAGCAGCCGTCCTCAGGTGAAGAACAGGGCTGTCGGAAAGACAGCGTCTGAATGACGTCTGAAAGACAGCGTCTGAATGACGTCTGAATGACGCTGTCTTTCCGACAGCCCTGTTCTTCACCTGAGGACGGCTGCTTGCGTTGTGGCCGAAACGTCGTGAGAATTTAATTTTATTATGTTTTATTTTTATTATTTCCATTCTACGCAACTTTACCGAAAGAAACAAGAATATGAATCCCTGCAGTCACGAAAGCTTTAAATCAAAATGGCCCTCTGATATTTTGTACGTTCTGTACAAATACGGGGTGGGGGCATTCTTTAATTTCGTTTCCCATCAATCAATCGTCATTAGGCAACGAGTCGAGACCCGTACTGCTCCTATAGAGGCCTGCATCCAGCAGTTAATTTACCATGGCTGATAGTTATTATAATTGTTGTGACGAATGAGCGAGAAGGGCCACAAGGGCGCCCACACTGACGTGGCTTTATTTCTTCCAGGATATCCTTCACTTCCACTCAAGTAGGGACTAGGTTCAGCATCTACATCATATTCGTTCCCAGAGCTCTCCATTAATTCTGATGAGTTGGTTGTGTGGAAGATCATTGGCCGATGATGTCCTGGGATAAGCTGTGACTGCATAAGCTGTCAGAATTGTTGGCAGACGAGCCACGTTCTTAGCTGTGACTCTTTTTCACCCCCCCCCCCCCCCGCTAGCGACAGATTCTGCACCAGAGATCACCCATGAAGCTCACTTAGATAAGGACAGGAATAAAACATCACGTTTTAAATAACTCCGAACCCGTATTGCTTTCGGTATTCGCGTGGAAACACACGTGATTGTATCATTCTATGTTGTTGTTGTTGCATCATGCAGTACCGTACTTCTTTTTAGGACAATGCAAATTATTTAAAGTGAGCTCTCAGCAAGTGCACGGTGGCCTGCGGGGGGCGTAAAAACACAAGCTGATAAAAGTGCGCAAAGGTGTAGGGAGCGGTGCCTCATTCAGAATTGCAACACGAGAGAAGAAAGAACACGTGGAGTTAAGTGCACGCGCAAGATAAGAGAGCACGCACTGTGGGCATTGGGCAGGACACCTCTTCGCAAGAAGAGATTGTATTTCAGTAATCGAGACTAACGATGGAGTAAGCACCCAAAGGAAGGCAAAACACGCCTGAGATGCGATTTACTTAGTGGGGGGGAAAAAAAGATTGAGAAATGTTGGTGGTCAAATAATGATATAAGGACGAGCAAGATTATGCTTCGATTTAAAGCTTTCGTGACTGCAGGGATTCATCTTCTTGGTTCTTTCGGTAAAGTCACGTAGAAGGGAAATAATAAAATAATAAAAATAAAACATTATAAAATAATTCTCTCGACGTTTCGGCCACAACGCAAGCAGCCGTCCTCAGGTGAAGAACAGGTCTGTCGGAAAGACTTTATTATGTTTTATTTTTAGTATTTTAGTATTTCCCTTCTACGTGACTTTACCGAAAGAACCAAGAAGAAGATTATGCTTATGCTTTCGGATCACGGTGATCATTATCCCCGGACCACCACCACCATCATACCATCCGGCGGTGTGTCTTTCCCAAGCACACTTATTTTCCTCAGAAGTCAACGTGACGTTTGTCGACCTGCGTATGTTTCTCGAATACATTTGTCCCTCTTACCTGCCTCTTGAACGTGTCTCTTTTTAAATCCTTTATATTAAGTTCACTTGCTTGCGCGCTTACGACCGTGTAAATTTTCGGTCGTTTTTTAACCCACTTCCCGTGATCCAATCGAGCTGACATTTTGCACACAGACTCGTTGTGCGTGACAATGTATTTTCGTGAAAAAATGTTTCCAAAATTTTACACTTTTTAGGAAAAAATAAATTATATTTAATTACCAATTGCTTAATGGTGGCAGGCAATCATCTGACCCATAGGTGGCAGCCATCTCAAGCCAGAGGACTCTAGCCGCCACGCATATAAAGGATTCATAGTGAAAAACTTTGTTTATACGGGTTAATTTTGTGTACACTCACTCAATGTTCGGCTTCTGACCTTCTACTTCCATGGCAGCCACAGTAGCCGGATTGCAGGCGGAGGCCACCACGCCCCATCGCTCCACCGCAATTACAAAACGTACTTTACTGCATTTATATAAAGGCACCGACTGAAAGTGTAGTAGATATCCAATTACCACACGGCCGAGTTGCTGTGTGTTCGTTGGCTGAAGCATTGCTTAATGACAACGTGATTTTATTTCTATATTTCCCCCCTCTCCTCTTCTCCCACAAATGAGCTGACATGGCAACGGAGCTGGCGCGGTGTTTAACGGTGAGCACGCTGGACTTGCACAATCCAGGGGGTCGTCCGATGCATTCGATCTCCAGGCGTGCCAGTTGAATAAATGGCCAGGGTTGTGAAATCCGTCATCCCAGCCTCCACCACTGTTTGCCCTCTTCAGCCAGCGGTGTAAACGGGTGAGACACCAGTTCGTCGATGGGCAGGTGGGGTAAAGTGTGGGTATTAGCACCTCTTCCAAAACGTCTGGCCAGAATAAAAGAGTAGGTCAAATGCCCCAAGAGAGGTCTCTCTTAAGCGGAGAGACCCTTACGCCCGCAGAGTCGTGAGCAAGCATTTGCCGGCTATATCTGTGTGGACCTGTCGTGAGCGGATTTAAAAATAGTTTAATTTTGATATAAGGACGTCTAGACACTTGGGCAACTTATTAATTCACATGGCTATACCTGGAAATGTGACTTTATATCGAATTGCCACGAGTTAGGATTGCAAATACTATTAGCGTTATTATTCTGGAAACATTTTTAAACAATACTGAATAAGTTTAATGTTCGGCGAGTTGTAATGGAAGACCTTCTTGAAGCCGCCACCAGCTCTCACGATCACGCGATGTCAATAATCCACACGAGCTCATTTCGTCTCTCCATCTCAAACGCTGGGGAACCTGTTCTCGGACGCATTACATTCATTGGATGCCAACTTCCGTCGTTTACTCTCGACCATCGGAACACCCATCATCATCATCCCCTTCTCCGAGCGACGTGACCTGCCCAAGCCACACTTACCCTTCTTGCAGCACGTTCAACATATATAAAAACCAGGCGATTCTTCCACGCACAATCCGATTCTCGCGCATCGTGAAGGATGTGAATAGATTTAAGAGTAGTAATAGGTTTTTACCCTTTCAACTGGTACAAAAACTAACACCTTTATACAAGGGATCATGTTTGCAATAACCACAACACAAGCAGTCAAAATGCAAACAAAAAGAAACAACTCTGATAATGATATGCACTGTCCTTGAAGTTGATTGGTCCACACCCGAGACAACTTTTCTTAGAGCCTAGTCTCCATTGGTGTTGGACCAGATGACGCCTTTTGGGTAGAAGCCTATTACTATATTTTGCCACTGGTAAAGGAGGTCTCATAGTGTAGATCAGAGGTCGCAACCGGGTACCTGATACCCGTACCCTACCCGATACCCGGCTACCCATACCCGGCCGGGTACGGGTAGGGTACAGATACGGCCGGGTACGGGTACCCGTTTGGGACCCTGGTGCGGCCGGGTACGGGTAAGGAATCAAAACCCGTTTGCGACCTCTGGTGTAGATTTAAGTGGCCAACGCGTCGGGGTTGGTTTGAATTTGGCGCGTTGCGTTTGCCCGGCTTCTCGATCGTGGGCAGCGAGGCTGCAACGCCCTCCAGTGGTACAGCGACATGGTACTCGCCACGGCTGTTGTCACCACCATGCCTCCTTTCCTTACTCATTTCAACATTAGGAGCGCATATCTATCAGCTTCTGAGTGAAATTCGATCACGCCGATAAGTGAAGATGAATGCACTCTACTTTGTCGGTGTTGGGAAGTTGCTCTTAGATTAGATTATTTTAGACTGCGCCTAATGTGATGCCATTGTGTCAGATTCGATTTAGCCACAATGTAGTATGCATGTTGAATTTATTTCGTGCCGTATGTAGCGAGCCGTACTAATAGGACGTGTTTTAGAGTAATTAGTGCCATACTTGGTGGGTATGATAATTGTCATCAGCCATGATCTATCGACTGCTGGATGGAGGCCTCCCCAAGTTGTTGCCATTTCACGCCATCCTGGAATGTGACGATCCATTTAGCTCCTGCACGCGAGCCGAGTTAATCGTTTCGTCTCTGCTGTGGACGTAAAACTTAATACCGGTGGTGCAGCGCACGAATCGACAAAAGTAAACCACAATTGAGGTGCCATTTAATCAATATTGAGCATGATCTTTTTTTAATTGAAGTTCTTCGAAAATGCATGCACTGAGCCTTGCTTTAAAACCGTTTTTTGTAAGAATGTGCAATGAAAAAGGTCCATTGCCTGAAACGTCGCCAATTATATTTAAAGTATATATTTTATGTTCAGGCAGTGTCGTTGATGAGGATTGGGGAATAATTCAAGATCAAGATGGCATCGTAGCCAAAACCATTGATTGCTCCACACCTCACCAACGCGTTGGACCATCTACCATATCTCACAGCTGCTGCTGCAGAGTGGATAAGCGGCCTCCAAGATCTTACCCGAACACTCAATTAAAATGTCAGTATTGTAGGATGTTGATGTTTACAATTACACGTGCTTGTGTGCGCATTCACCCAAACCATCGGTAGTTGAATGTAAAAATTAGCATCATGGAAGAGGCTATAGTTGAGATAAAGTAATACTTATTTATTGTTTTTGCAATGAATACAAAAATACAAACATAAAAGTAGTCTACAATAAAATAAGACTTCTTCTGAAGCTTTCCAAAGGGTCCCATACTCTGTTGCATTTTTAACTTTCACATAATTTGAACAATTTTAATTGTTGATTTTCTTTTTTCTCGTACGAAGTCAAGAAAAGAACCAAAATTGTACATTAAGTCTTCAACCATGAGTCAGTCTGTTGTATGTTATACTGGATTTTTAATTGTCGTCAAACAATAATGTGCAATACTACAATTTTGATACAATGTAATCTAAACGGTTGAAGCGAGGAAAAAACTTTTTTTAAATAAAACTTATTTCGAGGTTAATATGATGTAAAGCAGTATTAGCTACTGACTGCATTAAATTGAATAGAAATAACGGGCTATGAAATTATGGTGGGGGGCTCCAGGTCGGTGGGGGGGGGGGGGTGAGCGGATGGGGGTGGCATTTTAGTGGCCGAAACGTTCCTGACAAAACAACATTGCCAGGTAGCAACCAGAAAAAGTGTAATGGATTACAATGCTCTCCCCTCCCTGCACACCCCCTCCCTCCCTCCCTCCTCCCTCCACTTTACCCTCACAAAATTACAAAACGTGATCAAAATGACCCTTTATTGCTGACATATTCGTCCAACGCAAAAAAAAAAACCTGATCTGGAGAACGATGGGGAAATCATTACAAAACTGTCTACCAAAAAACAAACTCCGAACATTTATTTACATCAGCATGAGCACGCCTCCAGGCAGAATAAACAGACCATTCTGAGGCTGTACGAAACTCGCGAAATTCATGTCAGCAGATCAGAGGGTGTTGAAAGTTAAGCGACTACACTTGCACGAAAAAAATAATCCGAGCCATCGGTCACAGTACTGAGAGGAGATGGAACAGGTCCAGTAAGTTTAAGCTTAGAAACTCCGAGTACTTACCTTCATCCATCGTGCACAGTCTTCTGCTCATTTTGATCACATTTAGTGTTTGATTGGCGTATGGCGCGTACGTTGGTTGACCGTTTTATGTTAAAATGCGTCGCGAAAATTGATTTCGTGGGACATGCGGCTAAAGAAAAAATTTGTCAAGATTTGGAATTGCGACGGGTCAAGATGTTAACCACACTAGTAGTGAATGTGTGAGGGTAGTTAGTAGTGGTGGCGGCTTTGTCATTGAACACCTGTGTATGGCAACTGAAACCTTCCATTAATATCAATGAAAAGTCTTTAATTCCTCAATTCAGAGGCGTTTTAGGTGTGATGGTTAAACGCGTGAGAATAGTTTTTTTAGAGCAATATGGTATAAACAACATCTCGTAGTAAAACTTTTTGAAATAATCATTCGAATATTTATGCATACCGTGACAAAAAAAACCCATTCAGTTGTAAGAAGGTAGCAAACAACAAATAATGTTAGGTGCAACATTATGCAACAAACCAAGTACAAAAATAAACCGGAACTTATTCGTAAAGTAACTTAAATAAAAAATACTTTATACTCACGTCAAACATTGCTTTCCATTCACTTTATAACCTTTGTTATACATACTGTCCACAATCATCGTAGATCTGCTTTTTATAAATGAGCACTACAGCATCACATGGTAAACACAATGTATCCTTGCTCAACATTATCAGTATGTATAGCTTGTATAATCTTGCATGAAATAACATGCTAAAATTAAAACTCCTTTGTATATATATTATTTTTAAATCACACCTACGGGAGGGCTTCTTCAACTCGTGGGAATGACATTGGCACACACAGTAACGCAAAACATCACAATACAATACCGAGGAACGACACTGTAACAGTTATAACCCGCCCCCCCCCCCCCGAGCATCGGTTTTCTGTATGCAAGAAAGCTCTCTTTTTTTATCGATTAGCTAATGTAAATTTGGATACATGCTTTAAGCGGCAAACGATTAATGCACACACACTAAAGAGTTACCGAAAGTTCTCAATCACAGTCACTGCGATTCGTTGGTTGTTTAGGATTTGGCGAGATATCCGCAACTTCAGCTCTGAAGACGGTGGCTTCTCGATTTTTTTAAGGGAGCGGATATCATCATACGTGGCACGTTTCGCCATCCCATCCTACCCTGGAAAGTCTGCACGCACTCTTACGGGGGACGGGGTGGGGGGGGGGGCTTTTAAAAGGCCGAAAGCATCATTTTATAGTCTCGAAGCAGGGAGGGCGGCAGTTGGCCTTCGAAAGTCCACAATTTTCCTCGATTTCTTCCGCGTCAAACGTAGTATTCCTTTTCCTTGCCTTTCTTGTTTTTGGTGGAGCTTTTGGAGGCATTGGCCTCCTTGTCCTTGATGACCGCGCCGTTGGTCTGCGCGGAATTGCTGATGTAGTTACGGCTCTCGTCCACCTGGTAGGAGCCCTCGTCGCGGTTGCGGTATTTGTACATGGCGTACAGCAGGATGAGAATGCACAAGGCGGCGGCGGCGATGATGCCCACCACCATCCCAGTGGTGCTTCCCGACTCGCGAATCACCACCGTATGGCCGGGCAGGCTGCCGCCCATGCCTCCCTCGGTCGGGTTCGCTGTGGGGATATCACGAGACACGGGGTGGGAGGAGGTTATTACAGCCTTCCTGAGCTTTGGGTTCTCTACGCCTAGCCCCGTGCGCGGCGGCGGCGGCGCCAGGACTATGTCCGGCGCCAGCGGCCTCGGTTCGCTGGCCTGCGGTCGTCGCGAGATTTCGCCGGCAGCGTCGGGGCGGCCCGTGCCGGGGGAATACGCCGAGTCTCGACTCCTAGAGTCGCCCGGTCCGGCCCGCCGATTGGGCACTTGCGGGGCCGGCGAAAAATCTTCGTCGTCGCTCGGGGGCAGCCTAGCGTCAAGCGTCTCGACGCCCGAGCCATAGCCCGAGACTAAAGCGGGGCCGCCGCACTCGCTGTCTTCGGCGTCCACGTCCAAGGGGCAGCGCGGAGCGGCCCCCCGGTGGGGGGACGGCGTGGCCGTTGGGGCGGCCGCTGCGGTGGCGGTGCGCGGAGTGTGGTGCAGGGAGCGGTGCGTAGGTGGCGGGGGGATGAATGAAGTGTGGGTGGCTAGCAGAGGGAATTCTAAGGGCTCTTCGGTTACAATTGGGTATATTAACTCCCCTCCTAAGAGAGAAGAGAACAGAAAGGGGGGGAAGCGTAGTTAGGATGTGCACAGAGGGACAAAGCAGGCAAGCCAGCAGACAAAGACACAGCAAGTAACAAATAAAAATAAACGAGCAAGCTAAGAAACGAAAGAGCATTCGGAAACGGAAAACGAAAAGAAACGAAAAGAGCAATACATATTTGCAAAAAGCCACGCGAGAATAACATCAAAAATGTATCATCAGTTGAACATTTATGCAACAGATGCATTAGGTAATTAGAAAAGTTTGTTTTATTAAGCATTACAACTGAATCGATGTCGTTAATATCTATGTGTAAAGATATGTTTACAGTAAAATGTTAGCCTAATGGTAAAAGTGAATTTTCAAAAAAGTATGCCGCGTAGTTGGGTCAACTTACATCGACAAATTGCCCTCATGATTTTTGCATGAAGAAAAAAAAAAATAATTTGAAAGATAATTTTGTAAGAATCTCCTTGAAATAACAGTTTTCGCACTTTTTCTCAATACTTTCAGCAATGTCGTTTGAAACACTAAAATGTTATATCACAGCACATGACCACTGACTAAATAATAATAATAACTGTTAATAATAATGTTGGCACTACGATGTAAACATCTTTATTGAAGAGAAATAAAAGGATCGTATCATTAAATTATATTGCACGTTTTCATTATGTACACAACTTTCGCTGTCCGTATAATTATTTTGCCCCTTTCTCGAAAAGAGTAATTTTCACTGCGCTAGCATGAGGATAAATCTGGAGTGGGGTTTTTTTTCTTCTTATACTTTTAATATTTTTTTGTTTATTTAAGAGCTATCGTTTTGCTCATAAAGCCACGACATTGCAGAAGCATTGTCCAGAGACGGGAGGGGGGGCTTGGGGGTAGGGGGGTGGTGGGTAGTGCGGCTTGTGAGCCATCATCAAAGCACCCTTGCCAACGCGCTACACGCGCAGCGTATGGCACAAGATGAACATGAGGGCAGTGAGAGAGTGACTGAGCTGCCATGTCCGTGTGTAGGGAGCACGGAGCGCTCGGCCGGCACTAGAGCTTTTGGCTGTAAAGAAAGGGACGGGGGGACATACACACCGTAAGCATTTCTGTGCCCATCCGCTTACGAGTGACACAAAGCAATACGTGAAAGAGGAATCCCAAAACGCTGCACAGGACACGGCCCTAACTTGCAACTTCTTCACTCATGCACAACACATTTTCTCAGGAGCCTACAAGAAAATGCTGCACGTTTAAACCGATGAATGGCTCGCTTCTCTGGCTATTTTCACGAAAAGTAATTCCAATCGATTGCATGGGTTAACCTTTGGCTGATGAGATATATATTTTTTCTTTTGGCAATGTAGAGGGCTATCTAGTTTATTTTTAATGGGTCATAAGAGGATGGTCGGTATGAGATAAATATCGGGTTGTGTTAACAGGCTTGCGTGTAAAATTTAGATTTAAAAAACAATTGAGCGTATGCCAATGCGGTTACAATTAACGAATATGCAAAGGGTATGTAGAAAAGTTCCTTCTAACAAAGTAAAGATGGGCTGACGGATTTTGATGTAGCAATGCATGCTTAAAGTAAGTTGCATTTAGGGGAATGTGATAAAACGTAAACAAATCTGAGTCTAAAAAAAAGACAAAGGCACTCCACGACAATGGAGGAGCACACGTTTGTGAACGCCTGACAAACTGCCTTCCAGCAAGGAAGGTTGACATCTCATTTTATTAGAAGCCAGTTGAGGGAACTGACGAAAAATGCATGGGAGGTCACAACTCAAATCGTGTCTTAATTTGGAGAGGCAGTTTGTCCCAAAAAAACAAACTCTCTTCAATGCAATCTGCATTTCAATGCAATCTGCATTGAAGTGTAACGTCAAACCAAAAATAAACAAAACACACTGCTCTGAACTGGACTATGGGGAAAATGGACAAAAAAGGTGCTTTAAAAAAACGTCCGTGAATTGAAGTAATATGAAGCGTTCCTTAAAGATGCAAGAAATATACAGTCAACTAAACCAAAAGGCGATCATAACCCCCTCACAAGGACACTGTCACTGCTATCCAAAGCACACGTTGGAGGATCGGCTTACATTACGCTCTCACTGACAAAGACACAAGTGAATTCTTCACCGCCTGCACGATACTTTCTGTAACGGCCAACACACAATAAAAGTTGCGAGGCAAACGCTGCGGTAATTTCCATTTAGAAACCAGCTGCGGTACAGCAGTGGTGAGTTCACTTGTACAATGAATCTCGCACTCTTTGAGTTTGATTATTGCCTGTGGCTAACGTCGATTGTGAGTGATATCCTAACCTGTCTTGGGTTTCCTGGGACACCTTCCCAACCCCCTTCACCAAGAATATAGTTTTTTTGGGTTCGATCGCGTAAATATAATGTGACGTTAAACCCGCCACCACCTGACACAGCCAATTAGTAAAGTTTCTCATGCAAACAAAACACACCAATTAGTTGCCAGTTCAGCACACACCGGTGTGTTGGAGAGTAAACCCACATCGTTTAAAATTCGAGTACGACGTTTCGCCGGTAATTACAACCAGCCTCATCAGGCGACAGCTAGAATAGTAACTCATTGGCATGTTTTGATTGATGTGACAAACCCCTTCACCAACCTGCACTGACCAGCGTGGTGAAGTATGGTCAATAAAACCTCCAATCACCAACACGGCATGGGGAGGCATTCATCCAGCAGCGGATAGACAAAGGTTAGATTTGAAGCTTTCGTGACTGCAGGAATCCATACTCTTTGGTTCTTTCGGTAAAGTCACGTGGGTATAAAAGAAAAATGTAATTTTTCTTTCCGTAAAGTCACGTAGGTATAAAATATATATTAAAAAATAGTTTATACCTACGTGACTTTACCGAAAGAACCAAAGAGTATAGACAAAGGCTTGTAAATCATTATTGGGCTCCAACCACTCTGCCTGAACACGCCAACTGCCTACTCAAAAGTCATGCCATTTTTGTTCGCGCAATACAACCAGCCGGCCACCAGAGGGCGTTTCAATGTCACACACCGCTCCGCTTTACAATCGGCGAGACGCTCTGCGTGCGTGCTGAAGCATTAACATCGAGGCAGGCCATCCCCGTGAAATGGTCGTGCTGGAGGGGAATGTACAATTTCGCTTCATAGGGAGAGAGAGAGGGCACCATCACCCATAACCAAGACAACCCGAATATTCAAGTTGGGGGCAGGCACGGTGCCATATTTCGTACGGCCCAGCCTCAAGCACAAATCAGTGATATTATCAAGGGCGACTGCTGCGTTTACACATGCGTCAATTAATGCAGACTATTCCATTCTATGTGACCGTGATAAGCCGTACGTCCCTCTGCGGCTGGCCTGCGTAGTTCTGTGTGCAATAGAACTCGCCGTGAGCAGAGTAAATCCTGAGCTGTGTATGACAGACAGGGGCCCCTTAAAATGGCCTCATGCAACACAATGGGTTCCTCAGCTGGTACTTAACCCCCATTAAGGTTAATCGTATTCTCGCTAAACCGTCTCCAATATTACTGGATACGTTGCATACTGATGGCAGCACCAATGTGACATCTTATACTTTGGTATGTTTTTTTTCTAAAACCATTTACAGCAGTTGAAAAGGCCTGTGAAGGGGTTAATAGAATGCCAACCAGTGCACATCTGAACACACACCAGGCGTTAAAGGAATCAACGTGTAATTTTGCGAAAGAAACAAATATATAATGTATTACAATTTTCGCTGTTTGTTTACGTAAATATAACATGATCTAGATTTTTTTCAGCAAATTCAATTCATGTTATAAACAATGCTAAATGTCGTGCTTCGTACTCAATCATTTTTTTCCTGACAATATAAGCCAAATTAAACGCAGCGTCTGCTTTATGAATAAAATGTATTGTTATCCAAAATGTAAAAAAAAAAAATTCCCTTAACAGTGTATTCAAAGTCTTGGAAATGAGTATCATAATTTGTGGCAGTATATTTCCCTTAAAGCCTGAGGTGTGCCGATTGTGCATGTGCTAACACAGGCACTGCACATTCTAGTCCACGCACACACACACAAATTACTCAGCATCGTATGTGACCTCAGACCACAGAGATAATAACAACAGAGCTGGGCTGGCCAATATAAACAACGATTGTTTTTTTATCAATTGAAACTGTCTCTTTAGATTTGTTTTAATGTTTTGAACACATTAATTGAATACAAATTAATTACACTACTGTAAATTAACTTGATCAGTTAAGCTGATAATAGCTTGATTAATGACCAATTTCAGTTACAATTAAGAGAGCTCTAAAGAAGAAAAATGCATCTTGACCTGTCCTAATCTGCATCGTGATTTAAACACAACAATGATATTACTGCACTCAATTTGAAGGCGTGCCCTGATGCGCACAGAGAGAGAGGCAGTGAAAACGCCAGCCCAGTTTGTTTCAATATCGCTCTGTCTCGGCACATGGTACAAAGGCGGCTGGCAAAAAACCAAGGAAGAGGGGGGGGAAGAAGCAGGAGAAGCATGAATGGAAGCCTAGGAGATACAGATGCACAGAAGGAAGGGAGGGCATGCAGTGCACGTGTGTAGGGCCAGGTAGGTCAGGGTCTCCGAAAGGGACAAGGTGTTGTTGCTGGGTCAGGGCCTGGGTAAAAGTGGCTTTTGCCAGGAACTGTCACTGATGGGACCCAACTGTTGCTACAGCTAATGAACAACGTCGTTTGTAATCTTCATGCTATTTGTTGTATCACGCAGGAGTTAGTAGGCGGGCTGCTGAGGATTGTGTTACAACAGGCAAAACAATTTCACCGTCGGTCCAAAAACAACTTGTGCATGTCATTTTGTACGGCATATAAAGGCAGACAATAATAACGAAGCATATTTCTATTTACCACACTTGATACAATATGCCTACGCTTGTAAATCAAACAATGCTAAGAAACATATTGAGCATGTTTAACATCATCATGTAAAAAAAAACTAGTACATTTAAAAAAAACTTTAACTTTAAATAAAAACAATGTTATACGGCTTATAACAGCATGCATTCATTGCTGCGTAATATTTGACATCAAACAATGGTTATGGACACAAAATGTGCACGCCATAAAACTCAGAGCTTAACACAGGCTAGTGGACAAATTTTAACAAGCTGGCAAGTAATTCAATCAAGAGAGCCTCCGTGTTGTTGCAAATACGTGTACAAACTGATGTGCACATTATGCGTATGTATGCATGTTGAAATTCTTTCGCACCATACATAGCCAACCGTGCTAATCGGAGCATGAGCTTACACCCACGTTGGATTGGTACATAGCGTAATTTACTTTTTTTTACGGAAAACTGTTTTAAAAGCACGTTTTTCCTAATCATGCTCAAACATATACAGATCGAGTGAACTGGTAATTGGTAAACTGTATGGTAAGTTTCATATTGATGGTTGTAAGGTGTTGTGTCATTTTCATCAGAAACACGTGTAATGTCCTTGGACAGTCTGATGGACAGACATATTTCCTGGGGATAGCAATAAATAACCAATCAGCTCCCAAACATACGGTACATTCTCCCTTTATTAAGTGGCATTGTGTTGCTGTGACTGCCCCATGAAAACATGAAATATATGGCACTAAAATGTCTCATCGCATCTCACTGTGCATGCGTCAGTGTGGCTTAGTACATTTTCGGTGGATGGTTTGCGTGTCTATTTGAAATGGATGGAATCACATTTGTAAATTATCAGCCATTGAGTTAAGGCAGCACATGGCGCAGACCGCATGTCCAAAAATCCAACCATCTCTACGCAGCACTTTGGCTCCAGTGTTATTCTCTTCGAGCCAATATGTGACTCAGCTCACTGGGCATAAAGTGAAAGGACAAGATTTTTGATTGGAATATCCCAGGCTCCACAGTCACGTGTCGGACCTGCGCTGCTCTGACTTTTAACTCAATTTAGCGGCTATTGTTTTCAAGGGCACACAATTGACAAGGTTCCATGGGTTGGGAACGTGGGTCAACTTTTATTTTACCAGGTAAGGCCCACCTGACATGGCAACAAATTATAGATCAATGATATGGCTTATATTTCTAAATGTGGAGGAAAAAACTGGAGGACCCGTGAAAAATATGCACGCAACCACGGAGAGCACATGCAAACCCCAAATATACAGGCGTCAGGGTTGGGAACAAACCCACGATGGCCTCCTGTATACTAGGCGAGGTAGTTAACATCTTGCCACTGTGGCGCCCCTATTTTTTGCAATACCACCACAGTTCTGTTTCTATGAAGATGCGTTTGTCTTGGAATGTTAGTGATTTTGATGCAGAAGAGAATCTGAAAAAAATCAGTGGCACTAAAGTGAGTGTTCTATTTGATGTTTAAGGTATTTTATTTTAAACACCCAGCCATTCCGTTATTTATAATAACAAACCCCGCATGGTGAATTCGAAAATAATGTATTTGATTTCACATATTCGTGCACATCATTTGTTCAGTTATTCTAATGTTAAGCTCTGAGTTTACAATTACTGTGTATGTAAGGACATTACCTGGTGGTTTACCTGTTTTCCAACAGATAGTACAAAATTTGAAATGTCAAAGTACACGTTTTCACAGATAGAGAGTTGGTTTTAATGTGTAGGTGAGAATTATATAGCGTAAAAGGACTGCACACACATTTTATGAAATTCAATTTGACGAGTAGATAGTAATTTTGGAGGTAAAGTTTCAAAACCTTTGAAAATTCGTCCAATGTTAAACTCAGTTTCAGTAATAAAGAAGAAGTAATAATTGGATATTTTAAATGTATTCAAAAATAAAAATGTACTTTCTCTTTTTTTAGAGAAACTTACCCTTCTACAAAACCTGACTGCATAATCTCAGCAGTTAAAACATAAAATGATCAGATATGACTAACCAGGATAAATTATATAATATGGAAATTATTCTTGCGTTGAATGTAACTGACAATCTTCACGCCAGAATGACAAAACAGATATATTTAAACGTGGTCAAACAATGTCCACGTCAGCTTATGTATTATTAAAATTGCAAAGTGTACCAAGACTTTGTAAAGATATTATGCTTCTCTTTTAGATAACTGTTTGAGAAAGGCTTAAAACTCGACAAAATTAAGGAATGTTTTTAATTGAACTACATCGCCAGCGGTTTAACGTCTTTAGCAGTCTCTGGTGAATATATTTAGACGACCAAGAAAACGGTTATCATCAGATTTCTGAGACTGTCATCAGCTTAATCGATGGCTGATTACTGAACAATTTACTACCTAATTTGCTGTTCCACATATGACAAGGCAACATTTTAAGCTTTGCAATTCATAGCTGAGGCCTACCTGAGAAGCCTAAAATAAAAAATAAATGGTCTGATCATTGAATCGTCAATGGGGACAGCTATTCTATGAGTAACGATTAGTTACATATTGGTGGGATAACAGTACATTGTTGGGATAACGGTTAGCGTGCAGTCCTTTTTTTTTTACATGGCACGGTACACAGCTTTTACCATTTAAGCTCTCTTCACGAGCTCTGGCAAGCCGCTGCAGTGAGGATGTGTGCATGAAAGCGGCGGACTAACCTAACCTACCTGGGCTCGTCTCACACTCCTCGAGATCCTCGTCATCCGTGGGGCATTCTGCCGAGGCCACTAAAATGTCATCGGACACCTGCGGGAAGCAGAGGAGCGAGTCCAGGTTAGAACATGAGGAACGTAACATTTGAATATGCGCGCATGCACGTGTTGAACTTCTTTCGCACCGCACGTAGCCAACCAGTCCAAGTCGGAGGTGCAATATAGCGGCTGCTTGTTTCTCTCTGAGAGAGAGAGAGGGGGGGGGGGAAATCTCACGTCGCTTTATCTGTGAGATATTAAAATTCAGACCTTCGTAAATTTAAATTACTCGCGGCTATACGAGATCATGAAACGTGTAAATCCCTAGGGAATTTATCAGCACAAAATAAGGCTCACTATCACTTCGTGCTGCCCTTGGCACAGGTGGCTCCTGTTGCTACTGGACATCTTCGAAACAAGAGCTTCATAGTTCATCGGATTCTTCCAGTCCAAAAAAAAAATTCAAATTATCTTACACTGTCGTCTCATCATAAAGAAGACGCGAACTGTCCGTGACCTCTGTCAATGTTTGTTTCGCCAAGAACTGCCCACACCCGAATACATATCGCCGCACTATCTTATTTATGGGGACAGCGGGCTGACCTGCAAGCGCATTTTCTGAAATAATTAATAACCTGTAACATTTATCCTTAACCCAGTGTGCTCCAAAGTAATTGATTTCACTTCGCTTGTCCTCAAACTGCTCAGTGTATCCCAAAATAATATTATCTGCTTTGGCCTGACCAAGTCAAATAATTTGCACTAAATCAGCATTGCATTTCTTCCTGAGCGAGTGCGACTGCAGAGAGCCCCCTTATCAGAGGCAATTGCCCCCACGAAATGTCCTCCAGCCCTGCAGATTTCCAGCCAAGTCTGACGCTTATTTGCTGATTCACACACACGAAAAAAAAAGAACGCCGCTAATGATATGTGTTATCAGTACTGGCCCAAATTTTAACCTTGAGCAGTAATTTATGTTGTATTTTTTTTATACACCCTTTCCAGTTGTTGTTGCCTCATAGTGCAAACGTTGTTCCTTCTAACGCGAACATATATTATGCACATCTCATCCAGTAGTGGGGTGGAATCAATAATGCAGGCCCTCCGATATAATTGAAATTATTTTAGCATTGGTCAATGAAAGTACGGCAGTGATTAATTTGAAAGATATCATTGTTCACAGTCTGGCAATACACTATTAAAACGAACGAATGCTGCACATGTACATTGTGTGGTTATTTCTGATTTACATACGATAGGACATTTTAGTGGCCACTTAAAATGAATCGTTGCACAAAGAGCTTGGGCGATGCATTATCATTCATCTTAAGATCTTACAAAAAACCTAATAATCATGCCATTTCTAGCCATTACAAATGGTACACAGGCACAGGGTTTATGCACACTCTTTGGAGCATGCCCTTTCATTAAGACATTTGTTCCGCACACCAATGTAATCATTACAACTGTGTGAAGGCACAAAGGTCCCTTTGCATTTTCATAGGCGGGGATATGGCACAGCTGGATGAATGGATCAGTGTGTTTGGTGGAATGAACGAAAAATTAAAAATATATTTTACCACCCTCACCACGCGCATATCAACTCCCCCCCCCCACGCTTCTCCAGCTCCACATTCACACAAAGACAACAATGCCCCGTACAGCCTACATAGACTGCTATGGTAAGTAATGTGAGTGAGCACCTATGGAGGTCTACATAGGGCATAAAGAAGTGGTGTGGTAGGTATCACAGTGCTGATGTTGGCAAACCGCACCAGGTGCTCATTTAAGGCTAAGTCGACTCAGAGGAGGCCCAGGAATGATTCAGAAAATCACTATTATTTCTTGCTCCCTTCCCTCTTCGAAAACTCAGACACACAAAGACAAAGATCTCCACGACAGCATTAAAAGACACGAGGATGTGGGTGGTCAGCACCATACCCGGCCGGCTACCTTTGGTCTCAAGCGACGGGGGTGCCCAGGACCTGTTCAGATATAATCGCCCCCAACGTTGGCCACGAGTGGGAATCGAACTCGGCTCACCAGGTCCATAGCACAGCATGCGAACCACTCCACTATCGCTCCCCAAGCGCAAAAAGATAAAGATCCCCCATATAGCCTGAACAGACTGTAGAGGCAAGTGCTGTTAGCGAGCACCTATGAAGGCCGGAACGGTACACGAGGGGGTGGGTGGCCAGCACCACGCCCGACCGCCTTTGTCTCCCCAGTCGCGATGTTTACACACCGCACCAGGCACTCATTTGAGGCTGAGTCAACCTAGGGGAGGACCAGTACCGGTTCAGATAATCGTCACTGGTGTTGGCCTTGAGCCGGAATCGAACTCGGGTCGCCGGGTTCGTAGCGCAGCGCGTTAACCACTACACTACCGCTCCCCATGCGCACACACACACACACGAACGCGCGTGCGTGCACACACGAACGCGCACACATGCATGCACAAGCATGCTCGAGCATTCATGCGTACTCAAGAGCTATGGCCATAAAATGGCCTGCAGCGTGAAAGCTGACATTAAGCACTGCATCAGAAATTCGGCGCCACCGCTACGCATTATGCAAGTGTGCGCTCGCGACCAGCACAGGCGTGCGAGCGTGCGGACGGGCGTGCGTGCGTGGAGAGTGCAGGGAAGCGCAGATTTCCTCCTGCCCTCCAGGGCCACCGCGATTGTTCGTGGGAAGAAATGACATTGCGAGCAAATTTTGCATCAGAGCTCCGTCAAATGCTTTGTAACAAAAAAAAGCCTTCCTCTTATTTATTTATTAAATGTTTATTTCGTCGCATTTTTGCCCCGAACATACAGCCATATGAGGAGACTAAGGAACAAAATATATAAATATATACACCGCGTGAATTGCAATCCTCAGCGGTTGATTTCCTTTGTCCCGCACGGATTGCGGATGTGCAGTAAAACGGCCGTTTAGGAATGGGCACAAATTCCCAGGGAAGCACATTCACAGCGCCACCGCTATAGCATTAGCTCAGAGGTTGTATTAAGGATATTGTTGCCACTATTTACTCAACAATTGCTCAAAATAATACTGCAAACACCAAACGTAACCTTTGCGGAAAATGACTGCACTCATGAACTCCGCCACCCGAGTTCCAGCCCCTGGACACAGCTAACGTGGGGTGGTGAAGTTTCCAATCTGAATCTGGTCTTGGGTCCCTTCCCCGCCTTTCACCAGCACGGTGGTCGAAGAATATTGCCAAACAATATTGAAATATGATAATTGGTTTTTTACCCTTCTATCTGGCAACAAAACTGACACCTTTTTTACAAAGAGTCATGTTTGCATAGACCACAATACCTGCAGTCATAATGCAAACAAAAAACATAACTGATAATGTGCACTGTCCTTGAAGTTGATTGGTCCACACCCGAGACAGCTTTCCTTAGAGCGTAGTCTCACATGGTTTGGACCGGATGACGCCAAAAGGCGCACAGGTTCCAATTGTGGAATATTGAAATACATTTTATATGTCTCTGTAACCGTAACTTTTTAAGTAAATGACTACCCATCAGACGATGACAGCTGGATATTTAGTGCTGTAAAAAAAGCTATTTGAACATTATAACATCTGCGTAGCATGACAAGGCCGTGTAGGGTGAATAAAGAGCATTTAAAAAAAACACATTTCCGTCCATTATTTAACCATCTAAGTTGTTGACGAGATTCATTATTGGAGCGAGGTGTGGTAGAAGTTGGCAGTACGGCAAGGGATTCTGAAATGAATCTGTGCAAAGTGTTGAGCGTCTTCTCCTCGCATGTGCTGATTTTTATTCTCAGTTCCCCAATTTCCTCCCGCACGGAGCCAAACTCTCGTTAACGGTATTGACCAAACATCCCAACGCAGGACCTTCCTACCGAAAATCTTGAGATTTAGTGAGGCTTTCCCGGGTAAATAAAGGACACTACTATTATCATAAAAAAAAAATTCGACCTTTTCCTAACTCTGTTGATACTGGACATCTGTGAAAAAGAGCTTCATCGCTCATCGGATTCCACCAGTCTAAATAAAGATTCTGATCCTGTTATAGGGGTTGTGGAGGCGTGATGGCACAGTAATTAGTGCACTGCACACTATTAACCCAGTGACCTGTTTTCCAATTCCAGATCACAGCTTATATCAGTTGTGAGTGTTCCAGTCTCAAGCGGGCCTGGACCTGACTCCCTCCACTAAACCGCACTGACCAGCATGGTGAAGCAGGGTCACACACCTCCGATGACTAAACGAGCATGAGGAGGCCTTCAACCACCAGTAGATGAACAGAGGGCATTGCATTATTTTTGTATTGATGGATTCGACGCATAAATGCAGATGAGATGATTTAACTATATTTATTGAAACACATTTACAATGTGAAATAATTTTAGGTGTTGAATACATGAAATAATAAACTATAACATAAACATGATAAACTCCCCCATAGAAACACCCCTCAATAATTTGGCAATCTAATAAAGTAAAATGCATGGTAAGTTGAGTCGGGTTAGACTGAGATCACAATGGACATGCAATAAACTCTTCATTCTGATCAAAGATCTCTTGCTGAGATGGGGTCTAATTATCTATTTTTTTCCTATTTTTATGATAGCTTCATATGTACGTATGTCGAACTCCTTTCGCACCATACGTAGACAAACGTGCTCGTCGGAGATACGGGAGCTTGGATGATAAACCAACTGAACTAATTCTCAACAGCAAAGACAACAGCCGCTAGGTGGAGGCAAGGGGCTGTGTGATAGATTGTCAAGGGCACAACGCAAACAAAGACGACGACTGCTGCTGCTGCGTCGCTTTTGCAGTTTGTGTTGTACAGCTATGAGATGTACAATGTAACACCACGAGAGCACAATCGGAGAAGCCACGAAAGAAAGTGGCACTTGTACAGAAAGAAGGCTGCCCTTTAAAGACGATTTTCTTCCTCGATTAAATCTTGATTTGAAGCTGATCTGTTAGTTATTTCTCTATCTACGTGACTTTAACCGAAAGAACCAAAGAGTATGAATTCCTCGATTAACTTTCAAACGTCCATTCAATCAGACACAAGTAATATTGACATTACAACTGCAGAGAAAATGCATGCAGATGCAAAGAGTGGCATTAGTTTTCTTTAAAACAACTAACTTTAAATGTTCATGGATTTAGAACTGCACCATGAACCCAGCGACCTGAGTTTGATTCCTAAGCAATGGTTGATACATAAATCGACCCCGGGACAACACCTTCACTGACTCACACTGTTCACCAAGGGACCGTCCATAAATTACGTCATGCGATTTTGGACGATTTTTGACCCCCCCCCCCTCGTCACACGGCGTTACAAAAAGTCAGACCCCCCCCCCCTCAAGTATGACGTCACAAAGCTCTGCCCCCGCCCCCCCCAAATAAAACATGCTTCAAATCGCTTTAAACTATTGTCATTATAGTGCGTATTTAATGTGGCGCTGCACTCTGATGTTTTCAGGAGAAAACATTTATTAAAAAGTCTATTTAATTACGTAGAAGTGTTGTCTATATTTATTTAAAGTTGCGCATTTTGATGTGACGTCACATTCCCCCCCCCCCCCCGTCACACATCGTCACAAATGTCTGACCCCCCCCCCCCTAGGTGCGTGACATAATTTATTGACGGCCCTCAAGGCTTTGATTCGTGACGGTGGCGAGTGGTATCTGAACCGTTCCGGGGTGTACCCCCTCTCCTTGACCAACCCACACCGACCAGTGTGGTAGGGAGCAAGGCACCTCTCACTCGCACGGCATGAGGAGACCTTCGCTCAGCACTGGATTGACAAAGAGTTGTAAAAATAAAAGATGACCCATTTCCATTGGCTGATATACAGTGTACATTCTTACAATATTACTGCTTTTTCAACCGTGCACGATGGCGAGATGTTAACTCCCTCCTCTGGTATACAGGAGGTCGTGGGTTCAATCCCAACCCTGATTCTTGTATATTTGAAATTTGCATGTTATCTCCGTGGTCGCGTGGATTTTTCTCCGAGTCCACCGGGTTTCCCTTCCACATTTAGAAACACGCGTTTAGGGTATTTTGCTGCGATAACATTTCCACGTGATAAGCCACTGAGCTGATATATCATTTGTGGCCAGTTCGCTTATGAAAAAGAGCTATTTAGATAAGTGGGCCTTACCCTGGTCAAATAAAATGTTTTGAAATAGAGTAATAATAATTAAAAACACACCAGACTGAATTTGTCACCCACTGGACCTTCCCAACGTACCAGACTGCACAAGTGACAAGGTCTACCTAAATTGTGGGCAACATAGGAACACTTATAGCCACGTGTATTATTATTATTATTTAATCAAATATGAATCGAATTTGACAGTGTGGACTGTGCGATTGAAATGTTGGCAAAATATTCCGGCTATGCTTCAAGTTATTTTTTTTAACTGATATTCTTGAGTGACACGTAAAGGGGAGTCATTTCGCAGCTAAAATGTTGGCAACAGGGATTCTCTCAAATCTCAACACGATGTTCGTCGCCAACACGGCAGTGAACGTGTGGATGTTTATAGGGGTGAAACTCATGATCAAATATTTATATTACCAAATGCGTGCGTGCGTGCAAATGAGTGTGTGTATGTGTGTACAGTTTAATGGGGGGGAGTGGTAGTGTTGTGGTGACACCACCGCGCTGTGAACCCTGCGACCCGTGTTCGATTCCCGCTAATGCCCAACGTCGGTGACAAATATGTGAACTAAACCTGGGCCTTCCCTGGGTTAACTCAACCTGGCGCGGTGTGTAAACATCAGCATTGGGGTGACAAAGGCAGCCCGACTTGGTGCTAGCCACACTCACGCCCTCGGTGTGCCGTGCCAATATTCGCAGAACTTGCCCAAAAAGGTCTGTTAATGCCTATAACGGAATATCTGTGTATGTTGCATGTGCATAGCAAAGAGATGTAACTATATACAATTCACTTAAGAAGCATCTTGGTACATTGAAGAAAAAATAACATCACGTTAAAGTCACACACACACACAAAGAAAAAGATCCCCCATATAGCCGCAACAAACTGTTGGGGCAAGTGCTGTTAGCAAGCACCTATCAAGGCCGGGCACGACACACAAGTGGGTGAGTGGCCAACACCACGAGCGGTCACACACACACACACACGAATATCTTCCAACCCTAACATAGCCACATGTTGTTCCTTGACCCGCTGTTTACAGAGTGTGGCGGGTGGGGGGGCTGCATGTCCAATGAACGCAAAAACAAAGCTGGCGTGGCTTGTAAAGCAGAGAAAGCACACACGCGGCTACACCGGCCACCAGAGAGAGAGAGAAAGTGATGGTACGGATATGGCACCAGCCGGTCTCAGCAGGGAGATTGGCTCTCTTGAGGAAACGTCTTCACTTGGTGCCCGGCCATCTGCTTCCAATGCAATATCGGTGTTCATCTGCAGAAACTCGCCTGCGTGGATTTTCACGTTACTGCGCCAAGTGGACCGACAAAAAAATTGAGAAAAGACAGAAAGAGAGAGAGAAAAAACGCAAATCCTGCCAGGCTGCGCGACAGACTCTTCAATTTTTACGGCTAATTAACGCAGCTTTATAGCCCCTTGCAGTCCGCTGCATTGTGCTCGGATGGCGAAATTCAGGGTTCTGTCAATCACGGGGGTTTCTCCTGCCGACCGTTACACTGGCAAAGTGACATAAAATTACCAAGGTAGAGGCAGTGACAGATGAGGTGCCGAATCCTCCAACAATCTCTCCCGATTCTCTACGAATAGCCTTGAAGCGCAATGTATACGCTGTTTGGATACAAATGACCCCAAAAGTGTCACAGGCTGCCCTAGTTTTTTTTTCCTTTTCAAAACTGATCGAAGGATTTTTTTTTAAAATCTCGTAAACCCTGAATCCATTGCTGTACAGTATTTGCATGTGCCCGCTAGCAATGTGGGTTTTTTAAGCTTGCACTAAATACGCTTACAAAAGTTTCAATATGAACGTCACCTTATGGTATGCTAACCTGCCCAAAACCCATTTTATATTGTAATAACGTGGCGTATACACATCACATTGCATAAGCTGCATTGTGTACTGCCCATAACAAAATAATATTAGAGACAAATCAGCAACAACCATTAAGAGCTGAAGAGTAGACATTAAATAGAATCCAAACATATCAATTCAATATAGTGAGTATTTTACTTCTTCTTTCGTATGCCTTTTCAAAAAAGCAAACAGGCTACAATTGTGTTTTTTTTATTTTCTAAGACATTTCACAGCATCCGGGTTAGTAGCTCAGTGGAGTCGTCAGCTTGTGCCACCAGAAGACGCGTGGCTCTATTGGGCAGTCGTCAGCAGAGGTGGGACAAAGTCATTGTTATGCAAGTCCAAGTCGAGTCTGAAGTCATCAAATTCATGACTCGAGTCTGACTCGAGTCCAAGTCACATGACTCGAGTCCACACCTCAGAGGTGGGACAAAGTCATTGTTATGCAAGTCCAAGTCGAGTCTGAAGTCATCAAATTCATGACTCGAGTCTGACTCGAGTCCAAGTCACATGACTCGAGTCCACACCTCAGAGGTGGGACAAAGTCATTGTTATGCAAGTCCAAGTCGAGTCTGAAGTCATCAAATTCATGACTCGAGTCTGACTCGAGTCCAAGTCACATGACTCGAGTCCACACCTCTGGTCGTCAGTGATACACACTTGACAGTGTGCACCACACCGCATTTGTTGTTATTATTATTTGACCGAAAGACGTTGGTTAAAATTAACCAACTATAACAACACGCACTTAGAAGACGGGAGCGGTTGAAGAGGCGGCCCGGGGTACGTGAGCCACGGAAAGAATTGAAAATTCAGCAACCTCGCTGACTGATTCGTGTCATTAATCACCAAAAAACTGCTCGTGGATGATGACGGATGGCTTCGGCAAGCTGACAAACGAGCGTATATCCTTGTTAGAGCAGATGGCAGGGGGAGTACAGTGTGTGTCGCCATTATACCACCAAACATACCACTGATCCCGTCTACCCAGCAGTTTTCAATTCTGGCTTAAGTGCGCAATTGCGAGTCTATGTAATGGGCGCGTGAATGTGCACGTTTTGTTGGCTACGTGCGTGCGTGCGCACGAGTGAATGTGCGTGCATGTGTGTGTGTGGAAGGGGGAGTGGTAGTGCAGTTGAAAGCGCACTGCACCACGAATCTGGTGACTCGAGTTCGATTCCCACTCAAGACCATAATGAGAGGAGCATGTCTCAATATACATTTAAAATTTGAAACAGTCATATACAGCCTGTTTTGTATTTATTCATAATTAATTATCAATCCACCAGAGGTACTTTCACCTTACGCTGGTCAGTTCGGGCTCGTGAACGTGGGAGATGACCTGAAAAAGTGGGTTGGGTTGCACTCCCCTCTACTAACCACAACACCTATTACACTCCTGTTTTGTTTTTGTGTACGGTGAACACCCATCCAATCGCTATCCAGACTCAAACTCTGCTTAGCTTTTGATATCCGACCAGATAAGACGCATCTCCCCGTTGTAGAGTCGCTAATAGGCAAAACTGTGCCGTTGTAATAATATCAATGAGAATAATACGTCCAATAAACTGGTATGATGAATTATCTTCATAATTACTGCTGCAGGCTTCACTGTGAATAGTTTTACGACTGCGCGTGCCGGTTTGTTTGGCCAGCGCACTGCTTTTTCTGGGTGGTTCTCAGCTCTGATAACGCAGCACAAAAAAAAATCCTCGTCTAATCTGTCCATTGTCTCGCTTTGGGCTTTGATGAATTATACGGCTTCAGTCCGTCGCACAAAATTAGCAGACCTCAGACCTCACAACTAATTACCACCGCTGGCCAGTGTCCCATCCACCCAGTGGCTCTGCGTGCAGCCAGGAAGGGCTGCTTGTGTTTGCACGCGCGCTTTTGTCTGCTTAATTTGATCGTTTGAAAAGCAAAGCGCGCCTACGAGTGCCACATCAGCGTGTGCGAACGCGTCTGTTCGAGGTTGAATTTCTTATTATATATAAAAAAAATAATACAGTGAAAGGCTACGGATACTTCCACCGATGTTTACATAGTAGTTTAAATTAAAAAAATATTCTATTCATGGCGCGCGCGATAAAGATGCACAGTGGTGAAAAAAGCCGTGCTGTGGCCCACGGATACTTAATGCACAAGTAGAAATTCAAAGGCCCGTCTGTGTGCTACTCTAGCTTGGAACCCCAAACCATGGGGCGTACAACTGCGAGCTGACCGAAATATACATTTTAAGGTGGTGGGTGAGTGGTTTAGTAAGTGATTGAGTGGGCGGGTGAGTGGTTGGTTATGAGTATGTGCAATTCACAAACTCTCATACAAAGCAACTGAATGGCGAAATCGCTCACAACTGAATATCTAATTAATTATTGGTCTACATAAGCCAAACGAAAGAGAAAGAGAGCTGGAGTGTGACGGCGCTTTGAGTCTGCAGTCGAGCAGGTTAACGATTGTGTTCAGTGTGTAGACTTTTCTGCACATGTCAATTTCCAGACACCTAAAAGGGGCTTCTGAAAAGAAGACAATGGCCTTTTTTGCTCCTTTGCTTTCAGGCGCGCTGATGATTTGAAATTCCTTTCCTTCCTGTACACGCATCGTTCCCATGCCTTTGCACATCTGTCGCCTGCAGTGCAACAGCTGGGTGTGAAGACAAACATGCCGGCGATGACAGCTTGGGCTCTGGAACGTGTAAACCGGCGCAAGTACATGAGCAGAGGTGCGCGGTGGTGGCGAAGCCTGGTGCGGAGGAAATCGAGTGTGGGACGGGGTGGGTGGGGGGGCTGAGAGACATTTGGCCATTGGAAAGCACAGCTAACAATGTCCCCGGGAGGCCGTGCTGTTAGGATGCCATTTTCCTACTAACGCCTTGCTACGAGTGAAAACGGTTTCTGGGACTGCATTAAGTCGCTGGCGATGAATCACTCTCGCGGCCGTGCGGCGTTTCGGCTCGCGCAAGGCTGGCGCGCGTGCCGCTGACATCTCGACGTGCAGGAAGCTGCGTGCCTGGATGTGATAAACCGCAATGTGCTTCGACAAGTCGGGGTAAAAATGTGCCTTTTAAATGGGTTCTAAGGCCAAAAAAAAAAACCCACTGGATCGAAAATGATTCTGAACTCAAACAATGGAGAAATAATAAAGCATCGGCAAGCCATCTACGATGTCAGGCGATCGGAGTTAGTGGAAATGGTGACGAGGAATGATTACAGGTCATGCTTGGCCGAACAAGCGGCCGAGAAGAATTACGGAGAAAATGGTAACTGATGGGAAAGGAAAAACATGCATTGGAAGTGACAGCCTTGGCATAGAGCGCTGCTCGGCATTGCAGACTTTTACAAGAGAGTATGAAGGCAACACTCACACCAATGATAATCCGCACGCCCACCCACTCTCTGGTGCCGTCAAACGATTTTTCAATACGGCGAGATAAGAAAAATAGCATCGGCGTGCGTACGCCCTTGCAAAAATAAGAACGGTGCAAAAACATATCGATAGAAAGGCGGATGGTAAATAAAAATAACTCCAACATTTATCTCAAGAACCGACAAACCAGAAACGGGAACAAAAACCATACGGACATGCGTTAAACAAATATCTTGAAAATGTGTTACAAGAAGAGGTCTAACGGGACCGAGAAATCCCACTGATGGAATTTGTATGTGATGCTTCTACATGGTGTATTAACACAAGTGGGTCGTTTATGTTAATGAACTCAGCAAGCGTATAACTAGTAGTGGCAAGGTGGATGGTACACTGAGCTGTTTCGGATCAAGGCTACCGTAGATGTGCAAATAATGCACAGTTTGCAGCGCAGGTAGATCATCAAGGCTCATGCGGCGATAAGACTTTCACAGCAAACGTCTGAAAATGTATGTCCTATAAATTGACTGTGACCAAATAACCTTTATGGTGCCCGGTCCCATTGGATCTCAGGACCCTAGGCGGGCTAAGCCTGGTTACTCTGCTGTGCATGGGTGACCTACGGTGTCACACCAGGTGCGCCATGGACCCGGCGACCCGAGTTTGATTCCCGCTCACGGCCAACACCAATGAAGATGATCTGTTCTAGTCCTGGGCCTCCCCTAGGTTGCGGTGTGTAAAAATCGCCACTCGTGAGACAAAAGCGGCAGGGCATTGTGTTGGCCACCTACCCCCGCGTGCTCGCAAACAGGACTTGCCCCAACAGTCTGTTAAGGCTATACGGGAATTTCTATATTGTCCTTGTGGACTTGTATATTTCCCTGTGAGGTGGCCCGATGATGGCGGTACAGCAATGGTCTCAGTCGACACACAGATTAAATGCAGTGCGTCTGCATGTAGATTGAATCTATCTCTGCAGAGCTTAGAGTGTCAGCCACTCATATCTATGGATTTTCTCCGGGTACTTTTTCCCTACATGTCAAACACACATTAATTGTATCGACCAACCATCTCCTTGCAGCACTCGCCTGAAAAAGCATCTCCAGACTCATTGATGCTATCCAGGGTAGATAATTGGAAATGTGTTATTGGATGCTACCGTGGTGCAATGGTTAGCACACCGGACTTGCAATCTATAAGTTGCGAATTCCATCTCCCAGCATGGTAGTTGATACAATTGTCAAGTTTTTTAAACTCCCTCCTGCCTCTGTCCACCCAGCAGTACAATGTGTACACCACAGTTACACCATCGGCAGTTTCTGCATGGTGGGTGAAAGTGTGGGTACCCCCACCTCTTCCAAGATGTCTGGTCAATGTGGAAGAGTAGGCCTAAAGTTTCCTCGAGTGGAGGCCCCTTCTGCCTGCAGTGGCATTAGTTTATTTTGCAAAGGACAAAGGAGACATTGGCGTTTCGGCCACAACGCAAGCAGCCGTCCTCAGGTGAACACGTCGTGAGAATTATTTTATTATGTTTAATTTTTATTATTTTATTATTTCCATTCTACGTGACTTTACCGAAAGAACCAATAAGATGAATCCCTGCAGTCACGAAAGCTTTAAATCGAAATTTGAGACATTGGCGATTATAATTTAAGCAGGGGCGGTTATCAGTCTGTCCCTTTGCTCGTCACGATTGGCCTTCTTGGAATGGTGTTTTTACTTTCGCCGTCAAGCTGCTGTTTCCCCCCTCATATTCGCGCGTAGCTTCCCTGTTGGCGCTGTGACATTAGACGGCGGCAGTCACATTCAAAGCGAGATCCTCTTTGAGGAACCTGAGAACGGGGTTGGCATTTTATATATTTTTTTAAACGGCACCTCGGCGACACTTCAAAAATTCTGCCACGTGAGTAAACATGACCCAAATAAAAATGTGAAAACAGAGTGACAGCGTGTCAGCACACGGCTTTGTAGAACGCCTAGAGACCTGCGACAAAGCAAGTAACTGTAACCTTTTAATTTTCAGATAAGCGTGGGTAGAAGGGCAAAGGGGCAGCCGAGATGGACGTTGCTTACTCACCGACAACTGTAACAAAAAAAAACAACTGAAGATTCGATCGCAACATGCATCAATGTCAGTGGCAGATAACAGGCGTGTCCATGTCCATGGGCAGTCGGAAACATCTCTGGGCGTGATTCGAAGATAATTGGGAAGAGATAGTTGACAACGATACCAGTAAAAGGAAGTACACTGTCTCGTACGCAGTTCCTGTGGCTGCCTATGAGCACGAGTGCAATAAATGTCATTGTTTTAACCACAAAAAACCCCCACTGAATCCGTGGCTTTCAAAGGAGGGCCCTGCCTATACATATATGACCGATTCCTCTTGTGCATATTTTCCATTGGTCTAAGAAACCCACACAGACAGCCTCCTGTTTTTCCTCAAGTTTTTTTTCTCTTTTCTATACCTCCTGTTTTTCCCATTTTCTATATTTTCGTATTCCTCCCCTTCTCTCTCTGTCTCTTCCCTTGTTCCTCGACCGTTTTGCAGATCACAACTAGCCCTTTCCCCCACCCACCCACACTAATGTTACAAATATTTTTAAAGATCATTCAGACATGATGCACCCTGGTTCTGCACTATCCTGCATTGGTTATGTTGAAAAAAAATAAAGAAAACTACATACTGTGCCACTTACTCATGGCCAATCATGCTGCCTCGAAAGTTGGTGTCTCACGTACATCAAGTTCACAAACAATTCGAGATCTACCAAACCCGACTGAACCTCCAAGCGAACAGATTACAAGCGTGCATCGCCACCACACTGGGCAAGAATTACATTTTGTCGAGTGAGGCTAGTTTAATAGAAGTGCCACTCAACCAAAGGAGACCCGTCATTGAAAATGGCTTAGAAGTTGAATAGGCTAAGGGGTCAGTTTCAGTTTGTTTTGTGTAACCAGATGAGAACTCAAGAGACCAGGATAGTCTAATTTACAAGAGTGACCTGGGTCACCCAATATGACAAAAACAAAAAGAAATAAAATTAAATAAAGTAGAGCGATGAAGCAAGCTGAAATCACATTAAAAACAACCTGTGTCACGTGGGAAATGACAAATATATTGCGCAAACAAGTCGGCTGCGGCAGAGGTAAATGTTGGACTGATCGTTGTACGGTTACAAAATTAAGTTACAGAAACATTAAACAGTTCCAGGTTAACTGTTGTGCTCATACGTAAACAGACGAGGACATATGTCAAATGTAACTGCAGGTGAAGTTAACATAGAGAATGGATATCTTAGGATCAAACGTGTTCAATAAATTGTGGGTCCCTTGCTGTAGGGATCATACTGCCAGTGCTGCAACTTTAAATTCTGTGTGTGCTGAGCGACCCCCACCAAAAAACGTTATGTTTTGACACTCAGCAAGCACACGTTCGTGAAATATTCTTAGGTTTTTTCGGTAAAGTGACGTAGGTAAAACATTAAAATTAATAAAAGTAAAATAAAATAAAAATCACGACAGTTTCGGAGGCAACACAAGCCTCCGTCTTCAGGTGGAACCATCACAGCCACGACAGCTGTATCAAGTAAATGAGAGATTACAAGAGATACCACTCCGTATATATATAATGGTTGGAGAGGGGGCTGTGACGGTTCCACCTGAAGACGGAGGCTTGTGTTGCCTCCGAAACGTCGTGATTTTTATTTTATTTTACTTTTATTAATTTAAATTTTTTACCTACGTGACTTTACCGAAAAAACATGAGAATATGAATCATTGCAGTCACGAAAGCTTCAAATCTAGAACGTTCGTGAAAGGCAATTATTGAAAGTGGTCGCAGAGCTGCACATCGGAGAAGGCCAACGGACACGAATTTAGAGAACATTTGAAATGTTTTAAGAGAAAATTCCATTTCATTCTCTTGGATATATAATTTAGCAACGAACCTTAACGTAATCATGCACTTCCATTTGCATCACAGATACATATTCAGTGTATATTGGAATAACTGTGAAACAAAGATACAATTAAAATTTGAAGTTTTTAAAAAAAAATCCAATGCTGGAAGAAGGCGTACACAGAGTCAGCTATGACGGTTGTTTGATTATACTTGACCACGATGTGAGTGTGTGTTGCCACTCCCGTTGGGCATAGTCAGGAATTAACTACGATTGTCAAGTTCAAAATGCAGTGTCCTAATCACTGTGCCACCACTCCCCCCCCCCCACCGAATCAAAACATTTTTACCAAAAATGCACATTCACTGTCTGCAGCCTCACATTGTGAAGCCTTCTTTAGTTGGAACTATGACAGGTGGGTGCGTTTTGTGAGGATCGTGGATGAGAGAACATGTGCAGGTCAATTACGCAATTTAAACTATTAATAAGTAACATTTCAAAATACTTTTTCAAAAACACGCTTTAATGAAATGTACCCTACTCGTAATGGCAGAACTCCACGACTCCAGGAAGTGGCCGCAAAGCTTGCCATAACGTAAGGGGCCGTGGTGATTTACAGTCAACGTCAGTTGAGCGTGGACAATTAGACCCAAGCCGAAACATAATATATAAAAATTAATGTTTAATTTTTTTTATGATAGAATATGGTATTGTCATCAGTATGACATAAGTATACCAAGTTTGCAGTCGATACCACATTGGGAAGTGGGTTAAAATTGAGTTACAAGATTTGAGGATACAACAACAACAGACAGAGTGAGTTAAATAAAAGCGTGTAAAAAAGTAAGTGGGCATGGGCAGGACACGGCACTAAGAGGGGACGATGTCTGATGGGTGAGAATAATAATGGAGTAACGGCCAAGGAGTGAAATGCATCAGAGAGTAAATCTACCATGGAGATGGCGCTACTTTTGTGGAAGGTACAGGTGGGCTTGCGTAGGCGTTCATTCAGCAGTGGATTGACCATGGCTGATGATGATTAAGCGAGGATAATTATTAATTGACCAGAGCAGGCTCTAGCTTAGTGCAGGGAACTAACACAAAATGAAAAGCAATGAAAACATCCCACGCTAAGCAACACGTTTGCTAATATTTACAGTAATCTTTTAGGCTCAAAAATTGATTTTCGACTGCACACTCCATTGTGATTCAAAATAGTTTGTGCCATTAAATTAGCAGATTGTGGATAAAAATGTGGCCAAAAGCTTTCAATTGGGGAGAGACAAAAATCTGTTCAGAAAATAATGGAATTTCTTTAGTTTTAATTCCGGTGGGGAAAAGCAGGCTCGGTATTTAATTATGGAGATACAATTCCTATTAACAAGAATACTGAGGGGGAAAAAAACAAACACGCGTTCCAATCTGCTCATGCGCAGGAGCTAGGTGGATCATGACGGATGACGATGGGTTGTGGTGGACTTCATCCAGCAGTGGATTAATCCTGGCTGACCAAGCTGCTTCTGCTCATGTTTAGATACATTCCACCTTTACGAACCATTAATCCGATGTCCAAAACTAACATTTACAGAAAGATTTCATAAAAAAAATACCACTGTGCCTCTTCTCCGATGTAAGTTGAAAGCAAATAACATGACTACATATCAATTGCACATTCCCTCTGGCAGTATCTCCTAGAATCCCAGACAAAGAACATATAATATTCTAGCTGTCAATAACACACCTAATGCAGGTAGAATGGCTAAGGGCACCTACTAATTTCAAAACCTCCAATCGCGCAACGCAAATGGCAAGCGGAACGACTCCAACCGCCAATAATACACGTGCGCGGTACGTTTTAGGACCTTAAATATCGCAAACGTCCAGCTTGGACGTTAACAATATGGGCAACCCTACGTCCTGCTGTGAGTGAGGTGCCAGTCTGCTCCAATCAATCAAAGCCACCGAGCACCTTAGCCGGTTTTTATCGGGCTCCGGCGATGTGAAGTACGCTCTCACCTCAAGCTACCAACCCCCATTCTTTGCGAAAAAGCCATTGCCCCATCAGAATCCATCACGGCCAAGGGGACATGAGTGCTCTGGAGCGTGGGTGATAGATGGCATTATTTCTGGGAAAGTCCAGTGGAATGTACCCCCATTTCCAAGACCCCATCCCATATGAGATTGGCCTCATCAAAGGCAATGAAAACTCTTGCTGAGGATACCCACTCGACTGAACTTTCCCTATGCGTGCGGAATAGTGTTTTTGATGGGAGCATGCGGTTGCTGTGTTTCTGGTAATGGCAAATTTCATGTACGTGTGTGGGTGTGACGATGACACAGCTGCAAGACAAGGACAATGACATTCACGTATACATTTGAAATGGCGTGTGCATTCATAAACTGGAAATTTCAACCGCTTGATTTCCAAACAGTTTGGTTCTATTTTAAAGTGCCACTCGAAATTCAATGGTGTACGTGCCACCTTTTTTTTTACACGGAAATAATTCAACACTCTGAAAGAAAACAATACGGTATCACATTGGCATCAGTATGTGCGATGCTTTATCACATGGTCTAATGCTTGCGATGTATTCTAAAGGTTTACTTCTTCTACTGAAACACAATCATCAATAGCTATGATTAATCCACCGGTTGATGAAGGCCTCCCCACATTGCCATCATCCGTCACAGTATTCTGATGCCATAAATAACGTCATCGCTACATCTCCATGATGGTAATTCTGTTATTCAAGGAGATGTGTTACCTCCTTTCGATGCTATTTCATTACCAATCTTGTCTATTAGCCATTATCCCTTCTCGTGATGAGTTCCTGCCCAAGCCTACTTACTTACATTCACATTCAATGTCTCTAATTTTATTTTGTGCTCTGATCTGTGTCTATTTTCATGACTCTCAGTGTTTGTTGAAGCAACTATCCATCCATTTGACTCCTGCGATGTAGCCTACAGATCACCTTCAAAACACTCTCATTCATAAACTACCGTATTTTCGCGCATATAACCCGTGGGGTAGACCACTTTTTACAAACAAAACAAGACCCTGCGGGGTATATGGAGGTGCGGGCTATCCCAAACATATTTTACACGTGTGACGTGTCATACATAACTCGTTAAATGTTTTCATGGTAGGACTATCCACTGTGCAACACTTACCTTTGACTAAAGCACTGATGAATAAACCACTCACACTAAAATTGCACATGTTATCACGTTTTAAATTATTCGAATTGTTTGTACAATGAAACGACAATGTTTGAAGTTGGCGCACTTTGTTTACCGTAATACTTTCAGTGGCTGTAGGGGTGTGCGAAAGTTTCAGCTGAGGCTATGGATTGCACAATGGGAAGGGCCTTAACATCATAATTGCTGAGTCCCTTAGGCCGCTGCTATTGGCTGAGCACTATACAGTCACGACCATGAACTTTGTTTCAAACTTCCAATGGCTTTGTTGCCAGGAGGCAATGGCGTTACCGTAGTGCCGCTGTTGTCTGTGCAGTGGGCAATCTACCAGTGCTAAAACTGTACAGGGGTAACTACCGGTCCAGTAGCTGTAATATGATGAGGTCGAATGCTGGTTAGCCTAACAGTACCGCTTACTTACTTATCTACCAGTTATGTGTTACTTATTTATTGGATATTTACTTTTGTTACTTTTTTACTGTTTTAAGTTCACTCGTTTCCAGTTAGTTTGTTTTCTTTGTGCACTTTATGATTTTAATGTTAACAATTGATAGTGGAATGTATTACAAATGTAAACTTTGTATTAATATGATGGAATTAAGCTGCGGTAACGACGTTAAATATATGAATGCATGCGGGGTATATGGAGGTGCGGGCTATCTGAAATTTGTTTTACACAAAACGGTATATGCGTCTGCGGGTTATATGCGTATGCGGGCTATATGCGGGAAAATACGGTAAATACTCTTCATCATTTAGCTCTGAGATTCATCTTAGATGCCCCCTATAAAACTCATCACTGTGAGCTTTACTCTAAAGCTAAACTAGCCTCGCTGGAGATACGCAGAGATCTACATTTGGCGATCTTAACCTACATGGTTCATGTATCCGAATCAGCTCAGCATTTAACTGACATTGCCCAGCCATGAAAAAATAATCTTAGAAGAACCTCTGATTGCCTGGTGACCCCATTCATAGATCGAGAACCTGGACTGGTTCCAGGGCCTTGTCTTGTGCAGCACCCTCCTTTTCGAACGTCATCGTAACCAATCTGAACATTCCACATTTATCTTCTCCCACCACAAGTGTGTTGAGGCTATGCTGCAAGGTCACCTAGGCCACAATTGCTATGAAAGCTGTAACCAAGCTCCATTATGTCTAAGGCTGTACATATGGGTTATTTACATACGTCTGTGACGGGATTTCTCGACAGTTTTAGATTTGTATTTAAGCACTGCGGATTGATTATCCCAGTGTTCTTCACTAATTTTCAGAGGGGGCCACTTTCGCCGATAACACACCATCAGTGTGAGGGCCGCCGCACATTTCAAACCATTCGTTTTGACAGCATGATGTTGTTTTCACATTTGTGTATTGTCGGGAGCCGCACGTTAGGGGGCGTACTAAATGCCACCAGGGGTCGCCAGTGGCTCGCAGGCCTTGCAATGAAGAACATTGGTTTATCCTGTTTGTAGTAAATGCGTTTTGGGGTGGGTGGTGTGTAAATCATTATATTTTTTTCTCTTGTGAGTTTGTACATTAATTCTCTGCAATGTTCTGTAACTGCCGGCATTATGGATAGTCTTGGGCTGTGGTCGTGCTTGTAACCGAGCTGCTTAGCTCAATGGGGCCTAATCTGCAGACATAATGTAGCCTGAGTGTAATTAGCAGCATTTAACTCTCCATGATTCTTGGTAACTTTTCACATTTTGTTCCTTTGTCTTTGGCCCTCTCTATGTTTCAAATCCATGACAAAGTAGGAACGATACAATGATTAAAACGTTGTTTCTTCTTGAAGCACATCGGTATGATGCTTTTTATCATTGCATTTTATTTTCCAAAAGCACGCCACCCTGCTCTAGCTTGCCATTCTATGACTTAATTTGTCGCACATTTTTCAGTGTACAATTGCCCTAGATGTACATATTATAAAGTGTTTTTTCAACTGCGCCCCTCCAATAATACATTTTTGGTCAGCGAACTTCTCCGTAACTTTTGTCTTGCTCAAACATATCCTTCTTTCCCCCACTCTACGGCCTTCTGTATTTCATTCTTCAATTATTTCCAGTAGTTTGTTACCATTGGATATTATGACTATACCATCAGTGAATCCGAGATGATTAACAATTTCACATTCTTCGTACTTTTAATCCTGAAATCTAATTTTCAGAAACTATATTCGAGTCTCACCGCAAATAGCGTAGGTGAGAACATATCTCCTCTCATGATTCCTCTTAACTTTTTTTATGCTCAGTTTAGCCCCTCGACTTTTATAAATGCCTTTGATAATTTCTATATTTTTTTATTTAGGCTTTCGGTTTTTCAGTGGTTAGATGACTGCATCAGTTGCCAAATTACGCACGTAGCCAACCATGGTAATCGGAGGTGCTGGGGAAGGACCACAAACTAAACACAAAAAGCAGTTCTAAAGAAATGAGTTTTCAATCTAGATTTAAAAGTACATAAATGCCTCTTTCTAGTTTGCAAAAACGAGGCATAATGGTATTGAATACAATATTAATGTATTTTTTTTTAGCAATGGCTACATACATAATATTAATCAGATTATCACCATAGCAAACTGCAATTTGGCAGGCACCAGCATGATCTGTATAATTGGACTTTTTGAATTATTTTATATGGATGCAATGACAATATTACAGAGAGCATTTCATTATTTTTTGGTACCAAACTACAATATAAAAGCATTCATGCAGTGAACAGTGATGTTGTTAATTATTTAGAAGTGATTCTGAAATATACCTCCAACAATAATGCACACAATACATATGTAGATCAATGCAATCTTGCACTGGGCAGGTTTGCAATATTCAAATGAGCAATGCAATTGGATACTAATCTGTGGCAACACAAATATATTTTCTTTACCGCTCTTCAATGGCTACCCAATACATCTTTGAATCTCTTTTCAGGGCTACCTTCCCTTGGCCTCGCTACCTTCCACACAACCCACTTTACATGCATTTACATAAGTGCCTCTTATTCTTTCTGTCGCGTACGCTTACACACGCTATCTCGTTGCCTCTTTCTTCCTCCATCTCTTCTCTCTCTATATCTGCCTCCACGCACTGTCCACCTATGGCTTTTTTTCTCTCTTCCTGCATCCTCGCCCCTTCTCCCTATCTCTCCACTCGCAGGTTGCAGGCTCTCTCAGGGCCCACACCTCCACTTGATTAATGGAGGTCACTGGGCTCATCCATCATTGGCCTGGCAACATCATTACAACGGGGGGGCCTCCTGGATGCCTAATGGGCATGCTAATGAAGACACCCGACCTTGGCCGGCCTAAATCACGGCGGTGTGGCCCGACACGGAATTCTGATTGAGTAGGGGGCTGGAGTGGAACATCCTAATTTGCTTGGGGTCGTTTGTCTTTCACCGGGCGTTGATCAATACTCGCTTAACCTTCGATATCCCCGACCAGCCATTTGCCTGTGTCAAAAACCTCTTTTAAACATCCCGAATAATTGGCATGACGTAAGTTATGCTTGCCGCCGCTGATTGTGATTATAGTGACGATTATCACGGGGATGATGGTGATGATGTCAAACGTTGGACGTGACTTACAGCAATGTTATTGATGTAAAAATAATAGAATATTTTTCTTTTTTTTTAAATCGATAGAGTGTGGGTGAGTGTGCCAGTGAATAGCTGGTGAAGGGTTGTGAGTGCAATTTATGTATGTATTCATCACCCATCCACCCACAGTTCTTCTAACAATATAATCTCTTTTTTTCCCCAGATGTACATTATCACCTATTGACAGATATCGTTAAGAGGGGGGAGAAAAAAAATTACCGCCAATCTTTTCGGTGACATTTTTTGCGGCAGACACTTTGCAAATTGTGCGCCGCTGCGCGACAATTATGAAGAGGCAAAGGAGCCATTCGATAAAAGTGGCAAGGCACGCGCTCGAGACAACTGGCATGCCGTGCACCTCCAACCTCCTTCCACCCCTCGTGACACTGACCCAACGTGACACTGACCCAACGCAACACTGACCCAACGTAACACTGACCCAACGTAACACTGACCCAACGCAGCTAGGGCTTGGCTCGGGTGATGAAACCCCCACCGCCTCCTCTGCCTCTCTCCCCCTTCTCTCTCTCTCGTTTCTCGCTTTTTCCACAATAACGGCGCTTCCTCGTGTGCTCACCCACACATTCCCTAATCCCCCGGTGATACCTTGCAAATGAGGGCGGGGGGAGAGCCACGTGATGTGGACACAATCCCGCTGGTTTCCTAGGACCCGTTCCTGCTGCCACATTCCAACGGTGCCAGCAAGCGAAGTCAAATGAGTTTTTTTTACCCTCTCCCCGCTACCCCCCTCCACCCCTTCTCCTGTTTTTCTTTATTCCTCGGGATGACGATGACACCTATATTTTCTACTCCCGGGCAGATCTCATCGAAAATTCACTCAGATCCCTGCAGCGCTCACGAGGGTGGAGAGAGAGGGGGGGGGGGTGGAAGCCTCAGATTAAAGACGGCTGACGGCCACGCAAGTGTATGGCGTCGTTTTACAGCAGGCGTTGGGGAGGGGGCAGAGCGAAGTGTGTGTGTGGGGGGGGCACTGTTCCCACCATCGTCGTCACGCTTGAGTCAAGGTAATCTAACCCCTCCGGCTGCCAGGGATAATGCTTGGCAGGCAATCAAGAGCGGTCCTGCCTAAAGCTTCCACTGCCCATGTTTAGCTCCTCGCATCTCCCCCCCCCCTCCCACCCAACTACCCACCACCACCCCCCCAAGTCCCACGCTCCCCCAGCTACCTCCAGCTCCTTACAACCAACTCACACGCCGCACGCTTCCCCCCCCCCGTCTAGCCCGTCCCCGCACAACTCAAATCCACCACCAACTGGCCAAATAATTACACACCGTCCGCAGGTTTTGTTCCCATTTGTTTCATAGGCAGGGGCTGTCAGAGATTTCATTAACTGATAGGGCGGAATATTTTTTACCCTACTGAATTACCCGACCGAACGCCGTGGCTGGAATGTTTGTAAGATAGTGTAATGAACTGACTAACATGTATTGAATTCAGGAATATACGGCAAATCACGCGAGTATTTAAAGTAATTATTTGCAGCAAGTGGCAGAATAAGTAATTTAATAATTGTGCTTCATTCTGTATGTTTATTTTGTTTATGTATAATTATATTACGTAAACCTTTAAAATTCATAAGCGTAATGGAGATTTGCAGAAAACACACACGACTGCTCATAGCAAAAACAAATATAACTCTGCAAAACGAATACAAATATATATTTCTCGAACATAGGTGTATGCAATTTTACTTTCTATGCAATTGTTAACTCAAGGAAAGAAGAAAGTCCCCAAACCACTTCTTTATGCAGGTTAGTTGTACATAACTGTACCGAGCTATTGTCCCTCAATAATACAACATTGCCAACATAACAAAGGCCTAATAATAATAGTAATTTTAGAGCATTTGGTATTCTCGCCATTCTTAGTGTGCAAGGCCATCACGAAGGCACCACGTTTCACAGAATTAGTAGTTTCACAGTCGGGGGCAATGCTGCTATGTGTAATCTCAATCAAGTAATTTGCGGGCAATTCCACATGTTTGGTAAATTAGTATTATTGGTACTGGCACACAATGGTCGACTCGTTGCAAATGATGGCATGGATGGCTATCTTTAACGATCGCTATGCAGCAGACTGCACATTTTACGGTAGCTACACACGCAGTGATAACCAGGGTGGCCTGCTGGAACTGAACCGCGAACCTCTACAACAAGTGGCAAACCTGCTACCACGCCCAGTATGGGGCTTATATGATGCGCATGGACACACTCTGGGGATTATTTGAACCACTTGAAGTGGTGTGTGACAAGAAAAAAGCTCTCAACATTAAATATTTTCTACTATATATCATTGACATTTACAAATGCATATTTAACAGATTGGTGAACGTTGTTAAATATGGATGAAAAGCAGCATGCACTGGATTTTACATATTTATCTCATATGCTTAATTGTCAACTAGTATGGCAAATTAAGATTTTTAAAAATCATGTTTACATGCAAATATTTTCAAATCAAAGTCTGATAATTATGCTCATGAAAATCCATTATAAATTAACATATCAGCGTGGAGCGGTATACTCTGCTATTTAGTACAGCGACCCGGGTTTAATTTCTCTCTGACCATGGCTGACATTTCGGTGGCAAGTGATATCTGAACCGATCCTGGACCACGCCCTTCCCAATCCTGCATCGACTAGTGCGGTGAAGTATGGTAAACACAAATACCCCAAGACTCACATGGCATGTGGAGGCTTTCATCCATTGACAAAGGTGCTCTCTAAATTATTATTACATGGACTATTGAAGCGTACATTTTGCAAAGGAAAATACGAATATAAAGGAGTATTTCATAATTTCCTTTTTAACTTTGATAAAAGAAATACATTATTCAAGATATCATTTATCAGGGTTATTTTACAGCATTAGCAACTTAAAGGTCCATTGCCATATCAATTAAAACTTTTAATCCTGTAGTACATTCATAAAGGAATTATGAACACAAACTTTTGAACCCAACTACAATATTATCTCAGTATTGAGTAGTTTTTCTTATTACTATTGGAACAAAAATGCTATTAATCATGGTGCAAACTGAAGACAAGGTAACATGCAGGCGTTTTTTTCTTCTCTATTTAAAAATACAAAAAGAGAAGACACGGGCGCATGGTTGTAATTATACGACAAGAAGCGCTCACAAGAGGACATCCATTCAGTAAGAGGCTGAGGGTAACATAAACAAATATAACCCGTAAAAACAACGTTTTTCACTATAAATCCTTTATATGCGTGGCGGCTACAGTCCTCTCGTCCTCTGGCTTGAGATGGCTGCCACCTATGGGTCAGATGATTGCATGGCAGCATTAAGCAATTGGTAATTAAATATAATATTTTTGTCCTAAAAAGGTGTCAAATTTTGGAAAACATTTTTCACGAACATTAATTGTCACGCACAACGAGTCTGTGTGGAAAATGTCAGCTCGATTGGATCACGGGAAGTGGGTTAAAACAACGACCGAAAGATTTGCACGGTCCTAAGCAAGCAAGCGAACTTAATATAAAGGATTTAAAAAAAATCCTCCTATGGCCTTAATAGGCTGTAGGAGCCACTGCTGTTAGGGAGCAGTACCGATGAAGGCCGGCACGGCACACGAGGGGGGTAGGTGGCCAGACCACCTTTGTCTCCCCAGTGGCGATATTTACACACCACACATGGTACTAATTTGAGGCTGAGTCGACCTAGGGGATGCCCAGGACCGCTTCAGATAACCATCACTGGTGTTGGCCGTGAGCAGGAATTGAACTCGGGTCGCCGGATTCGTAGCACAGATCGCTAACCGCTACACTACCGTTCCCCCCGAGGGTAACATCACACACACACACCTACAGTTGTGCTTGGTGATCTGCATTACCAAGTCTTGGAGCAGGACACAAATCATCAGTCGAATCGCGGCTAGAGCCGACGATCAGTAGTTGATTACTTGGGCTCCTTTGCAAATGGCAAATGGTGCCCCCCCTCCTCCATATCCTGCCTCCTGAAGGTGGGAAACCCCCCTTATAAGCCACAGCCAGAGTGGCGCAGCTGACAATGTGTAATTCCATTGAGAGACCGTGCGTTGTTGTCTTTCTGTGGTCTGGGACTGGTGTTGTTGTTTTGCTGCCTTGCCCAAGCTGGCATTTGTTATTGAAAAATCGGCAGCAAATGATGTGCACTTTTGCAATTTGTACTTGAACATGTTAATTATTTTTATTTATTCGTGCGTTTTTAGTGACTTGCTCACCTTTCCTATACTTTGCACTCCAGTCGGTATTTGTATTGTTGTTGTTGTAACTTTCTGACCCGCCCCTTACTGGACGTCTGTGAAAAAGAGCATCGTCACAGCTCATCGGATTCCTCCAGTCTAAATAGAGATTCTGATTGATTTTTAAGTCACACAGCCCCGTGCATCACCTCCCGCTCAGCGGCATAAGTGGCAACCACGGTGCGACTTTTGCCCCACACAACTATTGTTCTGTTCATCGAATCGATACATTAGTAGTGATCGATTACTTCAATAATTATATATCTGCAAGCCCCACTCTGAACACGATCAAAGATGTTTCAGTCCATCCCACGAACACGATCAAAGATGTTTCAGTCCATCTCACGAACATCATATACAAAGCAAACTAAAATATGTAAATGTCTGTGTAATGTCAATAACTAAAGTCGTATAAACTGCACACACTGCTGGTGAATCATAATCTAAATACGCCCCTTTGTCAATCCACTACTGGATGGAAGGTCTTGCCATGTTGTGTCAGTCATGGGGAGTTGTTTGACCATATCTGGAACACACACTGAAAACACGATATAGAGTATTTAATTGCTTTCTACATATCACCCGCCACTGATGTTTGCTGAAGCGGGTAATTGAACTCAGGTAACCTAGGGTCATAGTGCAGTGTGCGAGACACTCACTCCCTCCCTCCCCCCTTACTGGTGTTGATGCTATTATTGTATGCATTACAGAGATCATGAGAATTATTATTGCGACTTCATTATCATGTGTGACTTGCAAACATTTGATTCGCTAAAAATATTCAGCCTCGTGGTGCAAAGGTAGCACTGAGAAGTTGTGCAAATTGCAGCGTACCACCAAAAGTATGCCTCTAAGCAAGAGCCACATGGCTCACAGAGCTATACCTAATACATAAACTTGAAACTTGAACTGCAAAAATCTTTAGTTTATGTGGAATTCTAGCACAAGTGTCTCTTGTTTGGTAATTCAACTCCAAAGGATTATGCAAGAAATTGCTGCAGATTTCCCAAAGCCTTATCATTATCTTGTGCCATTATGAAACCATTTCAGGACATTTTCTTTAAATTGCGTTTCAACAAAATCCCATTCGGGGCTCTTCTTATAAATTAATTGCACCGTTTCGATTATCTGCTATTGTTAAGGATGGAAGTCACATCTTTTTAAGCGGGTGGTCGGTGGTGGTAAAGGGGAGGGGGTTGGTCTCGGTTTTCGTTTCGATTTCTCCAAGACAATCAAGGCATTTTGCGCCTGGCTTCGTCGCTTGACGATTTCGGGCCCCGTTATTTTTGAAAAGGCAAAGGTCACAGGAAGCCTTTATAACAGTAACCCATTTTTTTTACTGCGGCAAGAAAAGTGTCGACGAAGAATTGGTTTATTGCGCCGAGTGCTCTCTTTCATTAACAAAGGCGGGATGCTCATGAATACATTCAGCTGTCCTCGGTGAGCCCACGGTGAGCCCACCGTGAGTCCATTACGGATGCCCGGCGTAGTCACTGCCGGTGCGAGGAGGAGAAAGAAAAGCTGCCAACGTCCCCGCTGCTGAAAGGAGGTCACGCGAATGTGACCGCAAGTTGTACAACGCGACCCGATTTTGCGCTTCGTTCAGCGCCCCGTTTTCTCCCTCCCTCCCACAACCCGCTGCCCCCCACGCTACCCAATCCCCTGTGTAGTAAAGCGCACGGTAGAAATTTCCGCGACGTTGCGTTATCAAGTCGTCATTTTTATATTGGTTTATAAAATCATCGCTGACACTTAACCCCCCCCCCCCAACCAACCAACAACTCCAACCCTCGACGCGCAGCCTTTGTACCCTTGTAAAAACAGCGACGTGTACGGATGACCTATTAGACGACTGCTGAGCAGAAGAGGGGAAAATGTAGGGAGGTTGTAGAAGCGGTGGGGGGGGGGGGGGGGGTGGGGAGGTGTGGTAGGGAGGATAAAGTAGAAAAAAAGGATTTACGATCAGTTCAAGGGAATAAAAATGAATCAGGTGTGACCACGCAAGTGGTGAGGTGACTGAGGTTGACTCCTCAGGCTGCGATGTTCCTCGGGGTGTCACGTCCTCTCTGATTGCGGTCGGGTAGACCAATGAGTGTCCTCGAGCGTGTTTGTCCACGGGGGGGGGGAGCCCTCTGACACATAAAGCTCTACCCCCCCCCCCCCCCTGTTTGCTGCCATGACTCATGACCTCTGGACATGCAACTGGAAGTTTTTTTCAAATTTATTTATCCCAAAGAGAGCATTTTGTTTTTCTCTCGTCTTTTCCGAGAGGCTACATTCTTGTTGAGCTACGAGTCCTCGTCACCCCACTCTTGCCATGAGCGCACCTTTTTAAATCCTTTATATTAAGTTCACTTGCTTGCTTGCTTGCGCGCTTACGACCGTGCAAATCTTTCGGTCGTTTTTTAACCCACTCCCCGTGATCCAATCGAGCTGACATTTTGCACACAGACTCGTTGTGCGTGACAATTTATTTTCGTGAAAAAAAAATTCCAAAATTTTACACTTTTTAAGAATTTTTTTTTCATACTTAATTTTAAATACCAATGTGATAAAAATGAAACTCTTACTCAAGAAAAACAGAAATGAATAATAAAATATAACCGATGCCACGCATATAAAGGATTTATAGTGAAAAACTTTGTTTTTACGGGTAAATTTTTTCTCTTGCGCTTTGTTTCACATCGGTCGCACGTTCGCCGTTCATTGCAGAGGTCCGTGGTTCCAATCCAGCGTCTAAACCTGATTAATACTGCCCGTGTAACAAACGTGTTGATTCGCGCCGTTGGCTTCACGGTGCACGTCAAAGATCCCCCTGATGTCATAAAGGGTCCAAATTTGCCTAATTTTAAATGAACCAGCAGTGTCTTCATCTTCTTGGTTCTTTCGGTAAAGTCACGTAGAAGGGAAATAATAAAATAATAAAAATAAAATATTATAAAATCATTCTCACGACGTTTCGGCCACAACGCAAGCAGCCGTCCTCAGGTGAAGAACAGGTCTGTCGGGAAGACAGCGTCTGAATGAAACACCCCAGGCTTGGAGCGTATATTTAAGCTGGGTTGGAGGACGGCTGCTTGCGTTGTGGCCGAAACGTCGTGAGAATTATTTTATTATGTTTTATTTTTATCATTTTATTATTTCCCTTCTACGTGACTTTACCGAAAGAACCAAGAAGATGAATCCCTGCAGTCACGAAAGCTTTAAATCGAAAAATTGAACCAGCAGTGCTCAATTTGGATTTTACAATAGCAATCATCGCCCCCTACTGGCAGACTATTGCCCCAGGTCATTCTTGCAAATGAGACTAAGCTGGTCTCTTGAGGTCTTAGCTGGTGTTAAATCATTACAAACGTACCAATTTAAATCATACCACCGTTGCTTCCAGAGATGTTGACTTGAATTCCGTAAACTTTGTAAAAAGCAGGCATAATACCTATTTACACCCCCCACCTCCTCAACGTAAATAAATTGTTGCAATACATGATGTTATTCGATTAAAGAATCGATTATTTTCTTAAACATATCTCTGAATTACCTCTCTCTTTCACTGCTTTTTTTATTTTAGTTTTTTACCGTTTTGCCAGCTGCATTTATCCCAATGTGACATGAGCACGTCATTTTTAAAATCTAATTTCCATGAATTTCACGCAATAATTTCTCACGTGCACGATTTAATGGATGTATCGCGAGTGCACAAATCTATCTTACTTGATGAATTTACGTATCTTTAACATGCCTGTTAAATAGTATTCAATTGTTGAGAAGGATGAGGTTTCAACCGATGTATTCTTTATTCGCCTACAAATGTCTTGTCATCTCCACACACACACAATCATATTTCATCATCGGTAGTGTAAGCACGTTGTGATCCAAAACAAAGATGGACCATTCCAATTTTTCTTTTGCAGAATACTCTTTTGTATGCTATTTGCTTAGCAACCAGTAATAACTGAGCAATCTTAGTTACAATTACGCAATAACATATTTAGAGACAGCTTAAAAGCTTTATAAATTATGATTTAAAGCTTTCGTGACTGCAGGGATTCATATTCTTGGTTCTTTCGGTAAAGTCACGTAGAAGGGAAATAATAAAATAATATAAATATAAAACAAACAAAAATTCTCACGACGTTTCGACTGCAACACAAGCAACCATCATCAGGTGTGTGGATGATGGTTGCTCGTGTTGCAGTCGAAACGTCGTGAGAATTTTTCTTGTTTTATATTTGAAGCTTTATAAATGTTCATAAAGTTGACTTTGTCTGTTTTATGCGATTCTTAAGAATGTTTGATTGCTGCACTTTTTCCATTTTCCTAAAAAAACAATCGTTAAGCAACGCTTTGTATTTAATTTCAAAGGAATGCTGTTGTGGTGCGTTTCCTAGCACATTGGATTTGCACATTCGATTTGGGAGCCACGGTGGCGAGATATTAACTATCTCGCCTGCTATACAGGAGATCGTGGGTTCGATCCTGACCCTGACACCTGTATATATTTAGAGTTTGCATGTTCTCCCCGTGGTCGCATGGATTTTTCTCCAGGCCATCCGGTTTTTCCCTCCACATTTAGAAACATGCATTTGGAGTATTTGGCTGCTATAGATTTCCATACGATAAGCTTCGTTGAGATATCATTTGTGGCCAGATCGCTTCTGAAAAAGAGCTACATAGCTCAGTGGGCCTTACCTGGTAAAATAAAAATAGTTTAGTTTTAGTTTATCAATCCAGAGGTTGCTGGTACAATCTCCTGGCACAGCAGATCCCACAATGGTACAAGTCTCATAAATTCCTCCACCACCGTAAACTTAGTTAGTCGATTGGCTGGTCACGTACATGGTGGAGAAAAGTGTAGGTGCTCCTACCTCTTCCAAGACGTCTAGCCAGCGTGGAAGAGTAGGCCGAAAGTTTCTCCTTCAGAGGGGCTCTCAAATGTTCCATGGAGTGGAGGCCATTCCGCCAGCAGTGGAATGAGTAAGCTATTGCAGGGCTGCACCTTTATTTTTTAAATAGTTCGTTATAGCCTGTGTGGTTTGCGGGGTAAGCAGCACAGCCTGGAATCTCTCTTCTGTCACTACCCAGCTGCTGATGGCCAGGCTTGTGGCTTATGTGTTATTACAGGGAGGGGGGGAGAAATAAAGTCGATAACAGTCACATTAATTAGGCTCGAAGTTTATAGGATTAGGGAATAGGGACAATGTGGTCTTGTGACAAGGGCCACCTTGTTGCCGGCTGGTCACGAGCACGATTTTCTCATATTGCGGTTGTGGAAAAATGACAGCATGTCTCCGAGCCTCGAATAAGCCTTCTCATCAAATTAGGAATATATATCTCTCTTTAAGCTTGGGACCATGCCTACCTCTCTCTCTCTCTACTGCCAACTCATCTCTTAATTGCCGTATGAGCTACTCTCATGGAATAACATATTCTGCAGTGCTGCACCATCGCTTGGTTCACCTTGACGCAGTGGTCCCTCCCCCCCCCCCCCCGACAATTCATTGAATAACGTAGAATGCATAAAGTGTACACAAACAGAATTCTATATACGCAATACACACTTATAGTGCATCTGAACAGGGTATGTAATTCAAGCAGAGAAGTATAGCTTGACATTTGGACCGAATAGCGTTCATATTTACATTCGGAGGACCAAACGTGACAACACACAAATTCCGTGTGTATTTTTACGATTATATTAATCACCACATACAAGGTCGATCATGCAGTAACATCATCGTGGAGAACGCTCTATATAATTGTTAAAGACAATTTTGTAACCTTCAGCATGATACGAATAACAATAATTTTCAGCCATTTGTCAATCCACTGCTCGGATGAAGGCCTTCCTATAATGCGTCAGTGCTGGGCGTTTTGCTTGACCACAACTTCACCACCACTGATCAGCGTGGGTTGGTTGAGGATGCAACTCTGGAGCCGGTTCAGATGTCACTTGCCACCTTTGGCCAGGACTCGAACTCGGTTTGCTGGATTCGTCCATACGGAGCACAGTGCCCTAGCCACTAACCCACCACGCCACCGCTCCACCACAACCTTTAGCACGCCGGCTCTTAATTCTGGGACGACGTGTACCTTAGAGACAGGCATTTATTACGTGAATTGTCTCATCGCACATTAACAAGTGACAAGTTAAGGTCAGAACCACTTTTTTATGATTTGGCACTATTGCCGCGTACAACGTGAGCCGCATATTTCAACACGGCACGGCCAGAGTAGTTTGTTTAGTGGCGGCGCAAGGTATAAGCCAACTTAGCAAAAAATTCGTGCTCCAAGTAGCTGAAGGGACCCCCGAATGCATGACAAATAGGGGTGCATCAAATATTATATCAAATAAAAATCCTCATAAACATAACGAGATCATTAACATAACCAAAGCAATTTATCCCTGTGATGCCTTTTTAAATCCTTTATATTAAGTTCACTTGCTTGCTTGCTTGCGCGCTTACGACCGTGCAAATATTTCGGTCGTTTTTTAACCCACTTCCCGTGATCCAATCGAGCTGACATTTTGCACACAGACTCGTTGTGCGTGACAATTTATTTCCGTGAAATTTTTTTTCCATAACTTTACACTTTTTAGGAAAAAAATATATATATTTCATTATCAATTGCTTAATGGTGGCAGGCAATCATCTGACCCATAGGTGGCAGCCATCTCAAGCCAGAGGACGAGAGGACTCTAGCCGCCACGCATATAAAGGATTTATAGTGAAAAACTTTGTTTTTACGGGTTAATTTTTTTGTTTGTGTCTCCCTTCGATCATCTCACTACAGTACATCTCGTTGTATTGTCGACATGTCTCGCATCTTGCAAAATCTCTTCTTCATAATGAAGGTTTTTGGGTTAGATCGCGTTATTTATAAATGTTTCGTAACCCTCCACCACCCGACACGGCCAATCAGCAAAAAAAGTGTCACGTTGACAAAAGACAAATAGTTCACTACTTTAGCCCACCGGTGTGTTGAAGAGGGAATCCACAACATTTACAGTTTTTGAGTCCGACGTTTCGCTGGTAATTACATCCAGCATCATCGGGCAATTTGCTGATTGGCCGTGTCGGGTGGTGGAGGGTTACGACACATTTATAAATAACGCGATCTAACCCAAAAACGTTTATTATGAATAATATTGGTCGCGAAAGCCTACATGATATCTCTTCTGTTATCTCACTCGGATTTTATGAATTGAAAAGGCACCCCTCCCCCTTCCCCCAATAGGCCAGGAGCACCACTGGGTTTGTTAAAGACAGCACCCTGAGAGCTTCCCTCCTCCTGCAGCCCATCAGCCACCAATCTCCAGCCACATCCCACTATTCAGTAAGCCTCGCGCAGTTGAGATTGTCAAATAAAAGCATCCGCAGCATGGAAGACTGGGCCATAATCAACAATCCCGCTGTATTCATTCAAGATGTTTTCAAGAGGCGCTGTGTCGATGAATGAGTTACTGTGATCGCTACCAAGGCTGGGAAATAAACTCGGGCCACCATAATTAAGCCTGACCCATGAGCGATTCCTCAAAGACACGTTCACAAGTTCCCTAAAAACTGCCACTCACCCGAGATGCCATTTCAATTCTGGCATAAACACATTGTGCTTACTGTGCATAATCTAACGTTGTGTGATAAAAAGGTTAGAATAATTTATTTTAGCGAAAAAAATCAAACCTGATTTACTTGTCAGAATGTAACTTCACGATTACATGATGTGATATAAACTCTGTTACTTTGACTTAATGTCTACATTTTATTATACTTATAACACTTTGCTTTTATTGTGTACTTTTTTCTGCTGGCATATGCATCACAATTTAGATGAAAAGCTCTTGATATGCATTTACAATATAATTGTAAATTAATTTATGCAAAAAAGTTCCCTTATTACCGTGATGGGATTCCACTTAGAAATGCTGCGGGGATTATGAAAAAGACACATTATCAAAAGTGAAAAAAAAATATGTAACTTTCAGTGATAAAAATAGTTCACTAATGGCATTGCTATCATGTAATGTGCCACATCAAGAGCGTCCTTGCCTGACTTTGAGTGCAATTGTGACATTTTGTTCTTAAATTTGCAGGGCTCTATCCGAAATTCAAAATCATAGCACTGAGAGTTTGAGTCATTTATATGGAACAGATCCTACAAAGTGTGCCCAAAGGGTATGTGAGACTCTGTCAAAAGATCAGAGAGCAAGAGGAAGGTTAGAATGCCGGTGGTGTTACTTTGAGAAGATGAAACTTAGAAGAAGCCCACAGAATATTTGTGCAAAGGCGTGAGTCCTGTCAGCCGGCTATCAGTCACTTGTGACTCAAGGACACACGCGTGGCCTTAATCAAGATTTTTAGGATAGCAGAACATTCATTCGGAAGCTCAGAGAACTAAACAAAAGCAAGCTCAAGGAATGAAATGTCAGTGCTTGTTCTGTATATCATGTGGCTTGCCACTCCCCCGACGTGCCAATGTGTGCTCTCTGCGGGAACCGGTTAAAACACTTGGATTGAGTAAGGGCAGAGGAGAATGCAACATTTGGGTATACATAGTCCTTCCCCCACACCTCTGATTCGCACGGTTGGCTACGTACGGTACAAAAGAAATTCAACATGAATACACTATATGCAATGTATTTATGATTATTGTAGAATATTGCCTTCCAAGGACATGATACAAAAATAGAAATAAATACTATACATAATACGACCACCTATTGATATCACACACAAGGTCTCAAAATGATATTGTTTGCATTGCCGTAGGTAGGCATCTTCAGTAGTCAATGTTGCTGCATGCTATAAGGTCAGTGGTGAGACTTGAGTTAGTAGGGCGTGTGGGCTCCGTACCACGTGTGTGAATTCATAACGTATGAAATGGGCCGACGGCATGGTGAAATGGCATTTCATAGCAGAGAAGCACCATTGGGTATTCAAAACGCAGAGCTGCATCAAAGAATAGCAATCAGCATGCCTGTGCGATTTAAAGGCACAATCCAATGCCAAGGCACAGGGGAGAGACGCGTGGCATACCTACATTGTCTTAATAGACCATGCCGCACTGTCCCTGTTTGCAAAAGCCCTGGCCGAGGGCAAGCATCAGCACTCATCCTCTGTACCCTCAAAGTCTGAAGGACAGGGGCACAGCTGGAAAAAGCTGAGGGTGAAATGAGAGAACCATCCGCCAGATACAGCCAGCTGCATTCCATATTTCATGGGAATAGAAATCCTTTTCAGACTCAGCAAAAACATTATGGCAGCAGAAAAGGGAATCAAGTCAATAAAAGGGACCGGTGAAATGGCTGGCTGTGAATAAATCATGAGTGTGATGGCTTCGTGCTGGCATGCCAAACTGCATCCAACAGATTTATGGATCATTACGGAATGATGGCCAGAGCAGGTCTATTTAAAACAGAGGAATATAAACGACAAACGACTCGCTTTTTTTCTTTTAAAATCCAATCTTTGACAGAACACTCAAAGATCCGCTGTTTTCAAAATATATAGCTTGGAAGGGGAGCTTTGCCTATTGATTTTAAACATTTGGCTGTGCGGTTGGGTAGAGGCTGCGTGTTAGAATAAAAAGCAGATGAGAAATATTTGTGAAATGTTAGTGTTTTGAATTTTATAAAGGGCTAACAAAGTGAGATAAATCGGAAGCAATTTCTGCTGGAAGGTGCTACATTATGAATGGTATTTTTAGCTGCATTAGGCCTGTTGTGTAAGGCACATAAAAAGAAAAACGTTGTGGTATGAGCTGCTTTTTTTTAGAAGCACAAGCGGCAGACTTTTATCAGTTTTCAGCAGGGAATATACACAGGACCATGTTTCTGTGCATGAGGCATATTCATTCCAAGTCAAATAAAATACTGGATGTTGTACTTCTATATGAATATAATTATTTTATATAATTTCGCGTGATAACTCTTTCGCAATCAAAAAACGTTGAACGAAAAACATTCTATTTGTGGCTTATGATGGAAATATTTTCCCGTGCACCAAGCACACACTTGTTTGTTATGTACCCTGCTCAATGGAAAAACACAACATTGCTTTAATTAGCTTCATGAAGCATTGAGGATAGATGATTGAATATGTAATCTATCAGAGTCAACCAGCGCCGCTGCCTGTGACGGTTACCACACTGGAGTTGAAAGCCAGAGGTCGCCGGTTTGGTCCCATCTCCCGGCGCGGCAGTTGAAACAACGATGCAAGTTTCTTATATCTGCCCCCCTCCGCCCCCCGCCCTCTGTCGACCCAGCAGTGCCAATGTGCACAGCACATGTAGTCAATTGTCAGGTCGCGCGTGTGGTGGGGTCAAATGTGAGTACTCCCACAACCCTAATGCAGGAACGTCTTGGCTAGTGTGGAGCAGGCCAAATATCAACCAAAATTCATGAGAAGGACAAAGCAAAAATCAGACCGCCTTTTTAGATCAAAGAGATACAGTTCCAGATATCACATTTAATGAAGTAAACACTTCCCTTAGCGGTGTGAGCAAGGGAACACTCGTGGATCAGATGCTATAACCGTAGACATCATCAAAGAAGTGGGACCAGCTATTGGAACATTTGCATATCTCTTTCCTAGATATTTAAACAGAAAAGAAACACCTTCATTGTGGAATGATACTCATTCTTGTATTGTAAGTGGGAGACAAAAGTGGCATGAAGAACTACAAGCCCATTCATCTCTTTTCGCACATATATAAATTATTCAAGGTCACTGGCACAGAACAATGAACAATATAGAAGCCAACCAACCATGTGAGCAAGCTGGATTTAAGAAAGGTTTTTCTACCATGGGAAACAACTGGAAAATCGACCACAGTATGTAAGGCATTTTGACGACTGACTGGTATAGAAATTCTGAAATAAATGAGGGAGCAAGAGCAGAACGGAGTGCTTTTAGGATATTTAAATTGATAACATGGAATAACATTCCAATGTGCCTAACACAGAAAGTTTTCCATCAGTGAATATTACCGGCGATGACAAATAGATTGGAAACATGGCCAATGAAAATAAAATGGAAAAGGAAGGGTTGAAAATGCGCAAAGAAGCATGCAAAGGTGCAAGCTTGCAACTATATTGTGAAATGGAAACAAGAACGCATGGATAACAGGACAAACACAAATTATAGACAACATTAACTGTTAAGAAAAGTAAGAGTGCCTGGCTTAGGACACATTGCAAGAAGGGTTGATTGCCATTCGTCAAGGCTGACGATGGATTGACAGGCGAAGGAGGAAACACGGCTGAGAGCACCGTCACTGTGGAGATGGAGCGATGAGATTGGCGAGTGTGCAGAAGGTCGGTGAATTGTTGCATCGCGCGACCATGATAGATGGCGGCGGCTTGCGGAGGGCCTCGATCCAACAGCGGATAAAGCACGGCTGACTACGCCGACTGACGATGACATTTTTGAAAACATCCTTGCAAAAAGTTTTGCACGCACCAAAGTCAAAGTCGAGAACCTACAAATCAACACAGGACTGGATTAGCCTGCTATGCTATTGCACGCTTGAACTTCAAAACAGTACAAGCATTTGCGTTTGAAATACACTCTCAATATAAAGGAGGGCTCTTATCACTCGCACACTGACGCCTGTGCTGTTATTCATGGGTAGCTGTATATTGGATGTCCTGTACTGGCTCCCTCAGCGGCTGTTAACATTTTCATTATTTTTCTAACTTTATGGCCCATTATTTTAGCCCTCGCAGTTTGTTATCTTGCTTCGTTGAGCAAGACAGCTCTTTTTTTTAATTGGTAGATTTTCACCAAAGCACATAACTGTGCATCGAGAAGAGCTGGGCACATGCTCAACCAACAATAGATTGGACCCCTATAACTGGTATTAAACTAATGAGCAAAGTTGAAGAGAGTAACTGCATGAAATTTAACAAGGAATATATTTTATTGCCCCCTGTTAATGCGAGTCTTAAAGACGACTTTTCGTAAAAGCCCGTGTTCACAGACTCGCAGAAAAATTCACGGCCAAGCTTGTGGGGGCAAACACGAGTCGGCCAACATTTTCCAAAGGCTCCGTGCTCGTTATGATGATTCCTTGAGGATGCATTCATCACCCAATTAACTGTAGCTGGATGCATGTTGTGTGCGCGGATGCTCTTGGCTTTTTAAAAAACACGCATTACACACACAGGCTAAACAGCTAATTCTTCAGTTCAGGAAGCTTACAATGAATGAGCTCATCGTAATGTTGTATTACAAATAGGTTGGCTAGAAAGTTTTCTGAATTTAGTTATTTAGCGTGGTACAAATCAGAGTGCCCTTACAACAATGACCTTCAACTGTTTAATAATTGCATTTTAAAAAGATCACTGAATCTATGAAATTATTAGCAACACATTTACAAAAATATATTTGTTGGAATCCCACTCACAACCAATAATAGTGGTGAATATTGAACTGGGCTCAGGCCTATTCTAGGTTGAATCAGCATTAAATGAATATCTGTTGCGGTGAGGCAACATCAGCACTGCGGAGACAAAGGCGGCCGGGTGTGCTGCTGGCCACCCACCCGCTCACGTGTCTTGCCGACCTTCATAGGTGGTTGCGAACAGCACTTGTACCAACAGTCTGTTAATGAGTACAAGGTGGATCTTTGTATTTTTTAAATATCTATACACATACGCACGCGCCAAAGCTCAAAATTGCTTCTGCAAACTACAGCATTCTAAAAAGACGTGACACCATCTCCATCACATCATCAATAGGCTCACAAAGTCAAAGTGGCAGTAACATTAGAGGTCAAAACAAATGAACAAAATTGCCATAAATGGAACCGTTAAGCTGGAGCACTGAAGCATTTAAATATTGAATCCATAATGAACATTAAATGTAAACGTCTTTCTTTCCGAGCGTAGGTGCAGGCCTTGCTGTTTCTTTACGACTTCATTTAAGAGGCTCTACTTCTGCCCATGTTGGTGAGCGCAGCATTTACATGTTTCCGTATTCCACCCGACCTCTCTGCATTAAAGTAGCAATTACCTTACAATGAGGGCACAAGACATGTCTTCATATTACAGTGACTCGTACAAAGTAAACACATTCCTCATCGTTTAGTTTTGCCTCACATCGAAACTTGCGGATGTTTAAAGTGGGCCATTCACCTGAATTGATTGCGAGAGAAGAAGTAATTTGTGCAAGTTTCTGCACAGATGCAGACAATCTTCAGTCAAGCTCAGTGTAAGGTAAGAGGCCATTATGAACACCCAGATATTGTCGTGAGAAGGAAGTTTTTTTGATGAAGGTGAAGCAATCTAATAAAGTTTCAAGCAGTTTCTAAATTAATTACTACCAATACAATGAAGGTGAAATAGAAGTTCTTCTTACAATATCCATTCGTCATGAATAATGCTGTTTTCAAGCGAAAGATGGCAAAAGGGTATTATGGGGGGTAAAAATTATATCGCCACAATCAATGGTAAAAGAGACGTGTGCCACGAACAAGGGAAGCTGTAGATTTGAAGCTTTCGTGACTGCAGGTAAAGTCACCTGATGACGGAGACTTGTGTTGCCTCCGAAACGTCGTGATTTTTATTATTTTATTAATTTTAATTTCATTTTTTTACCTACGTGACTTTACCGAAAAAACTAAGAGTATAAGGGAAGCTGTCCTCAAAAGTTTTCCGTTCAGCAAACGGCTCTAAATCAAAGTTAAACGTTGGCACAAAAGAGGAGGACATTTTATTACTTCATTTGCCATAGCCATAAACACGTGCCGAGTTAACTGCTTATCAGATCCGATACCATTTAAAAATTCCTTTTTGTTTTAGTACCTTATTAAAGGGCTTAATCCAGACATCACGTGCAGTGATCTAGTGGCGCGCGGGTCAGTGTCAAAGCTGTCCACGCAACGTGCGTTTCTTGAGCCGCGCGTCCTTTTAGACTCACAAAACAAAAGCCGCCGCATTTCAACGAAAATGCGTTCAGTGGCGTGATGGCACTCACCTGTTGTGAGAGCTGTCGTGTCACTCGGGGCGGACTACGTGGTGTGGCGGGGTGGTGTACCGGCTTTTAACGTTTTTTGCCTTCTTTAGCAATCACCCATTGACGTACACTAAGCTAGTGGCGCTTAAGCTAGTGAGTGCGCCTAATGAATGACGACCGCAAGGAGCTAAGGAGGGGAGACGCTCGCAAGGCTTAACACGTCCGGCAATCACGAACCCGCAACGGAGAACCCTGCCCGTGATAATCATCGCTGCCATCTGGTTATCCTCTATCGAATACCGTGAGCTCCAACCCTGTCCGGGTTTTATTTTTATTTTTAGACAACGACGTCAAACAGGGCAGCGTACGTGTGTGTGAGGCCCCGGCAGTGGCATTCTGGTTAAAATAGTGGACAAAATGACACAACATTTTCTGAAAACTACTCAAGCCTTTGAAAGAATATTCATGGGTAAACACAGGACATTCGTCCTTTCCATTTACCGGAGATACCCATTGACATTAAATTGGTTACACACTGACCAATGGTGTCAATTGTGTGTTTTTTATTATTGTCCCTCTGCTCTGCCCAATGTCTATGTTTTGACACTATAAACGCCAGATTGTAGACCACAGCAGGCTAGGTTCGCCAGCTTTCTGCGAGCCCAATACAAAGCGTGACCACTTCCAAATGTGCACTCTGGTAAATTCTGAAATGATGTGTTAAGAACATGACGACTGCATGACAGTGAAATAACAAGCGTTATGGTGCTGAACAATAAGGCTAGCTGAATGACAGCTACGAGTAGTTAAATTTTCGAAGGCTGAACTTCCCCTCTCTAAATGCCTACAAAGGTAATTTTATTTTCAAGCTGTCTGCAATAGTTGGAGGTGGGTGGACATCATGCAAAAACGAGTACAATTAAGTGGCGAGAATCACAGCATATGCAAATATACATTGGGAGTGAGAACTAGAGCAGATTGCATGCTGGACAAACGTGCAAATAGTAAAGTTACTAGTTCTGTTTCGCATTTAACCTTTTATTTAAAGTGTTCTTTAACAGTTAACCGTGACTATTCTGCGCCCCTTATTGAGTTGATGGATGCCCCTGGTCAGATGGCTCAGTGGGAGATCGAGAGCGGCTAGCAATCAAAAGATTTCGAGTTCGAATCCTGGTTCGGGGGTTCACTCAGTCCACCATCGCTCCAGGATTGATAAACAATAAGTACCACTTTTACGGCGAAGTCAACAGTGGTTGTCCTATAAATAGATGTGCCCCCGGCTGCCATACGAATGTGGAATTTCCACCACTGGCTCTGCAGGGCAGCAAACAGAGGAGATGAGCACCAATGCCTCCATGCTCATTTGAGCGGCAGGAGATCGCTTTTGACGTTTGACTTTTTTTGTTTATACAAGGTCACGCTACAGTTTTTGGCACAATCCTAAGGAACTCACCGAGCTGAGCGAGTCCCGCGTGGGTGGGCGGTTGTGCCGAGGGGTGGCGGAGGCTATGGTTGTGGAGATCTCCATGAAGGTCATGGAGCGGTCGGTGGGGCGTACCGTGGCCGATGGCTCGGTGCTGAGGATGGAGGGCACGTCGCCCACAAGGCGAACGTTGCCCTGCGTCTTGATGTTCGGGTCGTTCTTGGCCGTCAAATGGAGCACCTGGAGGCCATTGTAGTAGAGGCCCGCAAGCTGGCCCTGGAAGGGGCGCTCTCTGTCTTGCCCGCCAATGGTTATCGTCGCTTGGCTGTTGAATATGGTCAGCTGGCGCCCTGCGGAGAAGCGGAGCAAGCGCAAGTCAGCGGTTGCGGGCGATTCGGCCGCCAAGATTGCGCTTTGCAAACATCGCTTCAGGTCTACTCGTCGTCGTTACGTAAGCGTCGCTTCAATATCCAACCAGTGGCTTCGCAAATTTTGAACGATATCATCGCTTGATGATTTACATTTCATGGAAGTAAAAAAAAGTCATTCTACAAATATAATATAGAGCAAACACTTTGGTTCTTAGAAAGCGCGAAATTAAATACCCATAAACTACAAAATTCTTCTTCTTGGTTCTTTCGGTAAAGTCACGTAGAAGGGAAATAATAAAATAATAATTAAACATAATAAAATACAATAAAATAATAAAAATAAAACATAATGAAATACAATTGTATTTTATTATGTTAAATTTAAATTATTTTATTATTTCCCTTCTACGTGACTTTACCGAAAGAACCAAGAAGATGAATCCCTGCAGTCACGACAGCTTTAAATCGAAATTTACAAAATTCTTACTCATTAAACAAATTACTGTAACTTTAAGGATACATTTCTCAATATAAAACTAACGAATAACATGATTATGAATCTTTGGAGGTACATGAGATGTAATTTATTGCATCATTTCATGGGTAAGAAGGTGGCATGAATTTGTGAGGCTGTAATGAATAATGACACAGCAGTGTCAGGTTATAATGCACTATGTCCAATATGACAGCGACTTATTTGGCCTTAAGGAACAGGCAAGTCAGGCAGCAAAATATCAGACTTCCACAGTTGGCTGGGAAGAAAAAAACCTAATAGGATGCCTATCAGTAAATTTTCCATGAGCCCCAATCTGATATAATGCACCTGTGTGTTTGTTTGCCTGGGGAAAAAAATTGGAATAATGCGATTTGATTTTTTACGTAATATTGTCATGCTGTAGTGATATTCATCATCTGAGCTAGAACCCTATTTAAAGCCAGTTAAGAGTTGAGTTTTAAAACTTTTCATTGACTTTGCAATTGGGTTTTAGTTACCATTTAAAATATTACATATTGAGAGTCCTTGAAAACACAAGAGCTTTTATCGTTGCATAAGCATGTTTGTGATTGCCACTGTTGACTATTAAGGTTACTTTAATATAGCTTCATGTTCAATTATACACTACGGAGCAATTTAAAGAGCTTTTTGTAAAAAAAGTTGTTTAAATTAAATTGGTGTACACACCGTTTCATTATGAATAGAAGCTCTTGCAATTAATACAAGTTTAAATTGGGATATATTACAAATGGACATCAACAAACTGACATTGCCAAATTATTGTAGGCATCCTAAATGTTAATAAAAAATGTACATATTATTAAAAAAACAAATTAAAAGCTATTAAATGTTATGGCTCTTTAATTGTTCACGATTTCAAACAAGTTAAAGTAAACTAAATGACACGTGTATAAATTAACATTTATATCTTTAACAAATAGCCTGAAAAATCTGAACGTTTTATCATGATGCTGGCCCATTAATAGGGGCTTAAAACTCAACGGTGTGTCATCTATATATCTATTCAGCCTCTTTAGTAATTGGTTATTAACAACGCACTTTCGTGTGCAACTTGAATTGGAAGACAAATCAAAATCCAAACCAAAACAACGACGTTAATTTCAGCATGACTTACAATTAATCATATGAGCATTGGTGCATTATAATTTAAAAAGCAGGTTTATGTCAGTGAATGTTTAAACACGGTTACATCTGGCAGGGTTATGGGTAGCAGGAGTTATGCATGTTTACAGCTATAATGTTTAGGGTGGCAGAGTTACCTTTGTCGAGTAGCCAATCATCAACTACTCGGCCGAGCCGATATGGGATTCTCTGCCTGGCGAGCGCCAGGCGTTCGTTATCAATGTTACCTTTAAAGTTTAAAAACATATTTCATTGGTTAAAAAAAACCACATATGTCAAAGGTTAAAGGTTAAGACGTGAGTTAAGAGTTTACAAAAAGGTCATAGAAAATTACTTTTAAAAATGTTTAATGTCTCATACTCCAGGTTATTAAGGCATTTTTAGAAGAGGAACTTTTTTTTGGCAAATTTATGTTCATTTAACATGTTTTTGGGTCGTGTGAATGAATCACACATTAGTTTATTATTTAAAGTTTTAAACAGCATTCTGCCATTTTATATATTTTTTTATCGAATCGTTAATTCTGTTTAGAAGAATGTTTTATTATTGTTCTTTCTACAACCTTTCTGTTTTTCTTCGCTTCAAGAACAAAGGGATTTTTTGACAAGTTCAGCGTTACAAACAATTGTTTACATGAAACATCACGACAGAGCACGTATTAATAAATAAGGCTTAAACATTTGACATTTTAGAGACCTTATACACTTTTAAAATTAAAAGTAACACAGATGCACAGTGCCCGTTTAATCTACGAGTTAAACCATTTACTTTGAAGTTAAAGAGCACTTTCAACATGAGCACAACTCAAAATAAAATATGCCGTGCAAAGTCAACATACCAAACAGCCAGTTTGTGGATTACACAATCCTCTGCAACATGTTAAGGCATTGTAAAATGTTATTTGATCTGTTATTATTTATTTAGGAACGTCCTCGTAGTATTTGCTAAAAATGTGTTTATCGAGTTATGTGAGTCATGGACGCTGGCGCGAATGTTAATGTATTACACATTGATGTTCATCACAATAACATTTCCATACACTTCACAATGTAAACACTCCTGCACTAATGATGCATGGCGAAAAAACATTAACAGATGATTTGTTTACTTGAAGACTGCTATATCTTCACCCCTTTATTGATGATCAATTTTACTAAATACATTTAACCGTAACTGAAGGGACACACTAAGGCTGCAGAGAGACAGAGACCAGTGGCAGCCTAGGACAGACTTTGAACGTGGGGGCTTAAATGAGGATATTTTATCAGCTGACCAGGGCAAGAGAGGTCAAGGGGCAGCCCTGCAATTGCTTGCTCAAGCCACTGTTAACGGATGAGCCTCCACTAGAGGGAGCTCAAGAGGCCCCTTCTAGTGGGTATTTGGCCTACTCTTCCATGCTGGCCAGACGTCTTAGAACATATTGGAGTCTCCATACGTTCACCCCAAAATAGACAACCTTCTTCTCTTTGACTAACTGCGGTGTAACCCATTTACACTACTAGATGGACAAAGGCGGTGGAGTTTAAGAAACTTGCACCATTGTTTCAACTGCCGCTTGTAATGTTTTGAAATGTTTAGCTAATTCCCTTATCACTGGAAGTGTGGGTAGAAAACAGCGTACCTGGAGAAAAACCACACAAACGAGGGGATAGCTATCAAACCTCAACACAGACTGCCGTTATAATACTATCATTGTACCACCTCGGGCAAATGCTCTAAATAATTAATCTACTGGAAAAAAGCTTCATACTCTTAGGTTTTTTCGGTAAAGTCGCGTAGGTAAAAATAAGTAATAAAAATAATAGAAATAAAATAATGTTATTTTTTATTTTATTTCTATTATTATTTATATTATTTGTATTATTTATTTTACCTACGTGACTTTACCGAAAAACCCTAAGAATATGAATCCTTGCAGTCACGAAAGCTTCAAATCTAAAAAGCTTCATGACTCTCTGTATATTAAAGTAAATTATATGCAATAGAAATGTATGCTATTCATCAAAATACTTCTGAAAACTATAATAAATTACTTTATATATATCTTTGGGGTGGAGTGATGGTGCAATAGTTTGCACATTTGCACTTTTAATCACGACGACCCGAGTTCGATTCATGGGCCAAGGCTACCATCATTAGCGAGTGATATGATCAGTATCGGTCCTGACCCCCAATGTCAACGACTTTTACTGACCAGCGTAGTGAAGTATAGTCAAACAGTCCCCATGATCGAAACTGCATGGCGAAGCCTTCATCCAACAGTAGCTTGCCAAAGGTCTGTACATTATTAATGGTAATCAAACTGTCAAAATGCTTTCTAAAACCATTTTTCTTAAAATGATGCTTACACGTGTCTAATGTGATGTATTTTTTAAAATTAAAATCGCAAGCGGAATATTCTGGGCTGCACTTTACATTTGGCTTATAATGTGCAATACATATTTGCTTGTTTCCTTAGCCTACCATAAACACTATAAATGAAGACATGGAAGAGAAAATGTTCAGGCATGTTATTCAATAGGGATTGAAAATGTCATTTTTGAATATTCATTAAAATTCTTAATGGCCTTAAGCCACAAGCTTTGCTCAGTTTGTAATTCTTGGAGCTAAAAAAAATACAATTATAATTTTTTTTATGGTTAGCAGTGTTGATTAGCATTTTTTTAACTTGCATCTGCTGAGCCTAATACATTAAGTTTATGACTGCCACTGGGTATGTCGTAATAACTTTTATTTCAAAGACAGATTAGGCCGGAGTGGAAAATTGTTCATGTTGGAAGGAAAATCAAGATGAAATAATTGCTTGTAAATATGCAACATCAATAACGACCATTCTTTGATGTTTTTGTAGAGAATATAACATTTACATGTACAAAAACTTGATTGGAGCGAGATTTAATTTGTACTGAATTATCAAGGCTGCAATGTTGGTTACATTATAACCCTCATCCTCAGCTTCAGGAGCCAATGTATCGTGTAGGTAAATTTGAAAGTGCAGCCCCCATAATGCCCTGTTCACGCCACTGATGACAGATGGGCCTCCGCCAGAGAAAGTTCTGAGAGCCCCTCTTGGGGGTAATTTGGCCTACTCTTCCTCACTGGCCAGACGTCTCGGAAGAGGAGGGATTACCCACAGTTGAAGGTATATTTACACAATGTATTGAATTGAGGCTTCTTAATTCAGTGAAATAGTCGGCACTCTGAATATGAAAGTTTTAGAGGCTATTTAATCACGGTCACGTATCAGCGACAAAAAATATACGTTTAAACCAATTGCCTACATAATATGTTGCAGACACTTCAGGAAAGTTTCGTATACAATGGTGCAGTAATTTGACAAAGTAATAGTTAACAGCGCACACAGTAGTTAAGTAACTGCAGTAGGGAAATCTATTTTACGGAGAGGAAAATATGCAAATGTCATAATCTTGAAAACGGCCCGAACAAGTAAAGCGTGCATGCGTATATATGATGGTGTGTGCATGTATTTTCATGCTTGTGTGCGTGTCTGAATGTAATTACATCTTTGTGTGCGTTCATAAAAAAAATATCATAGTCTTAGGAGTTTATATGAATGGCCCATTTGGCAAAAACAAATGGTCTCCTTAATAAAAGTGCGTTCAATCAAAACGCATGTGACAAGCACAAAATGGCCGCCTGGCTTTTGAAGCAGACAATACCAGCAATTGAAAAAAAAATAACAGTTTGGTATAAAAACATATTTCTAATAAAAAAAAAGACATTCTTAGTTAACAAGTAATATTCCGAATGTGCATTATCGTTTGTTAAATGACATTGCATGAGGTGTATTGGAATGTTAAGCTATGTTTTATTAAATTTATGCATGACCCTTCAAAGTGGTTACATCAAAAACTAAATCAAACTTTAATCTCTGCAGACTTACAAGCACGCTGTTTTACGATCAAAAAGTTTCAACGCATTTGTCAACACCTGCCCTGAAAGGTAAACCAATGTATAATAGGCACAACGAAATCTCGACTTGTTATTTTTTATTGTTATTATCTTTGAACCTATCCACGTGACTTTACCGAAAGACCCAAGAATGTGGGCACAACTGTGGTGCGGTGGCCCTTGATCGGAGCACACAGGGAAGTGTCGTTTACAGATGTGTCCAGTGTTGTTGGCGCTCATGCACCCCTGCCACTCAAGTATGACGACAATTATTTCAGTCTCCATTTCTTCATCTAGCCAGGAAAGTCACACTGAGGCGAAAAGACAAATTTTTCAGGAGTTTTTAGTGGAACAAAAACATTTCACCAATTGTTCTATAATCAAACACAAAAAGGATAGCACGTGTAACCACACGTGCTACGGGCTGCTGCCATGATCATCGTGCTAACTATTTTTTATCCATTTTCATTGAAAGCTGCCCTTTAAAGCCAACAACCTGTGAAATATGTTATTAAAATCTGAGGCGAGCGCAGCTGAGCCTGGAATAAACCGTGGCCTTAAGATCGCCCATTCCTGTGCGTGTGTTGCCTGGTGGACTTGCACTCACGATGGCCACTAAAGACATTTTTTACTTTGAGAGTTCGCTTTCTTGAACCGTATAGCTCTCCTCGTTGCGTTTGGCTGACTAAAAATAAAACCCCCAATCCTTTTGGATATGATCTAAGGTGGTGTTCTTTTTTATTTTCATTTCGTGGTCAATTTTTTTGTAATTTTCATCCAGATTGCGCTATCGGTGTCATGCAATGAGACAAAGTATCCATTCGGATCTCTCAAAGGGCAGTGCAACCCTACGCATTAAAGAACGGGTCTACACAAGTGGCACTATCTCTGATATCCCTCCGAGTGACCTCTGCGCCGCATGCAGCACGTTTGCACCCATTCTGCACATGGTGGTCAAAGCGATATTTTCATTGTCAGTGCTGAAATGCAGACAAATTAAGTGCAAACCCGAATATAATGTGATGGCTTTTTTTGTGCAGTCATTGGTGACTGGGCTAAGACCATTAACTAATTACACTTGAGAACCCAGTTATAATCGCCAGCTTTCTTAATACCATAACATTCATGTTGCATGTCTCTCAAAGCTGGAGGAAGTGCCTTTACATTTTTTCAAGACAAATGCCACCTATTGTTTTCAGTAATGTATGCATTATGAAAACTTGATATATATATATGTTTTCATCATGCAAGCGTTCAGGGTCAACTTGAAATGGAATACATTTTGATCTCACCACAAGGTTTTGACTATTTGTCCTTTAAACACATATTTCCATCCGTATAAATAATCCCCACCCTCCCTTAAAAAATATATATAACATGCATACAAATATTATTGTACATGCAGCATGTGAGTGCATTTGCTAAGAGCACATTTTTTTAGGTCACCATTTACTACGACCATCGCAAGGTGGAGGGTTTGTGCAGCTTAAACAAATTCTTGTTGTTTTTGGTATCGACAAGGACATGGTGAGACAACACATTCACCGTTATTCACTGACGCATACGCACGCCCTCCCCACAGCTCCCTCTGTATGTCCATACATCACAGCTCTGCTCCATGCCGGAACAATACAAAACAAAAAAACCGACTCCTGAAAATCGAACCAAAAAATGAAATGAATCAAATTCTTCTTATTTATTTCGACATATGAATTCAAAAGTTGACCTGTCAAATGCGATGACACCCGTTTTTTTTCTTCTTCCTAAGAGTGATTAACGGTGACTTGGTGGACTATTAGGATCAGACAAGTGTCACGAGGCGTCTTTTGCAATTTTACGCATGGTCAAGTGCCTGGAACATTTATCCTGTGCCATGGGCTGATGGGAAGACGTTTTGTCTTGCTTCATGCGCCCTCTTGCTGAGCGCAAACGTGATCGGTGAGTGAAGGGCTTTACAATTACGCCACAGCTCCAAAACATTTACCATGACTGCACTCCGCCGTGCCTACCAGCTGTTCGACTCAAATCATCGCCTGTCAGCCGGTGATCCTGTGCATGCACAACGACACTTATATAAACTTTCATATACGTCACCTATATTCGGATACTAAAATTCCATTTTGGATGTCATCATCATGATCGATCGTTAGCCATGCTCTGTCAACTGCTGGATAAAGGACCTCTCCAAAGGGCCGCTATCGCTCACCATCTTGCGATGCAACGGGGTCTCTTACACGCCGATTTCATCGCCCCACCTCTGCGGCTAATGACCTGACTGCTTCTCCATCGTTAAGTCTTCGCCACCGTGACCAACATCATTTAGAGCGATGATTTATGCCCAAGCTCGTTTAAGAGTTACTAAATGTTAAATGAATGAAATCTCAAACTTGTGTATTTTCTCTATTCTACATGTTGCTCTTCCTCTCTCTCTCGGCGTGCACCTCTCTGCACTTTTTAGCTTTTGTCCAACAATTTCACGAAACAACTGCAGGTATCTGCCAGAGGAAGATAACTTAAAAAAAACACATCGGAGCGTGTGTACCTAGGGCAGTTACTCAAGATGCAACGTGGGGTCAACATTATGAAATAAATAGGTGGATGAAAGCCAATGTGAACAGTTAATATAAATAAAACCTAGCGAGACATGGATCAGAAAAATTTTAATGTGAATAAAAAAAATTCCCCATTATTTGTTTTGCTTATATTGCATATGTGTGCTATTTTATAATAAAGTTAAACTTTAAAAAAAAAATTCTACCAGGGATTGTACAGCAGCCAAATACTCTAAACGCACGATTCTAAATGTGGAGGGAAAAACCAGAGGACCCTGAGAAAAATCCAGGCGACCACGGGAAGAGAGACACTGCAAAGTCCAAATATACAGCAGGCGTCAAGGGTCGGGATCGAACCCACAACGTCCTGCATACCAGATGAGGGAATTAAGATCTCGCCACCCCTATGGAGAGAGAAAAAAACACACGCAAGGCCGAATCAAAAGTAATGGACAAAAGCTATTGTGGCCTCATTATGTTACAATAAACGAGGGATGTGTAATTGTGTGAGCCAAATTGCAGTCCTTAGCAGTTAATCTTTACTTATCTACCAAGTCCCATACAATGAGAGGCAAATTAATGAACAGTTTTCCCTAAAAATAATAAGTAAAGCTAACAAGGTTTTGATGATATGTAGCTTTCATCTAAAAATGTAGTGATTCGTAAACTTTTCCATGTTGCTTCATGCAGACATTCATGGACATCCACAGTGTTTCTAAATAACAGAAATAAATTAAGAGGCTCTGACAAAAACACAGAAAATTGTGCAATAGTAAATCAGAAGGTTACAGAGCTTCTCTCAACTCCTAAACGAAGACATCAATAACTAACATCTCAAATCTCCGTGATATTCTTAATCCAGCAGGACCTCCAACCGTCACCACCACATCTCCCTAATCCATCACTTCCTTGCCCCACAATGCAGCTGAGACAATCATATAGGCCTTCACCAACGTCTTCTTGCCTGCTGTTCCCACTGTCAGGAATTCCCTTATGCATGTATGTTGAACTTCCTTCGCATCATACGTAGCCAACCGTGCGAATGCACATGGGTGACTCCATCTCTCTGTTCAAATCCAGACTTAAGACCTTTTTCTTCTCCTCTGTCTATGACTGACCGTTTCCATCAATCCACGTGTCCTATTCAGCACAGAAAGTATGTTCCCCAGTACTTTCATTGATCATGTATAATGCACGTGTTTTCCTACCTGTACGGGGGTTTATATGTGGTTGCATATAGATGCTTCGTAAATTGAAATTGTATTGTAATCATAATCGTTATATTTTTTCACATCTCTTTGTAAATCCACGGCTGGATAAAAGCCTCACTTATCTACCACTATCTCTCTCAATCCTGCAATGCAACTCTGCCAGTGATGTGCTTGACACAATTCCTCAACGTGCAATATTTTATCCCATCTGCACCAATGTGCCATTGAAAATGACTATACTTTTTTTTACATTTATATTATTTGTGCAATGCATCAACTGTGCAGGGCATTCAATCCACAATAAACTGAGCACTGGTATAGCCAGAGCCGATGTAATGAATGGCCATTTTATAAAATTGTGTTTTTTTTCATGATGAACTCAAGCGACTTACAACTGAACTCAATGTCCTACCCACTCTGTGTTTATTCCCTCTCTTTCAGCTTGGGACATGTCAGCCACATGTCTGAGACAATTGGGACTATTCAGCATGACCCTAAAAGTCACACAATGGACAGATATCATGCCTTGCCATCATTGATTTACGATCCATTAAACTTGTTATTTTTTTCCTCCCAAAAAATCAATGCAATGTGTTGCTTGGAGAAAGGACTGTAATGTCACTTGCTTGTTATGTGGCTATCAGCAGTTGAGTTGATCGCACATCTGGTTCATTAGAAATAATTACCGTTCGTAAACATTACAGCGAAAGAAGAGATTCATCGGCATATGGCACCATGGACATCAATTGTTGGTGATCATTTCAATGGCTCCTGCTGTAACAATAGATCTCTGCATTTATGAAGAGGCACAACAAAGAAGGGGCCTAGTGAAATGTGGAAAATAAACTTGCTTGTTTACAACGGAACAAGGCCAATAGTGTTTTCAAACTCTTAACTCACTTCTTATTTGCAAGTGACTTCATTCAGCACGTTTTCAGGAAGCATAGTTTAATAATTGGGGTTATGAAAGAAAAAAAAATACGTAAAAAAAGCATACATTACAGCCATTGTTATTCGACCAATAGTCATTTAGCTATACGTATGACTTACTGTATACCTACATTTTTAAATCCACTGATTTTTGCGCTGGAATGAAATTTAAATCAAGCACGCCAAACACTAATTGGCCAAGTTCTGACGAATTATACAAAATAAAAACTGAATAGTGAACGATTAGTTGATTTTTCATTTGTTTCTGTGCTGAGACAGTAATCAGTCTAGACTCATCAACCATGGCAATGATACAATTGAGCCTGATTTTACTGAGACAACAATTTCCATAAAACGAATTCTGCACTTCTATTCATTGCACTCTGTGATTAATGTTGTTATCGTGGCCCTGAGGAGCCAAAGCCTATTTAAGAGTCTATTTTAGATTAAAGCCGACTTTTGCTGGTTTGGCCAAGATATTTTCACAAAATTGGAACTCAGATTGCTCATTAGGAAATGGGTATGAATGTACACTGGAATAGCTACATCAGGTTTTTGATAAAGAGCAGTACAGTATGATATATTGTATTCCAATTCTTGGCAAGCCTCAAAAGCCAATTACTTTGTACCATCTGTTAATGAACGTACGTTTTTTGTTAATTATCATATGCATGCTTCAGGCACAATTTATCCTTATGAATTTGTTTTCAATCTAAACTTTGCTTTTAAGACTTGCCAAAAAGCCACTTCTGACTATTTTAAAGCAGCTCACTTTGTACTTTTGTTTTCATGAAAAGAGCTGTCGCCCAATGATTCAATTTGTTTCCTGATTGTCGAGGGCCGATACATTTATTCGACAACCAAAATGTAGCAAATCCTAGGACACGTTATTCCGAGCATGCGGGCACTGATTGTCAAGAGAATTAGCTCATCAATATTTTTTCGAGCCATAAGCAATTACTTTTCAGCATGTGGCCTTCTTATTAAACCATACGTTTAAGGCACGTGCGGACACCCACTGCTACGGTAACGTTTTCCCCATGTTTAACTGTTGCGCCTACCAGTCCAATATGTACTGAAAGGTGTATTGGCGTGAATGCTATCGCGATCTTTAAATGTTTTTCGGAATGAAATCCGACGGGCAGCCGATCGCAGTAAATAAAAACGTGGCCTTGGGACACCGGTGAAAAAAACCCATCGCGTTAAAATGAGCTCATTGTCATTTCAGAATTGTCTTTAAGCGATTTAGCATAAGTGACATTTTGAAGGAAAAAAAAGGAAGGTGAATGGGTTAAGTGCCTATGGGAGACCTTCCGCAATAAAAAAAACAACACTGCCTTCGTTTGACTTCCATCTAATATGAATTGCTCCAGGTGGTAAAATGAGACGTTAAAATGAGGTCACATTGCAGATTACTATTCCTTTACTGTGAGTTGTTTTTACAAGCACCGTGTGGTTTGGGAGCGCGTTCACCTGGAGGGAAGAAAAGGAGCTCAGCTAATTAAAGCTGTTTGTAACGTACCAATTCATCGGGTGTGTTTACCTTAAAGCAAATTGTCTCATTATGAACACCGTACCAAACACAGGTGCTGGGAACATTCCAAAGCAAATAACCGATATTTTGTGCGTTTGTCACGCTTAAGCACACCGATGATACCACCGTCACCTTTATTTACGTCCCGGTTACTGGAGGCTCGGTTTCGATGCACCATCTCTTATTTGAGGGAGATGTGGCGAGATGCGGGGAATTCTCGTCAGGGCAGAAATGAAATAAAAATAGCCATGCGTTGAGAGAACAGCGCTGTCTGCAGCGGTGGATCAGAAACTGGGTCATGCACAATTCCTCATGTGGTGTATACACCCAGACCGCTGTGGGCTGCGGGCCCCCACCTCTGCCAAGCATGCATTCACGCTCGCGATGATTCCCTATCTCTGTTATTTCCAACATTTCATGCCACCGTCGTTTCACACCGCTTTTTTCTCCCCAATAATAAAAATAATAATGCCTTGCTCGACGCGCGAAGTGCATTTCATGGTTGAGATGGATAACAAGAAAATGCTTGTGACCCTTATCGTCGCTGCATAGAAGGTGAAAGCTTATCACGTTCCTGTGTGTGTGTGTCTGAGCCGGCACGGCTATCAGAAACATTGTTATATGTAGATATATGCGTGAAACTGTAACTGCAGACCTGCAATGCTCCCATTCTTGACAAATCTAGAAACCGCGGTCCCCGCAAGGCCAGATTACAGGTGAGAGCAATCTAACCCAGCATTATCTGTTTCAAAAAGCCATTTTGTTTACCCGGCAAAGCGGAAGAGGAACAGCAGAAATGTGGGCACACCCGAGTTCGAGGCTGGGGGTCATTGTCGCCAAGGTCGTTATTTATTTATGAAATCTACTTCCAAATGAATAAACAAAATGTAAGTCATTCTTGCAAAACTATTATCTGGGCCTGAAAGAAGATTGGATTTGAATGTGATATGTTAACAAAAGCAGGGCTAACGGAAAAAGGAAAACCACATTTCTCAATGTCTGAACAGTCCAATAAATTGGAATCGGGGGGATTTTTTTTATGACTTCATAAATTAAGGGGCCAAGGGGGCATAAATTGTATTTATTATTTATTACTTATTTTTGATTTATTCATCGCGAAGGGTAAAGGTTTTGCCATTCATACAAAACGCATATTGCTCGCGAGTTGTTAGAGGGAACTGCTTCTGCACATGGTGAACATGAGATTTTAAATAAATCTCCAGCGAACACATCGCAAGGTTTGCAACACTGGCTTTTCAATCCAGAGTTCGATTTCATCTTCCGGAGTGGCAGGCTGCGCGTGGGTGGGGTAAAAGTGTGGGCATGCCTGCTCCTTCTGACACGCCTGGCCAACATGGAAGAGTCGACCAAATACCCTACACAGAGTGTGGATCTAGCGGAGGCCCTTCCACCAGCAGTGGCGTGAGAAAGCAATTTGCAAGGCCCGCAACTTTGACCTTATAAACACCGTAAACTTGGCGGGACCATCCTATAAAAGAGTCCTGAGACTCAGTTCATGTTTCCTGGGTAAACAAGTGCAATAACAATAATAATCATTCTAGATTTGAAGTTTTCGTGACTGCAAGAATCCATACTCTTTGGTTATTTCTGTTACCAGCAGCTCTTTTGCCTATTTCAGCAACTGCTTTTTGCTGTGGTTGTCCCACCTGATGACGGACGCTTGTGTTGTGTCCGAAACGTCGTGATTTAATTTATTTTCTTTACCTATGTGACTTTACCGAAAGATTTGAAGCTTTCGTGACTGCAAGGATTCATACTCTTAGTCCTTTCGGTAAAGTCACGTAGGTAAAAAATTAAATTAAAATTAATAAAAAATTAAATAAAAATCACGGACGTTTCGGAGGCAACACAAGTTAAGGGGGATTTTTATTTTATTTTCATTAATTTTAATTTCATTTTTTACCTACGTGACTTTACCGAAAGAACTAAGAGTATTGACCGAAAGAACCAAAGAGTAATAATAATATACCATCAGCCATAAAACCGAGTCCATGGAAAGAGTCGTGCATTAACAAAGCAATAACGTGCTACTGACGGAAGAAAAGGGGATTCCGGCACTCCGAACGAATGACCTTGTGCGCTCAATAGAACAGTCTCAGTGGCTGCACAGTGCCAAGCTATGGGATACCATCAGGTGATATGCTAATGCAATAAACATTTAGGTAATTGCTCAAACCTTTATAGTTTTATTTTTAACTCACCAAACAAGAACTGAAAAGCCTGCAGGTCATCCTGTCACTTCAACTCACGATCCCAAGATTTACTGTTTTAGCAACAACTTCTTCTAAAGCAGTTCTAGCTGGCAAAAAAAAATAGAAGATGTCACGATAATACCAATTGGACCCTAATTGGTAAATAAAGGTGTTTTCCATATGCACCATCACTTATTCAACCTGACAAGATTAATTCTAGATTTGAAGCTTTCGTGACTGCAAGAGTATGGATCCTTGCAGTCACGAAAGCTTCAAATCTAGAAAGCTAACTCTAACTCTTTCTGGCAAATGTGGTTGTATTCAGCACGATGTTAAGGGAAGAAAGACGGTTGTAATAATTCTAGATTTGAAGCTTTCGTGACTGCAAGGATTCATACTCTTTGGTTATTTCGGTAAAGTCACGTAGGCAAAAAAAATGAAAACAACTAAATTAAATCACGACGCTTGTGTTGCGCCCGAAACGTCGTGATTTTATTTAGTTGTTTTCATTTATTTTATTTTATTTTTTACTGACAAGATTACTTGATCGCACGTTACATTCAGATGTTCAAACACTATGTGAATACACTAATTAATACACGCATAACCACTCCTATGTGTATGAAGAAGTATATGTATGTGAGGCACTGGAGGCAGAGTGGTTAGCACATTGCACTCTGAATCTGGCGACCTGAATTCTATTCCTGACTCATGTCATGCGCGAGTGATATTCTGAACCGGTTCTAGGCCCTCCCTTTCATCAACCTGCGCTGACCATTGTGGTGAAGCTTGGTCAGACAGAGGGCTTAACATAAAATACAAATTCATCGACAACCACTTTTAACTAGCGGTGGGTGACTGTAATACGCTATGTCGATTAAACAATGTGCATTAAAACAATCCTGAAATTGTTTCAAACTAGGAATGAATTTTCCTAATGATGCACATTGACGTCTCGTTTTACCTCAGTGCGTGATATCACATGGACGTACATTTGTTATAGATGAATACGCTGCACTGTCCACAAGTAATTAAAGTGACTTTGCAAATATTCCCTAAATAATACATCAAGTCCACCCCATAGAGTCTGAAAATCTTCTTTAAATGTTGTGTCCATACCATTATCCTCATTTTTGGTTTAAAGAAGATATTCCTCTTTTTTACAAGTAAAAGTTAACTGAAATAAGCTTTGTATTATTCATGTTTTCATGTTATACATTCCAAGCTTTGTATTTACTAATTTAACATTGTATCAGCTTTCATATTACGCACTACTAGTGTGAGCTTGCAACGTTATGTTAAAAGAAAATTAATATACAAAATGCATTGTTAATGGTAACATGAATTTATAATATGAATACATTCTGCAAATGTGAATATTGAAATTTACAATTATTTTCCCGTTAAAGTCATTCAGGATTAACCGCAAATCGGCCAAACGAAATCGCATTTTAGAGCCGGTGGGTAAAAAGTAAAAAAAGTAATCATCAAAACCGCGACTCCATAATAATGACTCTGACAAATAACATGTTGCTCGGATGGATATGTGTGATCTAATTCAACCGGAATCCACGCACAGGCACGGCACGGCACGGCAAAAGGTCACGGCACAAACACGGCGAAGCAATAACGGGCGCGAAGCCACGGGGGGTGGTGGGTCCTACCTGACGGGTAGCGCTCGTTTATTGGGTGGTTGTCCAGCTGCAAGGTACAATTGCCGCCGTTGCGGGAAAACCGTGCCACGTGGTAATTCCCATCGTTCACCGCGACGTTCGTCTCATTCACGGAGATGTCTTCCGTGCCCACGTTAAAGGTCACGCCTACTTTGCCTTGCTTCTGCAACGGGTAAAAAGAAAACAAAGGGGAAACAAAACACACACAAAAGGAAGAAAAATCGCGCGCGTGAGCAGATTCCGTAACGCTTTGCGATGCAGGTGCCCGCCCTCGGAAGTTTCGCGTTTAGTTTGTTTAATCGACAGAGAGCTCGGGAAACCAGAACAGTCTCATTCGCGAGGCTGACCTGCGCCACGAAAATGACAAAAGCATTCAAATCAAATAAAGAATCACAGTGAATCAAATAGAGATCAGATAAACAAAAATTGCGGAATACAATAGGAGCAAGAATAATCGTGTTACAGGGCGATTCCAAGATACAACACAAACATAAATCAACATGAAGGGAAAAAAACGTATTTAATTAGTCATAATAACGTCGACAATCCGAGTCCCACAGCGGCATGAAGGCGCATGGCGTGTGACATTGTGAGATGACGCCACATCGGCGCCGGAGTGCAAGCTTTGTGATGACGCGGGGTGCATGCTTTGTGATGTCATCGCTTTGGCTGACAAGGCTTATCTTGAGACGAGGCTCAAAAGAAAGCTGTCTCTGGTGCGGACCAATCAGATTCAAGGACAATACATATATTGTCAGATTATGTTTTTTGTTTGCATTCTGACCACAAGCATTGTGGTTAATGCAGACATGATTCCTTGTAAAAGGTTTTAGTTTGGTGTTTTAACATCTTAACACCTGTTTTGTTGCCAGAAGAAAGGGGAAAAACCTATTATCATATTTTGATACTGGCAAAGGAGGTCCCATGATGTAGATGCTCACCCCGAGCTCTCTTACTCCGATAGTGCGTTGTCTTTGGGCTGTACGCCTTTTGGCGTCCTCTGGTCTAACACCGTTTGAGATGAGGCTCAAAAGAAAGCTGTCTCTGATGTGGACCAATCAGTTTCAAGGACAATGCATATACTATCAGAGTTTGTTTTTTGTTTGCATTCTGACCACAAGTATAGTGGTTAATGCAGACATGATTCCTTGTTAAAGGTCTCAGTTTGGTATTCTAACATCTTAACACCTGTTTTGTTGCCAGAAAAAAGGGGTAAACCTATTCTCAAGGCTTATCTTTGATTAATTTAGCCAATTTTCTCTTGGGTAAGTCCTGCGTAGCAACACAACTTTATACTGATATTTAGTTTACAGTGGATCATCTTTACAGGAGTTCGTATGATCCCCTCCCCCCTTTACAGACAGACGGAGGGAGATAAAGCAATTGCAGATAGCTTGTGGAGCACCCATTTTTCATGCGTTCCCCCCCCCCTACCTTATTTTAATTAAAGTGCTTTCACAAAGAAACATTTGGGTGCAGCCAACTGTGCAGTTCATTTGGTAATGCAATGGCAGTGCTTCCACATCAGTAATGGAACACCTGTGCACGGTGAATGTTCTTGATTATGCATTTCAGAGGAATCCCACGGACAAACGTGTATTGATTGTTTAAACTATGTTCCACATTTTTTTTTGATACGTAAGTAGTGGTTGAGCGTGCCGCGTTATGGACTTGGCTGCAAGTAGTTTGATTCCCCACCCGCAGTTGACATTGGACGTGAGTGATATTTGACTCAGTCCCTTGCCACTCTCCTTCATTCACGTGCATTGACGAGGGTGGTGAACTATGGTGAAACGACCCCCAAGACCCACACTTGGTGTTGCGAGGCCTTCATTCAGCAGTATTATTGATAAAGGACGATGCGTTACATGCATTATGCAGTTTAAATACATTTACAGAAATATATTTCATGCACAATATAATTATTTAAAGATCAATTGAGATTATTATAATGCTCAGTTCAACATGAATAAATCAAGACTTCATTCAACTTAATCATTCACTTTTTGCGTTTGCAGAATCAAAATATGCCACGCAACATTATCTCATTCAATTGCTGAACAACGAGGCCGTGTAGCACAGTGTGATTTTACGTTATTGCAATTGTAACAAAATATACATTCACAGTTTGTTTGGCGCAACGTGTTCATGCCCCCCAAACTGAACACACGAAGCTAATCATTGCACGGATCATTTCACGGGAATGAGCATCGGCACGGCAACAAACGTCGCAATTTTTGAACATAACAAATATGACGCCTGCATTTTGTCGCCAAATTCGTTCAGAAAAAAACCGACGTGCAAAGCAGGTGGCGATGTCCAAGAGCGCGCAGAGCCTGCTCATAAACACGGGAGCTTAATAAGCTCCAGTGAGAGATGCGCAGGGAATGGACACGAACGTTCTCAACCAAAGCAGCCCGACGTGGGAACTGATGGAGTCCGCATGCAAAAGAGGCCAGACTGTGCGTTGAAACAGTGAGCACTTGCCCTTTTATTTTCCTCCCCCAATAAAACCCCATCTCGCAGGGGACATGACCCGAAAAGCCACTCGCTCTCAACATTCGATATTCATCTGCTGCCACACGCACAGCTGTGTACAATGCGTTGCTTATTTAGTTTCCATACAGGCAACATACTTATTTATATACCATTTACAAATGTCTCGCGTGTGCCTTACGCAACGCACCTTGAATATTTAAAAAGGTTTCCTTTGAAAAATATTACATAGTGACATGCGCCTATAGGTTTTTTTTTCTACCAGAAGAATTCTACATAAACAATTCACAGTAGCTATTTTTTTTTGATGCAGGACTTTGCTACACCTTTGTTGCTACTGAACTACAAAACAAAACACAACGAAGAGACATTTGGGAAGGCAACGCAATCCAGATTTGAACACGCGCTAAATGCTAGGCTAAGGCTACTTAATGACCAGTTGCATTAAATTATTAAATTGTCACGAGTGCTCCATGTAATTTTATTGTAAACGGCAGACACAGACATCACGCCACTGGATACATTCGCATGCTTTACAAATACGCTTTAAAATCAACACACGTGAGCGTCAATGATACGGCAACTTTGTTCGGAGCTAAAGGTCTCCAAAGAAACGAGCGATATGTTATGCAGTGACATAATTGTGAGAATAGCTAACTCTAACATACTCTTAGTTCTTTCGGTAAAGTCACGTAGGTAAAAAATGAAATTAATAAAATAAAACAATAAAAATCACGACGTTTCGGTAAAGTCACCTACGTGACTTACCGAAAGAACTAAGAGTATGAATCCTTGCAGTCACGAAAGCTTCAAATCTAGAAAGCTAACTCTAACTCTTTCCGGCAAATGTGGTTGTATCCAGCACGGTGTTAAGGGAAGAAAGACGGTTGTAATAATTCTAGATTTGAAGCTTTCGTGACTGCAAGGATTCATACTCTTTGGGTTTTTCGGTAAAGTCACGTAGGTAAAAAATAAAATAAAATAAATGAAAACTAAATTAAATCACGACGTTTCGGGCGCAACACAAGCGTCCGTCATCAGGTGGGAAAGCATGGCCTGTTGCTGATGTAGATTCAAACAGTCTGCATCAGCAGTAGGCCAAAGTAGTGAAAGTAGATTCAAACAGTCTGCATCAGCAGTAGACCATGCTTTCCCACCTGATGACGGATGCTTGTGTTGCGCCCGAAACGTCGTGATTTAATTGAGTTGTTTTCATTTATTTTATTTTATTTTTTACCTACGTGACTTTACCGAAAAAACCAAAGAGTACGGTTGTAATACTTGTATGGGTGACCACCAGGGCTTGCTAGGTGTTTTGCATATAACGCTTTGAAGTGTGGCCAGGAAATGGTGGTTCTGAGGGTCACCTATCCGATGCATGTTGGGTTTTCTCCAGAAGCTCCGGTGGTCTCCCACACAATGCCAAACGTGTATCGACAGTGTTGGTTGGACGTGCCGCTCCTGAAAGAGTCGTGGAATTCTGTGAGGCTCTCCTGGGTAAATAATTGGCAGAATTGTTACTATCAATATTGGATTAGGTATACTACAGAAGTGTGCAATGTGCATATTATGTTAATGCATGGCCATTATGCTTTACTGCAACTAAATGTTAATCACTGGATCCCATTATACTACTCTATGAATGCATCTTACTTTAATTAACCTTAGCTTCGGTTTTAATAGAACGTTTTTTTTTCATTATCTGGATGCTGAGGCAAGTACAATGTAGCATATGCATAAAAAAACACACAATTTACCTGCAAGATTGGATTGTAGCACAAGTGATGGATTTTTAATTGTATTTTTAAAATCTACTTTCACTACTTTGTATAATTGTTAAGCAAAGAATAAGATTATTTTCATACCATGTCATGCATTAAACGTTCTCGAATAGAGTAATACATGTGCAGGGCAATTAATAGAGAATCCCGTCAGAAACATTTTCATGCCGCGTTTCACTGGATCCACACAACCATTACGTCACAGTCACTTTTGCCTGAAGCGACAGAGAATTGCATTTAAGAAAACTAAAATGAAAGTTAAAGGACAAAGAAAAATGGAAGGGAAGGGGGGGTGGAAAATGTTGAAAAACTATGACCTCCGAGCTTAAAACAGCGAGACGTTAAAAATGAGTGTACACATGAAAATGCTCTACGTGTGACACATTTAGGAGGCCTGGGCCTCAAATCATGCTGGGAGGCCGTGTTACTCAACGTTTTGCCTACCCTGAGCTCTAAATAATAAATCTACCACGACGCATAGGCAGCTGAGTAAAACTCATTGCTTTGAATCATGTTCAGGATCTCGGCATGGTCCGCGAGGAAGGCTTCGATCCATGGTTGACTATAATCGAACAGAGGTTCCTTATTTTAACTGGCCTCCTTTGCCGGCCCATACTCCAAGGAGAGATATAATAAATAGTTGACTTAGGTTCTGCCGTACGAATGACTTTGAAAGTGACTCACGGAAAACACGATTTGCTTAAATAATGGGACCATGTGCAATCTTCAGCACTTGCTGAGCATGCCCTGCAAACCACAAGACCTCTGAAAGATCACCAGCAGTCGGGGGCGAGGATTTTTTTTAATTGAATTTGTACATTGCCAACTCGCCCTAAAATATGCGTAATATTACATTCAGATTTCAGGCTAATTAGTATGGGCTAATCAACTATACATCCGTGCTTGGAGGAAATGTCACAGTCATAGAGATGTAATTATTGCGTCTCTTTGATAAAAAGTATTTCAAATTGACTTACCATGTAAATGCCTTTTAGAAACTGGGAAGATGTTTGAAATAATTTGAGGGCTAAAGCACACACTTTGGCTAAAATAAAACTTTGAACATTTTCAAAATTACGGTGACATATCCATTATTGCAACGTAATGGCCAAACGTAATACCTAAATGCTAATATCTTGGAATATCATTTTAAAATTAACAACAATTTATCATGCACAAACATTGACATTTATCTATGGCATTGATTTAGCGCCAATCCTCAGCGGGTCACATAAATTTTAATGTAACAATAATAATTATTTTAGTAACTCTGAGATAAAACATTTTTTATGATAAAATGTTTGTTTACTACGATGATTTATACTGGACATCTGTGAAAAACAGCGTCATAGGTCATCAGATTCCTCCAGTCTAAATAAAGATTCTGATGCTGATTATTAAAAAATCGCATTGTGGACAAATGTAAGTTGACGGTTATACTTCGTAGTTAATTGTGAAAATAGATAAACCTTCAGTTACAGTATATTTAGATGATAACATATTTACTAAATATTCAAACATTCCAGCAGTGAATAGACAATGACTGCTGCGGCTGTTGCTTCTAATAGCACCATAGGTGGCAGATATTACAGCTAATTGTGAGGGTTGATAAAATTCAGCTACATTTACAGTTTACTTACATTACAACATGTCCATCCAAATATTTAAATCTTTAGCAGTGGATATCGAATGATTGATTTATTTTGGGGGGGGGGGGGGGATATTTTTGGAAATACATTTTGTCACAAACATCCCACAGGGGCCAAATTAGTTATCTTTCGTGGAGAAAACACATGCATTCTGAAAATGTGTTTTTATTAGATCTGCAGCCAAAGAGAGACTCAGAATTCCATTGAACAAACGTGATAACTCTAAGGTTACCAAGGGCAATCCTTAGCATCAAGTTTTGGCTTCGTGCACAACCACCAGCAGATGCAGAGCCAGTGCAAAAGCCAGACGCCCAAAAATAATTTGTGCCGGGTCACAGGAGCTGCAACCTTGAGTTTTATTGTTCATCATCACTGTTCAATCACCCTGGAAGACCGGAGTGAAAACACCGTATATCACTAAATGGAAAACCGTACCATATGACTCTCCTCCGCCCTCTAGCACCTGGGCAGGAGACAGCAAAGGGTTTTGGGGGCAAGCGCAGCCAACACTTGCTTTGATGAATTATTGGAATTCATCGAAGCTGTTCCAAGGCTTTGCAGTGGTTCACTCTGAATAGGTCACAGCCACACAATGAAATATCATCTCGCAATCCCTTGTGCATATAACAGGGCATTGTTGCTGAAACATGGTGATTTTTCGATCTTCTTCTTTGAACCTAGAAAGGTGTCTTGCTGATCTTTTTGCCGCATCACTGAGTGCAATATAAGAAAAGTCCCATAAACACACCTGAGACATTTTTACTCATATTCCCAATGAACTTTATAGAGCATATCACATTTTTCTGTAGAATTGTGTCATCGTCATCACCACCACCATCAGACATACCATGGCAGACGTCTAATCAAGTCCTTTGTAGATTTTCAGTACTTTGACTTTGGTACGTGCAAAACTTTACTAGCCATGATCTACCCACTGCTGGATGAAAGTCTCCCCACATTATTATCATCCTTCATGGTCGAGAAATTATAAAATTATGTCTTTTCTGCATGAGGCTGATATAATCATTTCTCTCATTTGGCTTCTATTCTGTCAAGAGTCTAATCCATCGGCCATTATCATTTCGAGTTCTTTGTCCAGTCCATGTCCACTTAATTTCCTTTTAAGAGTTTATATAACGTCCCATAATTTGCATAATTATAAAAGTGGAACCAGCTGTTGGATTAAAAAATTTGCAGACCTATTTTTTCAATGTACACACACAATCAAATACCACAATCTTGGAATGATGTATATTTAGAGATGAAATAATGGACAATTTAGAAGCCAACCGACCACGTGGATTTATAAAGATTTTTCTACCAATTACCACATATATACTATTAATCAGAATTTTTAAATGAGCAATGAATATAAAATACCTTGAATCATACGTTAAGATATTTTATTCAGTGGAAACTTCTGCCGTCACTCAAGAAAAACCAAGACTTTAATAAATATAACTATAGAAATTATAAAAACTACTTATAAAAGTGAAACAGCTACATGTAGATTACATTAAGAAGGTAAAAAAAACAAAAGTCACGAACAGCAAGTTTGCTGCCCAAAGATAATTATTATGAATAACAATAGTTTATTTTGAAGGACCCAACTTAAAAGCTTAAGAGAGTAATGTAACGTCTCGGATAATTATTGCAGATTGAGCGGAATGAAAATGATGAACCAAAGAGGTGAGTGAGGGCAGGTTTGAGTGCTTAAAAAATATAATTTGACAATGATAGGCAATATACCAAGGTACTTAAAAGGAGACGTTTTCAAATGTATGATATAAATGCATGTGCATGTATAGTTGCTGTTATTTTCACACTTAAAATGGATCGATGATTTAACATGATGTGCAAGAATGTGATTACATTATGAAAGCATTCGCTTTCAAAAAAGGAGATATTTTCACTCCTTATGCAGGTTAACAGCCCTGACAGCGATGATATTTCATAAACAGTGTCTTTCAAAATCTGCATCACTCAAAGCAAAGACAGTTAAAGTACAAATAAGCCTTGCCTACAATTTAAATAGGGATATGCTGCCATAGTGTATGGTCATCACACTGCACTGCAATTCAGAGGTTACAGGTTGGATCTCCTAGGCAATTCAGTTAAAACAATGGTGCAAGTTTTGCATAAATCCCCCCCCCCCTACCAGTCTACCCAGCAGTATTAATGGTTGTGTAATGGTGGTGTAAAGTGTGGGTACTCCCATCTCTTCCAAATTATTTAGCCAGCAGACGAAAGTAGGCCAAAACATCCCTCTTAGTGGAGGGGCCTTTTGCCAGGAGTGGCATAAGTAAGAAATTTTAATGCTGCAATTTTACCGATGCCATTCACGCTCTAAATGCAAGCCAATACCCTTTGTTATAATGGCAGCAAAGGGGCATATTAAAGCATTAGGAGAGAAAGACACTGAAAACGATTTCCCTTTCATTTCTAAAAAAACATTTCACATCACTGTCCAAGAATTTTAAAAAGTTGAGTCCACATTAATATAAATTGACAAAAACCCAAGCCGTGTGCGAAGTATAAATGAATAAAAGATAATTAATTACCAAAAAAAGAAACGATGTCAGAATGTTTTAAACTTGGAAGAATTTCCGTATGGTAACAGGGCCGATGCTTTTTTTGCGTTAATGCAATTCAGCAGGTGCACTGGTGCAACAAGTCCTGCATAGTGTATAAAGTGAACGATTACATTCTGTCAATCATGATTTACTTGGAGGAAATGGGTTTCGAGCAATCCCATGCCAAGCTTGAAAACATTCACAGAAATCCCACTTTTATAGAAAAGCGTTGCCCTTAAAGCGGCCCAGAAGCATAACATTTTTCAAGACAGGCTTCTACAGCTGTCACGAGAACACCCCCCCCCCACCTCATTTAATTGCTACTTTGAGATATTTTGCCTTAACGTTATCCAGCACCTACCAAAAATGTTACTTCCAAAGACACATTCTTTTATGTTGACTTTACCACATTTCAAGGTACGTGTTTAAGCTCACAGAAGATTTGTTTGTGGTTGGTGCTAGGCAAGACAATGTTGTATTTGGTGCTATAGTATACATATCCGTAGGTTAGTCAGGGTTATTGTTAGGCTTAGAGAGTGCAATGAAGCTATGTACATTTTATTGACAAGTTTTAGGTGATGTTATGGGCAAAGGGTGAATTTTGTATTCGCTTAACATCCTCGCATTACGAGACATAGTTGTGAAAGCTATCCAGATCGTTCAAACGTGTAATTCTCGAGACTGTTTCATAAATTCTACAGTGTGAATAAAAGTTGTGTAATTTTTCATGATATCTATACATTTTCAAATAAAAACTAATCATTTCAGGCTCATGTGCTGCCCCTTTTCAATCCACTGCTGAGTGAAGGCATGAAAGCCGTGTCGGTTGTAGGGGTTGTTTGACCATACTTCACCACGCTGGTCAGTGTGGGTTGGGGAAGTGGTTGGTTGGACAGTGGGAGGCATCAGCAAACAGTGGGTTGATCATCAACCACCATTACTCCACTGCTGGATGGAGCCATCCCTAAGTTAACAGCCTTCTCTTGTACGATCTTGCAATGCAACAAATAGAATATCATTTACATTTGATTTGCATAAATCAAGAAGTATTGATTCTTTCACGTGTGATTCTCTGTATGCACTGTGAGCATTAATAATCAATATTAATAGATGCATCAATATATCATTACACACCTACTGCACAGGCGTGTACTATAAATATGGCACTACTGTACTTATAAATAGAAAAATCCATGTATCGATACCCCACGAAAACAATATGGTAAAAATTATACAGAAATCTAAATTTTACTTCAAATACTCTAAGTCTTACAACCAATCCCAATGCACCTATTAATTATGTTAACACTCCCCTCTGTAAGATATGGAGCCATCACGTTCAAGTTATTTAATCACATGTTGAGAAGTACAGAGGCTCATTAGAAAACACATTCCTGCGGAGGGAGCTGGTAGGAACGTTGAGTTGCTCGGTCAATGGCCAGGGTCAACGGTGGCGTGGTGTATTCCGCAAATATGGCCGACTGTGAGGGCGGGCACAAGCCGGCGTGAGAAGGTTAAACGTTGAGTTTTATAAGGGCACCACGGGGTGACCAGCCCCTTCCCACCCACCCAGCCACCCCCACCCACCCACCCTCCCCTCCCCACCCTCCCCACCCAGCCCCTCCCCACCCTCCCTTCTCCACCAAGCCCCACCCCTCCCATTTTTGGATGCACGACGGACGGACGGACACAATAATCCCCTGTGGGCTGGTGTAACCAGGAGGTTCCTACCAGTATAAGTTCTTCAAATAAGCATGCCTCATGCTTGTGGAAATTTCAGAAAATAAAAAAAAAGTTTTTACAGAATTTGTATTTTTCTCAATCTAAAAATGTTCTGTACATTTAATAACAAAGGCAGTGGACCAGTGGCGGCTCCTGCAAAATCTCTCAGGGGGGGCAAATGTCTGGATGATTGATAAGGATAAAGTCCACCCATGCAATGGATACATTAACAGCTTAAGCATGTAAAGGCAACTTCACTTCTTTAATATTAATGAAAAATAAAGTGACTCTTACAACACATCTCCTTGTTTGTTTCTATACTTACTATTAATAGAATCCACTCAAGTTTCTTTTATTAAAGATTCCACTCGGTGGCGACAAATTATATTGTTGGATGAAACGTGCTTACGTATGATGACGTAAGCACGTTAGGGCGAGCCCTCCCGGAAGCCATAGAGAATGCATTGGAGCGCCCGCCGTTCGAAAAAAAACATCTTTGAATGTAAGTCTATGGGGCCACTAGGGGCGATTCTCAGCCGGAGTGAAATCGCCCAAAAAGAGGCGGTACTCCACAGAACGTGACATGACGCCGATTGGACTATATCCAGAGGCACAGTGACGGCTAGCGTGACTCTGTGGTTGAATGACATTGGTGGTGCGTCGCCCAATCGCCCTAATGAAGAAACCGCCCCTGCAGTGGACTGACCCTCTGTGTGCAATTGGTAAAATAAATGGGCTCATACCGCATTGGAACAAAATAATGGTGCCTCTGCCCACGCCACAACACGATCATTTGGATAAACTTTGAAATAGCCATGCTGGGAAGTGTTGAATAAATCAGAATCTAAGCAAGGAAACAGCAAGGGCTTGAATAATATTTATACTCTGTGTGACACCAGAATAATTGAACATTTACAGCAAACGAAAGTTGGATTCCTGTGGGCAAAGACTACCCTGACCATTCTCATATTTAAGCTGAGCTAACCAAATGGAATCTACGACTTCTCATCTGTAGCTTGGCACATTACTGTTTGATGAGTCAGTTCGGAAATGTGTGCTCAATCACGATAAAACAGCAGTGCTCATCCACAGCAATCAGCCTACACAAAGCCTTTTAGTTAGGTATACAAAATGGTGAGACGATGGTGAGACGATGGAGAGGCATGGCTGTGTTTAATCATAATATTACATGTTCTTTGCAATGCTTGGCTTAGTTATAGAGCATGTTAAGTCAATTACATCCGATATATAATTCCATAACAAAATGTTTACGTGCAACAACTGTGACATCTCATCCTGGTGGTAGAAATAATACACAAATAACAGGATTAATTTCATTTCCCAAAAAATATTTAGCAAATATATAAAATTATGCACCGGTGAACATATATTATTAAGTTATTTCCTTTTCTTTCCCCCAACGTCTTCCTCCCCAACACATACAGCTATCTCTATGAATACTTTACCATTTGACAGCATATGATTAATACGTAAAGAGGTGGCTCTGAAAGAAATCCAATGTTAGTTCAATGTCCCAGTCTCAAATTACCTTTAACTATGCCCGATTTAGATTGCTGTTTGGAGACATACATATTCCTTCAAATGCCTGATACATGCGATACAAATAAAAAAAAGACGTATTAATGATCTAAAAAAAAGATGTCCACTCTAATCTAAGTGCCAGATGTCACGAGTAAAAAAAAAACAGCATTAATGCATTTATGCTTTCATCAGCTAATAACATCTCGCGGAAACGTGCCGTGCCGATTGCGTGTTCAATTGTGCCGGGGATATCGTTGCTGACAGCGACACACAACGCGAGTGTTTTGCGGCTCGAGTGTGATGGCTGCGCAGTTTTTCGTCTCTCCGGGGGGAATAACATTCGACCACCGCGAAAACGCCACGGCTAATTTACAATGCAGACATCTCGAAATCTGAGAGGGTCACGAGCACTACCCCCCCCCCACGCCCCTCATCAGTAGCACGGTCTAGCAGCGGCACCCCTGTCAGTTTGGCCTCATCACTTGCTTGTCGTTACTGGCCGTACAAACGTACTCAATTCATTCCTATATATTATTGTTATTTTTTTAAATATATAAATAGCCACACGAGCAAATTCTTACCACCACCTCTCCTCTCCCTTTGTTAAGAAACTATTCGATTTGATAAAAAAACATTAATGTTTTAGACAAATATTTGGACAATAAAGACAAAGATCCCCCGTGAAGCCTTAGCAGACTGTTGGGGCAAGTGCTGTTCGCGAGCACCGATAAAGGCCGGCACGGCACACGAAGGGGTGGGTGGCCAGGCCAACACCACGCCCGGCCGTATTTTTTTCCTTATAGGCGATGTTTACACACCGCACCAGGTACTCATTTGAGGCTGAGTCGACCTCGGGGAGGCCCAGGACCCGGTTAAGATATTCGTCACTGGTGTTGATCGTGAACGGGAATCGAACTCTGGACTCCGGGTTCGTAGCGCAGCGCGCTAACCGCTACACCACTGCCCCTCCCCCCCCCCATTAAAACAGATCCTATGAAACACACACACACCCATACATATGGGATGCTGGGAATGTGTGTTATTTACATTGGAATGTTCTTTGAAAATATGTGAATGAGATGTTTTAAAATATTGTTTCTGCGAACCGAATACAATTCAGTTGACGCTATACACGATGATAGATCCCGCATGATAATAGTTGATTTGCATTACGGGAATACGCGCGTCATTGTAGTCCGTTAATGCTCTTTAACTCGATCGAATCACTTGCTATTGTGTCTTTCACAATGGGCTCTCTTCAAGTCTCACACCAGCCAATCACGAGAGAGTAAACAGCCAACAGCGTTGACGCCTTGCTACGCCTGACAAAGTAGATTTTGTAATTTTGTTGTTTTTCGAATTGGAGATTTAGGTCAAGACACCAGTGCCAAGCCACCCTGCTGTTGTGAATGATGTCACTGGCCATTTGATGTTTGGCCCCCTACTTTAACCGTACACGCTGAGCACTCGGCTAATCGCTACACAATTGTGAGCACGTGCTATGATCAAAGCCATTAGAATTGGCTTCACAGCGAGCGTACTAAACCACGAGGACAGAGTTCTGCACAGGACCGCATGTACATATAGTAGCACGATATGTATCGTGCATGTATAACATGAATACAAAACAATAGCTTTGCCACCTTCCCTGGTTTCTCCAGGATCATCCCTCTCGTAGAGGTTGCTGTTTTAGGAAATGTGTAACTCTTCCTGGAACATTCAAAATCTTAGTTTTTGTTACTTGCATAATAATAATAAAAACACTCAATACAACACATTTACACGCAGTTATCCTATCTTCCATTATTTCCATATATTCTTCTTCTTCCTATGATACGTCCTAGTTTTTCGCAGATCAGAAGTGGTAACCCTAAACTCCACTAGATCTATAATAATAGCTGCGTTCCATAACGCATCTTGAATACAGTAATGCAAATAATTATCTGGGGCATCTCGTTATTTGGAGCCTTTAACACTCGGCTGTAGTCCCAGTGATCTGGGTGTGAGCCCAATCTCCCAGGGCACTTTTAATTTAATTTTTGTCCATGAATTTAAATTACCTCTAATTGGCTTCAATACTCCACGAGGGCGCCGTCAGGGTGACGTGGCCTGAAATGCGCACATGGTGCCTTTGTTCTCCAGCGCCAGGGAAGGTGGAGGCATTTGTTGCGTCACGTTGTTTTCCAGCACGAGATGAACTGAGCAGCTCTCCAATGCGGTTTGCGGGGTGTCACCGCGCGTTCTTCGGCGCGTACGTATGACGTTTCTTTGGGAACTACATTCAGGTTTTGGAAGCCCCCCCCCGCCGCCCACCCGCTGCCCCCCATCAGCAAGAAATGAATAAAATTCCAGAAGAAACTCCCAGAACGTGCAGCGAAACGTCGGACATCGTGCAGTACAACCCACAAGCGCACGGGAGGGCAAGGCGCAGCGCTTTCCCAACGCACGAGTGAGTCTAAGGTATAATGACAGGCGCGATTGTACACCACCTGTGTACCCAAAGGAATATTTGAATCCGAGCTAATGGTTTTTTTTTGCTATTGATTTCTACGTAAAAAAGGACGAAAGTACAAGCGATCCAATATTTGTAAAGCCTTTGCAGATGCTGCTGCATAGGCCATGAAGAGCAATAAAAAACGACTTTTATTTTTCAATGACCTTGTTGATCCTTGAGCACCACAGCAGATGTTAACCAATGCTACTTCTATTAATCAATCACAGGCTGGTCTCTCGTGGGTTAGTGGCCGGTCAAAGCAGTGCCGATGTAAGCCAGAGAACAAAGCTACAAGGGCCAGATTGAATCAAATCATTGTGCTGCCCCAATTCAATTTTCTTTCTCCAAAGCGCGTCCTTCAAGTCTAAGCAGCTTATTTTTTGTTAAGTTATTCCAAAACAGCCAAGGAAAGAAATGTATAAACAATCAATGGAAGAGATAAACAAGTAGATCAGTCAAACTTCAGAATATAATAGGGAGCAACAGTGAGTATGTACCATCGACAATGCTGACAAACTCAAAGCACGTATTTAAAACATATCAGCAACATTCACAATTAATTTTGTGAATTAAGTATCGCTTGCCTCTAAAGGACAGCAACCAACTCAAAAGCCAGTGTTAGAATAATCAAACACCTGTACCCTTAATACATGTTTAGTCAGTGAAATTACGATATTTTAATACCATTTATTATGCAGATGGGGGGAGTGGTTCGTGCATTTGTTAGTCCACTGCACTTTGAACCTGGCCACCTGAGTTCAATTCCTGGTCACAGATGGCATCAGCCGGTGAACAATATTTTTGGCAAGAGTAATTTTTTTAAAGTACTGCAGATGCCGTGTCAGTCATAGGGGCTTTTGGACCATACTTCACCATACTGGTCAGTGTAGGTTTCTCAAAGTAACACCCATGACCAGTTCATATTTCACTCAACACCAATGTCCGCCATAGCCGGGAATCAAACTGAGGTACCAGATTCATAGTGCAGTGTGCTAACCACACTGCACGATGAATTGGCACGGTTGGCTAAGTACGGTACGAACTGAATTTTAACGTACATACAACCACTGCCCCATTGCTTCACGCCAAAAAAACAATGAAACCTCTAAAACCTCATTGTATTCAACATACGATTGAATAATCGTATGTTGAATACAATGGTGCAGTCAAGATTTAATGGTGCAGTGGTTTGCTCACGTTGCTTATGAACCATTCTGCCCCCCCAACCATTTCCCTTTATCAATCCGCAGTGAACCAACGTGGTAAATTATGGCAATAAAAAACACGATTGACATGACGCAGTGAGGCCTTCATCCTCCAGTGGATGAACTTATTCATCACCACCACCACCACCACCAATATTAGAAGTAGCTTAATGACTATCGTGGATAAAACTCCACGGTTCGTGCTGTTAAACAAGGCCTCAATTCACACGCGGTGGTCTGTTAATGGTTAATCCGCTGCTGGATGAATCGTTGAGCATGTGTCGGATGCATATTGGCACCCGCATTGCCTCTGGTTTGAGTCAGGTGGGTGCCTTGAAGTGTTCAGGCTAACCGTCATTTGTAGTTTGTCGGTGCAGCAAAGATCTCCCACATCCGTGGCGCTCAACTCATTATCCGAGTCACACTTTGTCAGCGATGATAAAAGCCTCCCGCATAATGAACTCAATGTGGCGAGCAAAAGCACAGTAAGATCCGACTTACGGAAATCCGACTTACGGAAATCCGACTTGCGGAAATCCGACATTACGGAAACGTTCCCATATATCATGTTACGAAATATTTCAATATTCGCAAGTGTCTACGTTAGTTACGTAAGCCGTGCAGCGCCGTGAGGATGCGGCTGCATCCAGCGCAGCGGGTCGTAAGGCGGAGAGGATCTTCTTACCGCACGTATAGCTGCCACATTGTCTCGCAATTTTCGGTTTCTATTGCTAGCTTTCTTCGTTTTAAGTTAATCTCACGAGTTATTTACTGTGTGTACGGTACTGCATTGGCCTCTCCCGTGAAGTTGCCAAACGGCTGACGTTTTGCCCAGTTGCTGTGAAATCCATGAAAATCGTGCGATGCTGCAAGGCAGTGCGCGCTTCATCTGGGAATTAATAGATCCTACAGATAACAGCCGCAGACAGAGATATATGGCAAGTATAACGCACTTAGATTAACGCTCAATGATGTATTAAATATATATTACAACTAGCTGTACTACCCGGCTTCGCCCGGGACTTGTATCCACCACGGCCGGCCGCCTTTGTCTCCCCAGTGGCGATGTTAATACGCCACAGCAGTTACTCGTTTGAGGCAGAGTCCCTCCCTCACCACTCTCCCTCCCTCACCACTCTCCCTCCCTCACCACTCTCCCTCCCTCACCACTGTCCCTCCCTCACCACTCTCCCTCCCTCACCACTCTCCCTCCCTCACCACTCTCCCTCCCTCACCACTGTCCCTCCCTCACCACTCTCCCTCCCTCACCACTCTCCCTCCCTCACCACTCTCCCTCCCTCACCACTCTCCCTCCCTCACCACTGTCCCTCCCTCACCACTCTCCCTCCCTCACCACTCTCCCTCCCTCACCACTGACGCACGGCCGCCTTTGTCTCCCCAGTGGCGATGTTAATACGCCACACCAGTTACTCGTTTGAGGCTGAGTCGACCTAGGGGAGGTTCAAATAATCGTCACCGGTGGTGGCCGTGAGCGGGAATGGAACTCGGTTCGCCGGGTTGGTAGCGCAGCGTAGCGTTAACCACTACACCCACCACTCCTCACACACCACACACGCACAGACACACACACAGACACACACACAGACACACGCAGACACACACAGACAGACACACACACACAGACACACAGAGAGCACGCTAACCACTACACTACCGCTCCCCACACACCACACACGCACACACACAGACACACACACAGACACACACACACATACACACATACATACACACACATACACACAAACACATACACACACATACACACACATACATACACAGAGACATACACATACACACAAACACACACATACATACACACAAACACATACACAATACACACACACATACATGCAGACACACAGACAGACACATAACACACATACATACACACACATACATACACAGAAACACATACACACATACATACAAACACACATACATACACACAAACACATACACACACACGTACATACACACATACATACAGACACGCAGACATACACATAAACACATAAAAAAACCGACATACATACACACACACATACAAACACACAAACACATACACACACATACATACACACATACATAGAGACACACAGACATACACATAAACACATACACACATACACATGACCCGGCTTCGCCCGGGACTTGGATCCACCACGCCCGGCCGCCTTTGTCTCCCCAGTGCCGATGTGAAAACGCCACACCAGTTACTCGTTTTGAGGCTGAGTCCTTCCCTCGCCACTCTCCCTCCCTCGCCACTCTCCCTCCCTCACGACTCTGTAGAGGACGTGAAACTTTTATGAATTTACCTTAGATTCGCGTGGTGGGTGTCGAGGCCTAGCACCGTGCAGAGCCTCCCGCCTCGCCTGATTTTCCCACCCGGCTGACGCTGGGTACGGGTGCCGGTCCCCCCCCCCCCCCTAGCGCTCAAACAATACTGAGTAATGGCTATTATTTAATTAATTACGGAGCCTATGAAAGTGGCGAAGGCGTGGCTAGCCATTGGCAGGGGCAACCGCCGTCCAATGAAACTGCAGCCCTTGGCGAAGGCGTCGCTAGCCGTTGCCAGGTCCAATGAAAGCGGCGAAGGCGTCGCTAGCCGTTGGCAGGGGCAACCGGCGTCCAATGAAAGTGTGTATGGTCCGGAGACACACAGACACACAGACAGACAGATAGACAGACAGATTCACGATTTTATATATATAGATAGTTATATTTAATTGGTACGTGCGACTTTAAAGTAGAGCTTAAAGCATTGAGCATGGATATATTGAAGTGTTGTGCTAAAACACCCGAATTGTTCAATGTAATATCAAACATACAATTTCACAAAAAATCGTTCTTATCGTAAAATATTTTAGAAATTGTACAATAAAATAAAACTTCGAAATTAAAAAGTGTATTGTGTATTTCTTCAAACAGGTCATTTGATAAAATATATCTATATAATGGGAGTAATGAAAATTACTTTTAGTTATAGGCTAACACGTTGAAATCAAAGTTAAATTTGCTAAATATATAGTTAATGGATGACAATTTACAGATGACTACGATTACATAAAATCAGCGCCTTTTGTACAATACGGGCAATTATGTGTTTTTCTTGCCTCAGCACTCCCTCCCATCCACTTATCTATTCAAATAGGGAATCAATAGGGCGGCTGAAATTTTACTCCGTGTCCTTATCGCAAAATACACACATCGGGCAACGAAAGGAAGCTGCGTGTGTGGGTTGGCGCATCAACACCCGCTTCCCCGTCTTGGGCAGCAAAACGTTAGGAATAATAATCAGAAGGTGGGTGTCCAGAATAATGTTTTATTATTATTATATTTTTCAGGGTAGGAGGCGTTGGTGCAGAAATCGATAAGCGTTTTTATTTTGCCTCGGTGGCAGGATAAGCCGTTAATGCCGGCAAACTGCAGCGAGGGGGGGGGGAACCTGTGTGGCCTCTTACGATCAACTGACTGCCGTTTATCACCGCTACCGCAAATAAACCGCAGGCTGCCGGGGCCGTTTCGCCAAAACTCCACCGCGTCCGGGCCACACTTACATTCTGTTTTCATACTAAGGGAAGAAATTTGTAACATGTTTGTAAAACAAAAAAAATACTAAATGTGCCCGGTTAAACATTTTGGGGTATTACGGCATCGAATTATTATCTTTATAAAGCTTTGAGTTGATAACCCGCAAGATGGAATATACTGTATAATCAAATCGATCAGGATGCCGTCTTGCTGTTCATGGTTAGCACACTGGACCTGGAATTCGCATTGATTCGCTCTCCCGGCATGGCAGTTGCAACGATGGTGCAAGTTTCTTAAATTATCCATCTCTGTCTCACCCAGCAGTATAAATGGGTCAAACCATAGTCAGTCAATCAGCCAGCATTTTACGCGGGGAGGTGTAAAGTGAAGGTACTCCCATCTCTAGCAATAGAGGGCCGATCTAGAATTCCCGAGAGAGCCAATTCTTCTACCAGCAGTGGTGTGAGCAAGCAATTGGCAGGTTGCACCTCTACATCTACCATATTGAGGAAGAGAAATATTATTATTTTCCCCAACGAAAAAAACACATTTTTTTTACAAATGGTATTATGCTTCAGTGCACATTTGGGCTCACTTCTTCATCCTTGTTTGAGTTATTAGAGACTGTGATTCCCACCCTGAAGATAGTCATTTATATTGATTTTCAAAGTCAAGTGCGCAAAGGGCTGCTGGAAAATGAATTCAAGTGTAAGAAAGAGCTGATTGATGTGCCATCATCTCCAAGGGAGGCTGATGCACCACGAGCCGATGTGCATATCAGCGATCTCCATTCCTTCCCCCCAAACAGTATAAATAGGCACCAGGGTCTTTTGTTTCATATTGTTTGATTTACCCACTCCATTCCTGCTTCAACCTTTTGTTAACCTGAAATTCACAGGCAAAAGAGAAGTGCTGCCGAGCAGCTTGAGCACATTTACACCGTGGGCCTGCTGTCTTGCCTACAAACCCTACTCTCTCGTACAAGACATGAATCCACTGTCGAAAGTTTTAAGAGATCAGTTGTCTGATATAATTTGATTCAGCTTTGATCCGAGAACAAAGCTGCTTTAATATAGGTGTATTGCATCATGCCCAAGGGGTTCCACGTCTCGTCTTAACTGGAAATTATCTTGCTTGGAGCGCTTGGCTTCAGATTTGCTTTCCTGCGAGGCTGTTTGGGGATGACTGAGTATGGCGCAACGCAAATTTCATTCCCACGTTGACATTTTGGGAATTGGAATTAATTCGAGCACATTGCATCGTTCTTGTTTACGCGCTAAATGAGAACGTAATGAATGTGCAAACTATCGTGAACTTCAGTATTCTGAAGGGCACCAAACAATTCAAATGTGATGAGTATACCCATTGGAATCAAATCATGTCATATCGCACAAAGAACGATGACATTCTGGAAAATAAATCAGATAAATAAGACAAAAATGCTTTCTTGAAATAAATTGAAGTGTCGTGTTTCATAGCAATTCACTTTCTCTCGATATTAAATTGCAAGTACATTTATTATTTTCACCTATTATGTACGGTAGGTTTAAAAAGAATAATCATCATCATCACCACTATCCATGGTCAATGAATTTCTGGATGAAGGCCTGCCCAAGCCACCACCAACCCTAAAGATGCCTTCACTTACATGCACTGTCCAGCGTGGTGAAGTATGGTCAAACCCATGGCTGATGCATCAACAAATAAAGGAAGCTATTTTATTTTTAATAATTTATTTTTAAGCACATTTAAAATTAAATGCTAATAGTAAAGCCATCAATTGCAAAGTCACCCACAATGAGGACATTAGAAAATCGATGTTTATTCAATCGCTTTTACCTAAATGTGGTGGGTATTGCAATAAAACAACGTTAACCTCAGCCAGTATAAAACATTCCTGAAAATCAATGCTACTTCAATATTTCACGATTACGAATGTAGTTAAAATGAACCAAGTGGAAACACAAGAAGATAACTCTTCAAAAAATTATATAATTAGAGTAATGCGCCGTGACACAGTGATGCATCCATTGAAGCCAAATCTGAGCACACTATACCAAATGTTCAAAGCAATTTCGTATAAATAAAATTGAGCTTTAGGCAATAAAGGTTGTGGGATAACAGGCTATTGATCAGGAGTGTTGCTCGCTGGCCTAAGATTGCTTGTTAATGGTCTCACCAACTAAACACATCGACTCATTTTGACAGACGCTTGGAAATTACAGACGTCTCAAAATTAATTGCCTGTCAGTCAATTTGCATGCTGTGGCATTGTGAGCAAAAGTGGCCCTTCGGCTGGCAATGCTCCAGGGAGAGTGCGACCATTTTGCTGTTTGTAATATTTCCATCAATACCGGTTAATCATGGCAGAGAGGCGGGGCTGTGTGGCAGTCGTGGACTCGCTGCCGTTAATCTTCGTTTTATGTTCCTGAGGGTCCCCCGTTGATATTTCTGGGTTTATGTGTGAGGCGCCATGAATGGGGTTTCCTCCTCCGAGGTGCAAACAAACAAGAATAAGGCCACGGGAAGAAGAATATCTCTCGATGCCAGAAGAGTGGAGAGCTATATGTCAACACCTTGTTTTGAGTAGCGTGTTATAATTATTATTATGCAACTGATAAAAACAGGACTCATAATGTATCGGGAAGATTTACAGATTTCCCAGGGTTGACAACTGTGAGACATATAATGGATAGAAGACTGTCTCACAATATCTGAATAGCTTGCAAAATCAAAAGCAGGGAGAATTACATGTAAATGCATTTTCCTAAAATTATTATATTATGAAAATGCATAAGAATTATATTATGAAAATTAAAAAAACGGGGACTTTTATTGTCTTGGGAAAATTGACAGATATCCCAGGACAGCTTTTTCAAAAGAGGACGATTCTGGGAAAACCTGGCAAGGCCTAAAGCAATGCGTAAGCCTAAATAAGGCCCGCGGCAACCCCACACATGAAAGCCTACAGTTTTAGTGGCCATCGCTCTTTGGGTGGCCTTGCAAGCCACGGGCCTGATTGAGGCTTATGCATTAGTCGAGGCATTGCCGATGACCACGAAGAGTTATAGCGCTTGTCGAGGTTCCATGCAAAGTACAAAAAAAAATCTATGCCAAATTCCCACAGACAATATATTAACTCCGAAGCAACCATCACAACTGGAGGTCATTTCGGGCTTCAGATTTTGGAACTTAGTGTGCCACATTGTCGCTTCGGTAAAAGCCCCAAAAGCTAAGTCGAGTTTGACTTACTTGGACAGCACACCACCAAGGAAAATTACATTTGTCGAGAAAATTGTATAGTTTTATCGCAATTGGATAGTTTACTCCATGGACCAGAGCTAAACGAACCTCCAAATCTGCCTTTATATAGCTGTAGTTGTAGAAGCTGCCTACCACTGTGCTGAAACATCCAGTCAGGATGCTTTCTAGTCTGTAAACATGAACAACCCTGCGTCAGTCTTTGTGAAAGAGCAGGGACATTAACACCGATGCCCTTGCTAAAATCCTTGCTTTGGTCAATAAAATAAATATCTGCCCTGGCCAAATTCTACTACTAAGATGAAAAAAAACCCGTCATTCTCAATTGGTGCTGCAACATCTCTGGAAGGAAGATGTATGCCTCGCAAGGGATATATCTGGCACACATTCCTTTAAAGCATCTAGAATATAGAGACAAACTGCCCACTTCGGAATATGATGGGGAGCAACAGTATGTACCATCGACAGCACTGACAGCAACTTAAAATATTTGTTTAAAACAACTCCGTAACATTCACAATGAATTCTGCGAATCAAGTATCGCTTGCCTCCAAAGTACAGCAACCAACTCAAACGCCAGTGTTAGAATAATTCAAACACCTGTACCCTAAATACATATTTATTCAGTGAAATGATGATATATGTATTTTAAATCCATACACTATACATATGGGGGAATGGTGGTGCTGTGTTTAGTGCGCTGCACTTTGAACCTGGCGACCTGAGTTCAATTCTTGGTCACGGTTGACATCAGTTGACGTGCGATTTATCTGAATGTATCCTGAGGCTCCCCTCCACTCCATCCAGCCTGCACTAGATGCTAAAGTATGGTCAGATAACTCCCGCAATCAAACAGCCATTTATCCAGTCGAGGACTGACAAACGATTGTACATTATTATTATTGCACTATGTAACACAATTTTTGTTCGTGGGTAGTAAGTGTTATTTCGTAATTGCTTATGCCTAAAAAGTATAGAAAATGGCGATTTCCCCCCACAAACTTTGCCTTTGTGACCAGGACAGTGATATTTAGAAATGTACCTTTCAATTAGAAAACTAGCGAATGTGTATCTCTTCGTTCACATAAAGTCAGAAAACAACAACATATGAATCAAAATTAACATGTATTTATACTAAAGTAATCCAAAAATGACTACAAAAGATTTAGAAGTGAGTAGTTTTTTGAGATCTGCGATTATACTGTAAATCACTTTCACGAATCAGCCCCCAAATGTAGTCTCTCATCGTGTTCTCGTTATACTGTCCTTGGTAGTGGCGTTCAAAATCCAGTATATTCTTGTGGAAGCACTCGCCTTGCTCCTCCGAGTACGCTCCCATGTTCTCCTTGAATTTATCAAGATGAGCATCAAGGATATGGACCTTGAGGGACATCCTGCAGCCCATTGTGCCGTAGTTCTTCACCAGAGTCTCAACCTGCTCCACATAGTTTTCGACTTTGTGATTTGCTCAGGAAGCCACGGACCACTGCGACAAAGCTGTTCCAAGCCACTTTCTCCTTACTAGTGAGCTTCTTGGGGAATTCATTGCACTCCAGGATCTTCTTTATCTGTGGTCCGACGAAGATACCGACTTTGACGTTTGCCTCAGACAGCTTAGGGAAGAAGTCTTGAAGGTACTTGAAGGCTGCCGACTCCTTATCTACAGCTCTCACAAATTGTTTCATAAGGTCCAATTTGATGTGCAGTGGTGGCATCAGCACCTTCCGGGGGTCCACCAGTGGCTCCCACTTAACGTTGTTCCTCCCCACAGAGAACTCGGTCCGCTGTGGCCAGTCCCGACTGTGGTAGTGCGCCTGGGTGTCGAAATCTTTTGTAGTCATTTTTGTATTACTTTAGTATAAATACATGTTAATTTTTATTCATATGTAGATTTTTTTGTGACAATGTGAATGAAAAGACACAAATTCGCCCGTTTTCTTATTGCAAATAGGTAAATTTCTAAATATCACTGTCCTGGTCACAAAAGCAAGGTTTGTGGGGAATAATAGCCATTTTATGTACTTTTGAGGCATAAGCAATTAGTAAATAACACTTACTACCAAGGAACAAAAAAACATATTAATGTGTTACACAGTGTTATCATACCCTGGTGGGGGAGGAGAGGGGAGTGCAATTCTGATACTATTTATAATGCACATATACTTATATATTTAAAAAATGTAATACTATTATATTGATTTTTTTTAAACACACTTGTGTCAACATTGTCTTAATATCGCATTCTAAAAGGTACAAGATGTATATGGCGTGTTACAAATTTTGTATTGATTGATACTCTATAAGAATATTTCTAAGATTGCTGGCCAAAGCAGCGTGACTTAAACATTCCAACTCTTTGTCAATCTGCTGTTGGACAATTGTCTCCCTATGCCTTCCAGTGATGGGGGTTTTCTCCACCCACATGTCACCACGTTCGTCAGTTTCAGTTAAAGGTGACGGCCCAGAATTGTTTCGGAGACATCACCTGCCACAGACATCAGCTGTGACCAGAAATCGAACGGCGCTCCACCCCAGCTGAAGGCACACGTAGTACAGCCATTCGCTCACTCTAGCTGCTCAGTCAGTGTCTCAGGAGGGAAGCAAGGCAGCAAGTAGACTTGCTTAGCATGACATTATGTAATTGGACGTATCAAAAGTTAAGATTTGGAACCACATGACCTGATCATCCTGATAAGAGGATGAACGAATGTAAGGTGTCTTTTAAAGGCCCTATATTAATACGATTCTTAATCATCTTTTGCGGGACCGTATATCAAATTACGAGCACTGCAGTAGATCAGGGAAGACACCACTTAGTGAAATAATTCAGAACAAGTGACTTCATATGTATGGCCCTGTCTGCAGAACCACGATAGGAGCTACTCAAGGTCAGGCTAGTGAATCAAAAGAGATGGAATCTTGTTAAGATGGATTAGAAATAATCAAGGTTATCATATAGTAACCTTGAGCAAAAACCATATAATTATAATGTATTTTTTAAGTTGATTAAAGCTGTGTGCAGCTGGGACTGTCTCAGCTGGGACTACGAGATCTAATGTGAAAAGTATAGTGAACATTTTGGGATAAAAACGATAATACTAATAATTACCTCGTTACATTATATGTTTTAACGACTAGCTTTACATTTTTATTAAAATATATAATTGGCCACTTAAGGATTTAAATTACATGCAGGCTTGATTTTTCCTTAAAATCAACGTTCGCTGAAGCAGTGGGCCCAACAGTTCAATACAGCCCTGAGGCATGAATGTCTGTACATGTCTCTTCCCGTCTTCAGGCACGGGCACGTGTACACGTCTCGTGTTGTTTGAAAAAAAAAGAGAGGAAAATAAAATGACGTTCTCATCGATTGTATCCTTTTCCTCTCCTTCACCTCCCTAGCCTCACACACTTTAAATCTAAAGCTGTCCCCGATGTTGTTTCTCTTCACTGCGATAGTTGCCGCCACGGTGGGTAGCTATAATAACGGCGCGATTGTAGCCCATCCCCAAACCCATTCAGCGGCAAACCGAGCGGAAGATGGATTGTTCGAGAAGGAGGAACCCCACGTGCACAGCTGCCAAGTGCACGGCAAATTCCCCTCGCTCCTGCAACGCTCGCTTCAGGCAGGGGAGCTCTCCCACCAACGACCCGTCCACCTTCTATAAAACATAATAAAATAAAATAATTCTCACGACGTTTCGGCTACAACGCAAGCAGCCGTCTTCAGGTGTTGTAGCCGAAACGTCGTGAGAATTATTTTATTATGTTTTATTTTTATTATTTTATTACTTCCCTTCTACGTGACTTTACCGAAAGAACCAAGAAGATGGATCCCTGCAGTCACGAAAGCTTTAAATCGAGACCCGTCCACCGTCAACCTCGACACCACCCCTCACCAACCTCCCCCCACGTCTTTCGTAGATCTCCCCCTTCCTGACTGACCCACCCACCCACCACCCTCTACATGGCTCAGCGCACTAGCCTGCCTTTCCATCAAATTACATTTAATGGCCCAAGAAGAAAAACGAGGCACACTTTTTGTTGTTGTTGCTGTTTTAAGTCGCGTTGTGCATTGTTGCCTAGCCCCATGCGTGTCGCAGTGGGGTAGAAACAAGCCGGGTATGTACAGTGTGGTGGTTGTGTGTGGATATCTTTTTGGATGGATGGAGATCGCCTATTATGTGTCCTCACAAGAACAAACATTCCAACAATGCACTGTGTCAGCAACATTGGATAACTTGCCTTTTAATATAAATAAGTGCAACTGTTTGAGTCGTGATGGGTTTGTCTGGTACTCAATAGATACTATGAGCGAACTATTCATAAGCCGGGTTAAAGCTGATTATTCTCATCAGGCCCCATGCACCCATCTCCAACTCTTGTTTAATCCGTCTCTCTGGCCCCTCTGTTTATGTGCTATGAAGAAGGGCCATTCCCCAATGTTGTCGATTATATATATTTTTTTCTTTTAAGGCAGTGCTATTATCAGATGTGTTGAGTCTATTTTATTTTGTTGTATATAGATTTAGCCATACAAAAAAGTGATTGCAAATTATGCACAATTCCGACACACAATCGTTTTCTTTTTAAGCCAGTTGCTGAGCACAGGTACAAAGGTTCAACATGCCAAGTGGCCAGCAAACAAGATTTGTAATTCCGTAGATAAGCGTGAATATGCTTATTGAATTAAGCAAGATCATACTAAACTTGGGAAGAGAGATAGATAAGAGGGAATGTCAAGGTCAAGGAGTGCGAAGGAGAAAGAAAATCATTGTGACTTGCAAAATGAAGGTTGAACACAGTATGGATGATATGAACTACAGAATAAAAATAAACATGCTTTAATTAAATTTTGATTTAAAGCTTTCGTGACTGCAGGGATTCATATTCTTGGTTCTTTCGTTAAACTCACGTAGAAGGGAAATAATAAAATAATAAAAATATAAAACAGCAAAAATTCTCACGACGTTTCTACTGCAACACAAGCAATCATCATCAGGTGTGAATCGTGAGAATTTTTATTGTTTTATATTTTTATTATTTCATCTCTACGTGTTTTACCGAAAGAACCAAGAATATGCTTTAATTAATTCAGTCATCCATCCAGCCTGGGAACATATCAGCCAGAATGTGCCTGGCCTTGGCATATCTTGAAATGTGAGCAAAGCTGAACCTGGGTAGTGTTTTTCAATGCCTTCATCCAACACTGGATTATTGATTTAAACACGTTTTTTTGCCACAAATGCAAATCTGTTAACTCGTATACGTGAATTAACTGGAAACCAAGAAGAAAAACCAAAAGCGCATGCGTGCACCTGCTGTAGACTCCCATACATATAAAGCATCTCATTATCTCATACGGAAGCCAATATACGAGCAAGTGGTTAGATATAGAGCTGGTACATTAATGCTCCGATAAGCCAGGTAAAATGCTGTGAATGCGTGTTTTAAAATATAAATCTCATAAATGCCTTTTATCCAGGAGGAGATTAGATTAACTGACACTTTCGGAGATGAACAGTGAATAAAAATGACGAGCTTACCGTAGTCTGAGAATGAGCCAATACTTGATAAGGTGTGAGTGATGCGTTGTTAACTTTGTGAATCTCTCATGGCTTCAGGCTTTTTATTTTTTATGAAGCCGTATCCCACAAAATAAAAAAGGCATGACCACACGCACAAGGATATCTGTGAAATAATAATAATAATTCACGTGTGTCGTAAATCACTGAGCCACACCGAGGAGGGGCCTGCACTTTTGGCTGTATTTCTGTAGTTAAAGGCCACCAACATACATCAATTCATTTATTCTAACAACTGGGCATTTCTTCAATTTGGATCTTTACTACATTAAAGGTTTACTATATAATTAAAAAGCGCCGAATCGATGCCAACTATAATTTTCAACTCCAGCAGCTTTCGATGGTTAACATTCTGACTTTCTATAATTAATAAACTGTAAGAGCGATTTCTTTCTTGTAACGCAACTATCTTGTGCAACTGAGTGTTATACAATACCCAAGCACCGGGAGTGGTGGCTTTGTACTATAACCCCAAGAGATCTGAATTTGATTCCCACTCACGTCCAATATCAATGACCAATATCTGAGCCAATTTTCGGCATCCCCCCAGGTCGACTTAGTCTTAATTGAGCACCTGGTGTGGTTTAAAAACATCGACAATGAGGAGAAAAATGTGGCTGGTTGTATACTCTTGGTTCTTTCGGTAAAGTCACGTAGGTAAAGAAAATAATAACTAAAAATAAATATAAATAATTGATTTAATGTTTTTTTTTACCTACGTGATTTTACTGAAAGAACCAAGAGTATGGATCCTTGCAGTCACGAAAACTTCAAATCTAGAAAGTGGCTGGTTGTGTTGCCGATCACACCACCCCTCTTGTGTTTCCTGCCAGCCAATGTCGGTGCTTCTTTACCCAACAGCTTGCGTAGGCTACATGGGGGGGGGGGGGGTCTTGTGAAACGATAATACCATACCAAACAATATTTTCACATGCTTTTCCATTAAAAGTTCTGGGTTTCCTAAGCGAAAAAGAACATCAAGCTAAAAATAAATGACAGGCTTATGTAACTCGCACACAGGTACAACCATGCTGCACAGTTTGCATGCTACATGAAAAGTATTAGCAACTATCAAACGGCATAGGATGCCACCAAGAGAAGGCGGCCATTTTAAAATTCAAGCTCGGCAGGATACAAATGCTGTGTTCAGCAACGTCTGTATAGGACACGATGATGTATTCCCACTGGGCTTTTATGTTTCACATTACGGTATGTTAAAATACCACATACCTTAACTTTTTAATGATACGTTTTTCAATGATTTTAAGAAAAATGCTATAAAATATTGAACATAGCACACATTACTGTACCTCTGAAAGTGCATTTGTTAACATACAACGTGCATTCATATTTATTGTTGACCATTGACTCATATTACATGTGATTGTGAAGGTTAATTTGCAAAAAATGTGAAGATGTTTGTGCAAGCATTTACCATGTTCACTCATACGATTTGTTGTTTTGTTTTTCAGCAATGTCTCGAGTTGGATTGTTGAAGGAGAGTTTGGCCAAGAATATGCAAATGCTGAGCCAGGTGAAAGTTTGCGAGTTCAAATCCTGGCTGGGGGGGATGAACTCAGCCCATCAGCCCTCCGACGTCAATAAAATAAGTACCATTTCACCGGGAAGTCAATGGTGATTTTCCTTTGGATAGATTCACCCCCGTCACAGGAATGTGGAATTTCCACCCCAGTTTCGGGGCTGTAAATTGGAGATGGGCACTGCATCGATGCTCATTTGAGCAGAAATCCACTCTGAGCAGTAAATAACGAGCAATGGTTCGGACTTTATTAAATCAGTGCGGCTTGCGGGCCATGTATTGCACCGTATTCCACTGCAAGAATTAATTAAACTGTAGCGTGGCCTTTCTGATACATTGTGGTGTGCATATTAAATATTTTACATTCAATCCAAGTATAACACAGTACAATTCCATTGCTTATATTCATTTTAAAATTAATGCAATTTTCACAGCAATACTTCCCCACAGCTGCCTATAATTTAGTTTTTTTTGTCGCTGATATTTAAGTGGCTTTATGAAACAGTGAATACACTACAGGGTTTTACCTTGGCATTTATAACTAGAAGTATAGAAAGCTCACAAATGACCAACGTGAATATTAAAGATGGAGCATGCATTATATATTCACAAATTACTGTGAATAGACTTTTTTTATATAACATAAAGAACCCCTATTCTATCAGGACTATGTCATTCCCAGGTTATTTTGTAGAGAAAATTAATTATTTGCTATTTCAAATTGGGGTATTATATGTACAAAAATTTTACTGGACAAAATGAGCACTTACAATCGTTATGTAAATTTTTTTTTTTAATTCGTAAACCTTTTGTTGGATAAGTCCCATTAATTTTTTTAACAGACAGTAGCCTGTGTCACGTGTTTTAATAACGGATGTCTCTCCGGACATCCTTCGATTGCAACACTTTGGGCCTCAAGTTCAAGGAAAAATATCAACCTCGTGATGTCAAGCAGCTCATTGGTGGAGAACGTGGTTCAGTGCAACTGGCTCCCAATTGGAAGGTTGTGAGTTCAAATCCTGGCTGGGTGTTGACAGCCAATCATCCCCCTGGGGAAGTTTATTTGTATTTACTGCATTGTGCGGAAGTCAACAGTGGTTGTCGTATAGATGGATGGACGAACCCCCACCATAGGAATGTGGAATTTCCACCACTGGCTCAGGTTTGTAAATAGGGGATGAGCACCCTCAGCACTGCCTCAATGCTTCTGATAATGATGATATTAGGGTTGACTAAATATAAGTATGAAATATATAACACTTTCTCAATTATAATCTTGTTTAATCTAGGAGCCTGCAGAACACTTAAACCGTACAACATGTGACACATCATGATTATTAACGTTCATGTGATATAGTTCATTATTATATTCGTTTATGATTATTTAAGGTCATTATTATTCATGTAAATTGCACATTGATGAAAGGTAACAATTTACATTATAAAATAATAAACATGTATTTATGGCTTTACTTATAATTATCATGAGAGAGTTATCGTATCAATATATGTGGTAATGCAGTTACTGTACAATGATAGCATAATAGACTTGCTTTATTTTACGGCTTGTGAAAAATGAGTATCTTTGTTAAGTTTAAATGAACCAAACCAAAACTGAAAATGCATTAACTTTGTAAATGCAGTTGGTACCGTTTAATTTACAAAACGGTAATGAGTTATACTCGTTCAACTATGCAGGCCATTCACATGTTTCGAAATTAACCTTTCAAAAATAATTATCATTTTGCAAATGCCTCCGTCACCCGAAAAGCTTTTATTTCCCGCTCAAGCACAAGTAATTTTGGCGGCTCAGAGCAGGCAGGGCATGCACACAAACCGTCTCCTCGCCACAGTTTCTCTACCGCAGAGGAGATGATGGCATTTTTTTCCCTCTTGGAAATGTGCCATTGTCATCTAAGAGCAGAGCACAGGGAATATTGCTCAGGAATAGAGCACGTGCAATGCACAATTTTACAGCTGTTAATATATTATCTACATACCGTACAGGTAGAATGTTCCATTGTAATCCGGACTACACAGGGATATGAAGAAGGAAAAAAAAACCCATGAAATGTCCCTTTTGATGTACCATATATATTTTTATATATACAGAATTCTCTTGAAAGCAATCTTGTCGCTGCACCTTTTGTAGCAATTTGAATCGGCGAGGAACGAATTCACATCCCAAATGCATTTCGTGGGGACGATGTTTGTGGCTCCTCCTATCAGTTAAAAAATCGTCCTGCCAGGAGAAATTTGAGGATTTTTTTTGTCCACACACACGCAGCAGCAGTCGAGCACTGCATCGGTGCCACTTACTGGGCGATGGCTGTGCTGGTTTGGGTGAGGAAATGACAGCCCTGACGAGATGACAGCCACGAAAGACCTCGACTGCCTGTCGCTTACTGCTTACTGCAAAGCATTAGCTTGTCCATCTGCAAAGGTTATTTTATGAGGATGTCAAGCTTTTAGCAGACAATTCTATTCGCAGCAGTCCTGCCTGTAAATATTAGTGACATCTTCATATAGCGTTGGGTGTACATATATATTTTATTTTATGTAAAATTGTTCTCCGATGCCTTTATTGCTTTAAAGTGGGCAATATAAATAACGATGTATTGTTTGATAGATATCCAAGGGTGGCATAAGTAAAGTAAAAAAACTGAGTACCCCACAATTCATGGCTGATGTCTTTGTTTGTGATGATGGCTATTGGGTAACTATTATATTAGTGAAGGGTTAGTGATGCATTTACCTGGCCAGGCAGCTCAGCGATAGAGCGGGTTAGTGGCATACAATGAGAAGGTTTCGAAGTTCAAATCCTGACTCGGGGTTTACTCGGACCATCATCTGTCCGGGGTCGAACAAAAATGTAGGAACCTCCACAGTGATTGTCCTGTGGGTAGACTTGCCACTGTCATGGGCATATTGTAAACAAATGAGCATATGCTCAATGCTCATTTCATCTGGAAATCATTCTGCCTTTTTAATGATACATTTGCTATTTATATGAGCTTCCAGGATAGGCTTCACTTGCATATTTCTATTTGATAATTTCCACTCAGAGCGAGGCACCAGATGTTAAACTTCGACCTCATGTGTCCCCTCAAGCCTCAGAGTACGCTAAGTCTCGCCGTGCATGGTACGGCAAATCTGAGGTGCAATTCATCCAAGATGATGTCCACCGAGGAGAACGATTGCTTTGTGTGCAGGTGCAAGGTGTATTTTCACACTGCAGAATCTTGATTATTATTTAAGGTGTAACAACCACGATAATCCTGCACGCAGTCTGCTTCACAATAAGGACGTTAAAGATCCCCTTCTCGTCATTCGCAAGAGCAGGAGCCACTGTGCGCCAGCGTCAGGGTCCAAATCTGCCAAACTTAAAAAACTACACTGCAAGGTTACTCCATTGGGATTGTAGATGGCAGCAAGCATTGCCCCCTACTGGCACCCTAATACCCCAGGTCATAATAAACAAAATAAATTTCAGCCCTGTTCTTCACCTGAGCACGGCTGCTTGTGTTGTGGCCGAAACGTCGTGAGAATTATTTTATTATGTTTATTTTTATTATTTTATTATTTCCCTTCTACGTGACTTTACCGAAAGAACCAAGAAAACAAAATCAACTTTAAACTTTGGAGGAGGTGGTGGAGGATTGGGAAGGCCTTCATCCAGCAGTGGATTGACGCTGACCGACGATGATAATGATGACTCGAGGTGGAAGGCCTAACCAAATAAACTTCCTTGGTTGGAATAACCGATCGCGAGAAACGTTCAGTTATAGTATTGAATAACGGCTCAATATGAATTATAAATATCTGGGCACAACAACGGCAGAGTCAATTTTAAATCGGTGAATCAATACACCGTTACACGCACAGCCTGACGTGAGGTGCAACGTGTGTGGTCCCTCGAATCAAGAAAAACTTTTGTTTGCCACTTTGATTTGAAAGTATGTTGTTCCACTTTGATATTGAACATAAATACAAAGCGGGATGCTGCCGTGGTGTAAGGGCTAGCACACCGCAGAGATTACCAGTTCGATCTCCCAGTGCGGCAAGTTGCAATATTGGGCAAGGTTTTTTTTAAAAACCAATCCCCCCACTCCTCACCCCTGATCTTTGTCCAACGAGCAGTATCAATGGCTTCACCAAAATGAGTCGATCGGTAGGTCACGTGCGGTGGGGTCAAAGTGTGTGTACTCCTTTTCCAAGACGTCTGGCCAGCATGGCAGAGTAGGGAAATCAATCCCCTTGGAGGTGGGCCTCTATTGAGCTCCCTAATAGGATCGGGATGGTTTCGTTTTATTTGTATGTGTTTGGGTGATTTGTTTACCTTTCTTGTACTTTGCACTACGATAATGTTTTATTTTTACTGTTTGTTGTTGTAATGTTGTTGGGAAAAAAATCACGTGTGTGTCCCCCCCCCCATTGTCAGTACCACATTATTACTTTCGCAGTGGAACTGCAGCTGGTGTCTATCCACTTAGCAGCTCAACATTTTCAGTTAAAAGGACTCAATTTGAATTTTTCACCGCTTTACAGATTCCACCAAACCCCCTTAAATGGGTGGCAAGCGCGAGCACATTTCACTTTATTGTTGTGGAAAATTCTGACTGCAATACGCGCGCAGGATTAGCACACAAGGCATGGGACGGTGCTTGGTGGAATTAATAATTTACGTCAGCTTAGTCAACCGTGAATTTTCAATACAAGTCATTAAACAGCGTTTTTAACGCACTACTGCCACGTGCAAATTGGTCACTAAAATCACGTTAATATAGTCCTGCAAAGAGCAGTGTACGGGCACCCTTTAAATGGCGGTAAACGAATGCAACTGAAGCTGTTGACAGTTTGTTTTCACAATACTTACTCTTCTTCGACTGAAACAACGTTAAGTAAACTACTCTTTCAACCAGAGGGCCCGTTTGTACCATTACTAACGCAAGAGAGGGAAGTAGAGCCGGGACATCCAATTATTTCTGTTGTGTCAAGCAAAGAAAAGGCCACTTTAACGATGTATCTGGGAGAATTTCTCTTAAATGCAATATTGAACATATAAATTGCACTGTTTGGTGAGATTTCTGATTATATTCTTCGCCTTATGACATTATACAGCACAAATTAATACAATGGTGGTGGGGGGGGGATATTACAAAGAGAAATGTGATATAAAAAAAACTTAAATAATAGAAATATGAAAAAAATACATTTGATCTGCATCAACAGTGTTGGGGGAGAAGCAATGATTAGCGGTAGAAAAGTGCAACTAAATCAGGGATCGTGATGAAGAATAAGCAATGTATTAAGATTAAATGGAGGTTGCCCAAAACTCTCCCTCTATTCTCAAGAGAAGTCAGACCAAACATGCAGCTAATTATCTTGAAGATTAGCTGTGCGGCTTATTGTAAGGACACAGAAATTAATTTTGAGCCCCTCGTGTAACATTAAATTACCTTGCCAGACAAGAGGCAAAGTGGTTCACGGTACAATTTATAACAAGCGATATAATAGTGCTTTAAAGGGACTCAGCATCACTTATCTGGGCCAATAAAGGTTACAGTGTTGCCTTTTTTTCATGGCCACATCATTATTTCTTAATAGTTGTCAAAAAATGTTTTAACCGTGCTGGGAAAAATGTTAATCCAGCAAATGGTTTGAATTACACAGTCCTGAGCTATAACAACAACAACAACAACAACGTAACAAATGAAATATATGATCTTAAATATAATGTTGTAACGTTCGTAAAAAAAAAATGTAATTGCAAACTTGGGAATGAAAACCCCAAAAAAACTCCTGGATCCAATAAACACTTAATTAAAACAATGTTTGCCTTTTAAAATATTTATACTAAATTAAGGAATCCTGCTGGGCTGCAGAGAAAAACAGACCAGCACTTATGCTTAAAGACATCCTATTTCCATTGCAGAAAATGTGATCTAATACCCATGTAATTTTTAGAAGAGGGAAAAACACATTCATTTTGATTATCCATGCATGAAGTAATCTCCCCTATTTTATGCTCGACTTATGGTAAATATGTGATGAAGTACATTTGGGATTAATATTTTGCAAGAATGGGTGTAATTTTGTAATTGATTTGGAGCCACTAATGAATTGTTTCAGGGGGCGATTCTGTTTCCACAATGCTCAGCATTCTTTGAGCTTTTCCCGGTGTAATTAGCCACTGATTGCATCTCGCCTTCAAATAATAGCCTGCACTCTGGCGGTAAAACTTGAAGCAAACCAATACGTAGCATTGCTATTCAGTTCCTGAATAAAACAATTCTGAGCAATTAGGTCACCTTTTTAAATGAAGCATCTCAATGGGGTGGCACTAACATGTGTTGCAATGAGCATGAGTGAGTATTTAAAATCACAAATGGGAGCATGGTAATAGTTCATACGAAGGGAAAAAATGCAATTGCAATTTAAAGGCATAAATGTTTGGCACAATGAGTATTCTAAATGGTCTATATGCCACAAATGAATATGCATATTTGCCTATGAGTGGAACGGTGGGGTAGCAGTTACGTGGCAATTTTAAACCCGAACCACGGCTAACATCAGTGGCGAGTGATATCAGAACCGGTCCTGAGATGCCTTGCTTCATCAACCTGCACTGACCAGCGTGGTGAAATATTGTCTAACCCAGCAAACGAAGTGGCACTGGGAGGCATTCATTCAGCTGTGGGTTGGCAAAGGCATGAACCTGTTCTTTATTTTGTATTATTGTATTTGTGCATACGTCAATTGGATGCAATCGAATTATGGGCGCCCAGGTGGCAAGATGTTAACTACCTACTATGCAGGCATCACGGTTGGGTTCGATCCCAACCCTGACGCCTGTATATTTGGAATTTGCATGTTCTCCCCGTGGTCACGTGGGTTTTTCTCCAGGTTCTCCGGTTTTTCCCTCCACATTTAGAAACATGCGTTTAGAGTATATGACTCCTATAAATTTCCACATGATAAGCCACTTCGTTGAGCTATCATTTGTGGCCAAGTCGTTTCTGACAAAGAGCTGTACTGTATAGCTTACTGGGCCTTACCTGGTAAAAAAGAATAGAACACATTCAAGAGGAAGTGCTCCAAGAAGATGGAATGATGAAATTAAGTTTTCGTGTGGGAGGGCCACGTGGATTATTACATTGTAGAGATTGTGAGCTGCGATGGTGGCTTGCGGAGGCGTTCATCCAGCAGTGGATTGACCATGGCTGATGATGACAGTAAATCAGAAGATGAAACCCAGCAGATTGACAAGGAACGTAACCTTAGACTTGATACCATCCCTGGGGCAGCAGTTTCAATGTATAAATACAACAAATAATTATTTAGCAGAACAAAGGCTGCTTCAAACATGAGATCTGGCATTGTGTGTGGTGGGCTAACGTTTTGCAATCTGTCAGTCATGAAAGAAAACATTAGGTTTGTAGTTGACTGCTTAAATAACGTTGCTAAAAGATCAACGGCATATTAATGAGAAATGTATTGTACGGACTGCTTACATTTCCAAATGAACAACAATGATTTAAAATTAACTCATTGTCCATCATTATAAAAGCTGTAAAGATATAAACAACATTACAGAACTTTAAATAAGGTACTTGAAATTACGATATTCATAATTTTTACCAAATATACTTACGAAGAAAAAGCATTAAATAGTTTGGAAAATAATAATAATGATATGCAATCATTCACACGTCTTTGTCAATCCACTCCAGGATGAGGTCCTTCCTGTGCCATATCAGTCATGGGAGTTGTTGGATTAACATACTTCACCACGCTGGTCTGCGTGGATTGTTCATAACAAAAGTAATTTTGGGTTAGATCGTGAAAATACGTGTTAAATGCCATGTGAGTTGGTGGAGTAATAGTCAGCAAGTACAAAAATGGTCCAGGGAATCAAAAGGCTCCTGCAGTGTATAACTACAGCCGCTTTGGTTTTAAATAATTGTTCATTTATGGGCATGACTCAGAGACATCACGTTGACTGTGAATAAGAAGAGTAAGTGGGCTATTCTAGACGTCGCTAGAATAGATAATGGCTGACGGAGAAGACGGGAGATGGAATGGGAGCCAAAGATGAAAACACGCCAAAGAGGGTAGCCAGCGTGGAGATCTAGTGATGAGATCAGTTCATGTGCAGGAGTGAGATAGACTGTGGAATACTGGACCACAAAGCACAGTAATAGTCTTCTTGGTTCTTTCGGTAAAGTCACGTAGAATGGAAATAATAAAAATAAAACATAATAAAATAATTCTCACGACGTTTCGGCCACAACGCAAGCAGCCATCCTCAGGTGAAGAACAGGTCTGTCAGAAAGACAGCGTCACAGTAATAATATGGGGTCGCCTTCATCCAGCAGTGGAAATCCATGGTTGATGATGATTATTATAATACGAGGATTAAGGAGGCATGTTTGTTTACCGCCACAAGTCAATAGTCACTGGCTAGTCAATGGAATGGAATGTTAATTGTATACATGTAGTAAGTTACATTGCTACTCCTAAATCAGACCACAGCCAATAGCTTTCACATCAATGTCCTCTAAAGGGAATATCAATCTTGCAAGTGCTCTTTGACATGCACATATTAAAATCCACGGAACTCTTCGCAGTGTTTGAATACTGACCACCGGTGTAATTCCCCCCTCCCCCCCCCAACAATTATATTTTAAGTGCTCTTCACATCATGTAAGGAGACGAAGAAAAGTCTGTTCAAAACTCTGCAGCTGTCAGTGCATCACTCTGTTTCAGAGAATGAACTTGAGGAAATTACATCACGTAATTCTTAATTCACTACAATCGGCCTCTGCAATCCCATACTGGAGGCACACTTTGTACATGCCCTGCAAAAAAAGCGTTTGTCGCAAGCCAAAAAACAAGATGTGGGAGCTTTAGAGCTGAAATAAGCCACATTATATTTGAAAGACCTAAATTAATCGTGGGTATTTTTTGGTGTACAATGGAAACCTGGCTGAGACTAGCAACTCACTGCACATGAGAACTCGGTTTAACGGCAGTGTCTGGATTTGAATCCAGGCTTTCAGCTGAGTGCTCTGACTCCTGAGCCACCTAGCCACCACCAAGAATCTGCAATCTTATGGTCCTCAAAGCAAGAATACATATTCCCTTCTACTCAGTATATAGCTATGTGTAGCCACCGCTGTCTAAAAATGGGACACTCACTATTAACATTGTGAGCAATGAAATGCAAGTCGACATGGCACTGCGGTAAATGTTTTCCAGCATCGGGCTGTGTAAAATGACTTTCAAATATAAGGGAATTAATTTAACGCCAGAGTGCAGAGACAACTTGGGGCATACAGGATTTTAGTAGTGAACAAAACAAGGCATGAAAGACAGGGTTAATGTTAATTTTATTTAGAGCCATCAATCATTCTATTATCTGCATTTGCCACACCTGACAATTTCCTAAAAAGTCCAGACTGGCTCATTATACCAATTAAAGAAGCCTCTAATTCATCACTTGGCACGCTCCATGTTTAGAGGTCTTTAAATAAAAAAATATATAAAAGGGCTATTTTCTATTATTTATGTATTGCCTTCCCCCCCCCCCCCCCCCCCGATTGTGTTCACGGTGTCATGCAACCCTTCGTGTTGGAGAATGGCCCATGGAAGTGGATTTCAAAGAACCACGACTTAACTGCTCTTCCACACAGTAGAGGACAGCGCCTTCCTGCCTCCCCCCTTAATTCGGGGAGTGGTGGCATCCTTATTGTGCACCGGGCTATGAACACGAATTTGACCGACCGAAGTTTGATTCCCGATCATTAGTGGCGAGCGATCTCTAAACTGGTCCTGCTGCCCCCCTCTCCACTGGCCAGCCCTCCGCACACTCATACTGCATAATGGTCCAAGTCACGTGACACACAACCAGATGCGCGTTTGAACGCAAGATGACTCATAAGTGAGAGAATATGGCCCGTGGAGGGAGTTGAGGACTGGAGATGAAACGGCGCTAATTTAGCCATGCCTGCTGTTCTACTTAAAATGTACACCCACACTTTTTAGCACCATCAAGTGAACTGTTAATAGCTTTTTAAAAAAAGAATTGTAATGATGACTTCAACAGGCGCTTGTTACTCAATTGTACCACGTGTAAGTGTGGTACAGGGAATATTCCCCCTTGCGGCGAATAATGCAGCATATTGCTTTGTATTTTCATGGGCAGCCAAATATATTTCACAAACTATACCCCTGATTTTTTCAGTTGTATGTTAAGTATTGTATTTGTTTGTTGTGCGGATATTATAATTCCCCAGCTTTATAAAGTCCACATCAAAGTCCACAAGCCTAGTGAGTACTGGTCATTTATGACAGTTACGGGTGGAGTGGTGGCACAGTGAATGACACAATGTGTCATGAACCCGGCGACCTCGGTTTGATTTCTGGCCATGGCTAACTTCAGTGGCAGGTGATATCTGAACCGGTGTGGTGAAGTATGATCAGATTCTCCCATGACTGAACAGGAGGCTCTTCATTCAGTAGGGCTGAACATTAGAATTATTTTATTTATCAAGGATTAACAAACATGAAATCTCATATCACATAGCGTCTTATCTATACACGTTTATATTATCATTCTGATATAAATCAGTCTATACTGTTCGGGGAATGTCTTTTAGAAGAATAAGTCAGAATACAGAACGCGTCCGAGAAGACGTCTCACTGAGCAAATGGAGCAATTCAGTTGGCGGTGGTGCAGGTGCTGGGTGAAGTGATGCACCACCAGATTGTGGAATGTTGAGGTGGTTTGTGTAGGCCTTCATCCAACAGTCGATCAATCATGGCTGCTGCTGATGATGATGATAGCGATGATATGTGAAGGGGAGCAATCATGTGACACCATGTGTGAAAGTTAGGTTTTTTTTATTCCTGCCCAAGCAGTCGTTCCTTGATAGACAATGAAATGACCATGGAGAATGAACTAATGGTATGTTAAGGGCATTGAATATGGTGCATTGAAAAAAGCCACGTTAAATTATACTGGGGGTCGTAACTCAGCATGTGCTGCAAAGTGGCACAGATGACAGAGAGCTCCAAAAAGAAGATTGCTGCTACTACTACATCACAAAGGCATGGCAACGAGAGTGTAAAACATCGGCTGGAGTGATGACAGAGTGTCCCTGAACTCCTGACATTCTGACACGCAGACGGCACCATATATACGCTAAGCTCGATGCAGTCACCCACAGCGGAAGATGCATCACAAATTAATAGCGCATCCTCTGCATTGTAAGACACTCCGCAAAGCAAGATGAACCCCAAACTTGTGCCCGGTGTCAATAACGTTAAACAAATCTGGCCGCTCAAAGACAAAGACACACGCTTGCCGGATTATAGGACACACACCCCAACTTTTGCTTTAAAATACAAGGGGGGTGGGGGGGAAGAATGGTTTCTTATAATGTGGAGAATGGTGGAGATTTTTCTTGATTAAATATTTTATTTCATCATGGGACCTCCTTTGCCAGTACCAAAATATGAGAATAGGTTTTCCCCTTTTTTTCTGGCAACAAAACAGGTGTTAAGATGTTAATACACCAAATTGAAACATTTTACAAGGAATCATGTCTAAATTAACCACAATACTTGTGGTCAGAATGCAAACAAAAAACATACTCTGATAATATATGCATTGTCTTTGAAACTGATTGGTCCACACCAGAGACAGCTTTCTTTGGAGCCTAGTCTCAAAGATATTTGAGTATTAAATCGGTTAGGAGTATTGGGGCGACTGCGAGCGACTGGCCAGTGGTCACACTGCACCGCCGCAAGTTGCCCCAGATCGCACCCCCCCTCCGCCCCATATGCAACACAGACAATATCAGTAACATTCGAAAGTATTTGGGCAAATTATTAAAAAAAATCACACAAAAGTCTAAAATTGTTTTAATTTCTGCCGATTTGTATGTAAACAAAAAATAATTGGAAAGGATACGCAAAGGACATCACCACATGCCCAGAACCAGTCAGGAAAAAATAATCTCCCACGACTACACCACGGGCTTGTGGTGGGCAGTTCACAACAATACACCGTTGCACTCTACTTCTATGTGCCCATAAAATGTATGACTGGCACTAACCAGTGATGGTGAAGTATGCCTTGAAAATGAAGCAAGTTAATTATCACGTTTCTTGGAGACCTAGTGTATGGTGCACTTAAAGGATACAATTTAAGCACCACAATTCGATACATAATTTGCGTTATTTGATGTTTATTCTTCGTAGGCACATAGAAATAACTAAAACGTATTAATTATCCCCTGCACATGGATGGGTCCTACTCTCTACGGCTGAGACAGATGTCTAAGGGAAAAAGAGGAAGACCCCAATCTGAGCGAATGTCTAACATTAGAAATTAGACAGGATGGAAGCTGTCTCAGATAAAAGACGCAGCGACGGACAGAGATAATTCGAGAGGCCGCTGCACAGCAGCCCAAAAGACCAAGGGCATTGAAAAAAATATTAATATTATTTCACATTTCTTTTTACCCAGCTAAGCCTCACTAAGTGAGGAAGCCCTGCTAAGTTTTCAGAACAGGAGACGATAAGGCAATGTGTTTTCCAAACTGAGTAATTTTAAAAGTGTTTTCTTCTTCTTAGAAATTTGTGGCATGGATTGGTGGATCACACGAATTCGGGAAGCTCTCTACCCGTGTGCATCAAGGTCAACATCTCCTGGCCTTCCATGGTTAAACAGGAACAGCAAGTGTTTTCATTTCCGTTCGGAGATGTGGTGTTACCCCCTCCCACGTGCGAACTGTCCATGGCTACTTTGGTTTCTTCCCACATGTAGAAATGCACGTGTAAATGAAGTGTGCCAAACATCCAAATCTTGGACTACAGAGCTTGACAAATTGTTGGAGATGTGAGTGTTACTCTCCTCACGTATGTAAACACTCATGAAACAAGCACTGCGATTTTATTATTATTATATTATTTTATTTTTATTAATTTTTATTTTATTTTTTACCTACGTGACTTTACTGAAAGAACTAAGAGTAAGGACTGCAGAGCATGGGCAAGTTGTTGGCACCTGTTGTCTGCCTTGGCGCTTGTCTGTGGTTTCCCACGCCTGCAAATAATCTCATCTCCCTCTCTCTCTCTCTGAGAACGAACAAAGACTGCGCGCGTCATAACCGCCCTGAGTTAGTACAGAGCACGCGTGAAATTAATGCAGGAGGTAGGGAAATTGTACGCGGGCACTCACGATGTAGAGCTCGATAAAGTCTCCGAGTGTGGCGGCGCTGTCCACGCGCACCAGCAGGGCGTCCTTGAGGTGCGTGCTGAAGCCCACGGCCAGGCGGTCAGCGCGTGTGCTGGGCCTGTCGTTGGGCCGCCATGTGTACGTGATGAGTCCGCCGCCCTTGCTGAAGATGTACGTTGTTCCCGCTGTGAAGACAAAACCAGAGCGCTCATCGTTATCGTCATGGTCGTCGTTTTCTAACGACGCGGGGCACTTGCGCCTCCTGTTATTGCGGTTGGCTACGTGCGGCGCGAAAGAAGTTCAACATATATAGGAACATTTCACAAAGGATTAAAATTGTTATTATCAATTTGAAGTGAACATTTTTAGAATGTTGCAACCAATGTGTGCTGCTTTCCAATATCATATTGTGCGTGTGTTTACCACTGCTTTCAAATGCCTATGAATGAGATTCAAATAACATTTTTTTATATTCTTTGGGTCTTTCGGTAAAGTCATGTAGAACAAAAAAAAAATGATCCTGATGACGATTGCTTGTGTTGCGATCGAAGCGTTGTAGTTTTTTGTAAAATATTTTTTTGTTCTACTTTACTGAAAGACCCAAAGAATATGAACTCCTGTACACACGAAAGCTTCAAGCTAATTTATTTATTTATTTGCAACCTTTGTCAATCCACTGCTGGATGAAGGCTTTCTCACACCATGTCAGCCATGGACGTTGTTTGAACATACCTCACCACGCTGATCAGTGCGAATTGGTGATATCATCCGCCACTGATAATATCTGGGTTCATACAAAGCAGTGTGTTAACCACTGCACCACGGTCCACTAGAATTGTATACATGGACTTTATTTTAATGATTAACATTAATAGTAGGTGTGGCATTAGCGTACCCACAGACACTGCGTTTTAGGGAGTTCATCTAAGGGGCGTGTATGTGGGGTAATCCCTCTAATGAGGAAATGTGTAAATATATATTCTTTCAGAACAGCCCTCAACCTAACCATCTTTAATTGATTTTAATATCTGCTTAACTAACCGCAACATAATATCCCATCTTGGCAATGCCCTTTAAAAGTCCTCATCACGATCGTTATGTTCATTTGCTGAAGTACATTTTGCGACGTGCATTGTTTCCATCAAAGTGCATCACCCACGCGGATTGCCTGTTTTTGTTCCGAAAACGACAAACAACAAAAACAACAACTTCGAGTCTGAACTTTAATAAAACAAACTTTTTTGCACACTCTGCCCTTCATCAAACAACTACGTAGCAGTCGGTTCTTTTAGTTTAAAGTGGTGAAACTGATCATAGTTTGTTTATCTTTCATTATTTATTTCCCAAAGGTCTCTTTTTCTCTGCACACATAAATCCTCCCTTTATCATTTTTTGTTATCCCCCAGGGGGCCAACTTATATATTCGGTCACGTGGACAGCACACGGGGCTGCTGCCGTGGAGTAACGCTTTGCTTCACTGGATTTGCAACTGAGATTTTGCCAGTTCGATTCTATCTCCAGGCACTGCAGTTGAAACAGTATGGGTACATCGCAGTTCGCTGATCGGCAGGTAACGTGTGGTGGGGTGTAATGTGGGTACTCTCACTTCTTACAAGATGTCTAAATGGCGTAGAAGAGTAGTACAAAACACCCTCCGATGGACATCATTGGGCCAGCGGCGGTATGAGCAAGTAATTGCAGGCCTGTACCTGCATTACTTTGTATATAGCCATACATACCCCGTACCGTATATGTTTGCGTACGGTGTGGAGCGGTGACAGAGTGGTTATCGTGCTGTGCTCTGAATCCTGCGACCCGTGTTCGATTCCTGTTCATGGCCAACACCAATGACGATTATTTTAACTGGTCGTCCCCCCTAGGTCGACTCAGCCTCAAATGAGTAGCTGGTGTGGTCACACAAATGCGGCCGGGGCATGGTGTTGGCAACCCAACACCTTGTGTGCCGTGCAGGCTTTCATCGCTGCTCGCTAACAGCCCCAAAACCCTGTTACGGCCACACATGGGATTCTTGTATGTGTGTGTTTACGCGTCGATCCACATTTGCGTCTCCGCCAATGCCCGTGCTCGTGTGAAACAATTTGACTCCACCAGGATGACTGCAGGTAGAATTCTCGATCAAAGATCCAACTCCCACAAATGTCCCCACAATGTTCCCAGGCTGGGTGTGCAGGATTTCACCTCATCCGGTTTACACGACACGGCGTCTAAAAGCGTCCGCATCTCACGACGCGGTTGCATTTATAAACTCGGTGGTGCACGTGCCTAATAAGTGTAAACAATGATTGGTGGCAGGCAAGTGTTATGGTGTCCCCAACAGTCTAACTCGCCAGACATTAATTCAACAAAGACAAACATAACCTCTCCCCCCATAGCCTTAGACCAGACTATTGGGGCAAGTGCTGTCAAGGGGCTAGGTGACCGACACCACGCCCGACTGCCTTTGTCTCCGCAGTGTTGATGTTGACGTACTGCTCCAGCACTGATTTGTACATACTACGGGAGGCCCCAGGACTTCTTCAAATATTCGCCACTGTTATTGATCGTGAGCAGGAATTCAACTCCCAGTTGCTGGGTTCATAGTGCAACGCGCTCACTACTAGAATACCCCCTTGCCCACCCTACTCCACTCACGTGACACTCACCTAACACCAATCAGCATTCAAACTTCATCAAGCACAGACCAGCTATGTTTACCAAACATATCCCACGCACCTACAAGAGTCCGTAGCAGGTTTTGCCTTCGAGTAAATTATAGGCAGCACGAGGACAAGCAACACATTTATAAAGCAGACAGGGCACCACGCGCTGCGATTTGTATGCGGTCAGTTGTCTTTACCTAGGTCAAAGGTCATAAGTTGTGCATAGGCCAATAAAAAAACAATCCCTGGATATTTATGGTCAGAATGAGCACTCATGGGACTGCTGATGATAATAATATTTCAAGTGAATGCTTCGACAGACAACCTATGCTCTGGACGGATCCAAAAATCCAGGTAAAAGCTCATATCTGCTACCTCCTCTGATGGTCCTCCACTTACCTCAACCGGCCCCTCTCATTCCCATCCCCTGGCCCCTCTCCTCACCGCCCTAGCCCCTCTCGTTGTTCTTCGCCCTGCCTGTCTCTAGTGCCATACATCGCATGGGTCATGGGTTTTGTTGACCTCGCGTAAAGGTCATGGGTCATACACAGCTCGTCTTCAATTCCGTGCGTACGGCCATTTTTCATTCCGGTGGAATGAGGCCTCGCCGGAGCCGGCAATATGAAAATTACTCAAGCTAATGCCGTGAATGATAGACTGACAGACTGACAAATTAGTTGTTTATATAGAGTGAAACCTCAATCTAACGTTCCTAAGGGGACCATAAAAATTGAGCGTTAGATCTGGGAAAACATTGGATCAGGGAATACTATTTCCTGCCATAAAAAAGCACGTACTGTATTTAATGCTCTCTCTCTTTCTCTTTGTCTGATTCCCCATCCTTCCCACCTCCTCTTTGATGGAGTATATATTTCAGGTTCCAAGCTTCTCTCACTGGATACAGTCACATTTGCAAATGTCATTTGTAATTTTGATCCTCACCTGTGTACCAATAGTTTAATGGTAATGTGACATTTTCTTGAGGCACTGCTGTGCGTTATCTTGGTGTGATCTGGGACTGATTTGTTGTTGTTTGTGCTGCCTTGCCTAACTTTGACAAATCGGACTTACAAAAATGTATTTATTATACAATTATATGTAGTGACTTTGCTTACCTTTATCTATATTTTGCACTCCTATCGTTAGTTTTGTATCGTTTGCTGTTATAATTTGCTGACCCCACCCATATATTTGCGATAAAGAGCTTCATAGCTAAACGGATTCCTCCTGAAGTCGAAATAAAGATTCTGATGACGATGTCTCGCATGCCGCACTCTCTCTCTGCTTTCTCTCACTGTGCATCTCCTGGCCCAGGGTTCTCTATCTCTCTCCTTCTCTCACTCCATACACCACGTGCCTCTCTCACTCCATACACCACGTGCCTCTCTCACTCCATACACCACGTGCCTCTCTCACTCCACACATCGACTCTCACTTGGCCCGGAACTCACTACCCATGCGTCAATGCGACTGCATCATTTCGGCCGCATCATCATTGAGCACCCAGGCCGTGTGAAGACACTAGGGGACAGGCTCAGCCCAGGGGATGTGGGCATAGGAGAGACGTGCAGGCACAGCATTGACATACATGGAGTATTACAACAGAGGTTGGGAACGACCAGGAAAAAAACGATGAGACTGATAGAGTGGAAGAGGCACTCGAACAAAAAAACGATGTAGAAACATCAGCAATAGATGGGCTATGATAACAAACAGTGGAGGGCTTGCCGCCAGAAATAAATGGACCCAGCGGCCTCCGTAAAGGAGCTCAACTGGAAGAAGTTCGTGGCGAGAGCACCGGGGGGCATAACACGACGATGCTTCTGATGAGAAAAAAACCCACCGTGCATCGCCACCGACTGCTTACGACGAGGAATCAAGCACGCAGCTCTTGCCACGACGTCGGGGCACACAGTGGCCGTTAGGAAACATTCGCAATATACGGAATTACTCGTACAAAACGTATTCTCCATGCGTTGTCAAGCACCAGTAGACAAATTGCTGCCCACCTCTGTAAACAACTACAACACCGGCAGAGTTAGCACCGCTGCTGCCTCGGGCACTTAGCAGTTCAAACCATGCGGTAATTGGCACAAAGCCAATGGGCAATGCCGATAAAAAAAAAATCCTCTTGATCGAATGATGAGCTCATGCCAAACTTGCGTATCCAGTAACGCTGACAATGTACATACGTGGCCGAAACTTTTTGCTGCCTGTTGGCAAATTTTAGACTCCTAGGCAATTTTAAGTGGCGGGCATATTATTACCATTAAACTAGTTCACTCAGGAAAGCTTCACCGAATCCCAAACGATTTATGAGGAGGGTCCTTCCGAGTTTGTGCACAAGGTGGAGATGCTGCTGCTGCTGCTGCTGATGCGCAATAGCCAATCGAGTCATTGTCAGGTAATTTTTTGTTTGCATTTAGGATGCATGGGCAATGGCAGTTATATTATGTTTCTGTTGTTGTTTTAGCTATGGCAGAAAATCTATGCAGAACAGGGGAAGGACATCCGAGTAGGGAATCGAACTCTGGGCCCTTCTTGCAACGAGATGCAAGTATGCAACCGCTGAGGTTTTGTCTCAGAGTGTTTCATCAAGCATGCGCACACCCACACGCATGCCCTCCAAGGGAGCACAGCAAGTGAAGTTGTTGTTAGAACTCTGCTTGCATCGATTGTGATACGTAAATCGTTCTTGCCAAGGGGGAGGGGAAGGTTTGGGACGTGATTATAATGTTACACCTGTTGGAGTCAAGGGGTGGAGTGCGGGGAGGGGGATTAGAGACCAAAAGGAGGGTTTGCGAGTAGGATTTATAAATACAACAAAAATATTCCATTTCATACATAACACTGCCGGATATTTTTGTTTATTGTGATAATTAATCAATGCCGTTTCTTTCTTCCTTGTTGAGATTTAACTTAAAAAAACATATTAATTAGTCGGGGGCAGATGAGCCGATGTCTATTCCAGCCTGTCCGAGGCTTATTCTTAGGTTTTTTCGGTAAAGTCAAGTAGGTAAAAAAAATTAAATTAATTAAAGTAAAATAAAAATAAAATAAAAATCACGACGTTTCGGAGGCAACACAAGCTTCCGTCTTCAAGTGGAACCGTCACAGCACGACAGCTGTATAAAGTGAGTTGATACACTTGATACAGCTATCGTGCTGTGACGGTGGAACGGTGGAACCGTCACAGCACGGAAGCTTGTGTTGCCTCCGAAACGTCGTAATTTTATTTTATTTTTTATTTTACTTTTATTAATTTTAATTTTTACCTACGTGACTTTACCGAAAAAACCTAAGAATATGAATCCTCGCAGTCACGAAAGCTTCAAATCTAGAACTGTCCGAGGCTGCCCGTTATGCGAGCTCGGTGTCAGGCTTGGCTCACGCGCCGCCCTCTCCCGCAGCGTCACGCGCGGGGCGACGATCGTGCGACCCGGCCGAGAGCACCGTGCGTTCCACCACCGCTGGACGTGGTGCACGATCGCCGCGCTCTCCGGCACTGGTTCATCCTCTGGGGTGGCGGTTGAGGTCAAGGGGCAAGTGACGCCGCGTGGATTCATTCTACCGCGAGGCCACAATCGGAGACCACAGAAGGCTCAACAACGCACGTGCTCGCGTGACAAACGTAACTTTCGAATGCAAACCTTCAATCAGCAGGACAGACGGCATTTCAGTCCATTTGAAGTCAAGTTCCTCCTTCAAAACTGTGCGGCCCTTTGACCAATATTTATTTTTATGGATGACAAGTGAAGAGGTCCCAGAGGAGCGTGGAGTTTCTTTGGAGATTGTCACTTTCCACACGCACGCTGCTCGGAGCTAAGCACCGACTCTGGCACCGTGCTGAGCCCCCTACTCTCTCTCTGACATGAAGTCTCATCCCTGTGATCATTCTGTTCCGTGATTCCTATTCAAACCCAGCTCCGGTAGCAGCTGCCAACGGGTGAAACCGCACGGCCCGCTACTGCGAGCACTGTCACAAAGTGGGGGAATCTTTACCACGATGTAAACTGCCCCTTTCTTCAGCCAGCTGTACATGGCAACACGACTGCTACTGCACTCCAGAATCTACAGCGAGTAACAACAACTGGAGCAGCATCCTCTGGTTGCCACCTGTCCCGTGTGTTCACAGGATCGTTCTCTTGTTGAGAGAGCTGTCCTGGAAAATCACTGAAGTCTTCCTGGGATATAAAAAAAAACATGACCCTTCATGTCAGTCGTGTGATCATACACTAGTCAAGCCAGTGCATTCACATGCAGTTCTCTCATCTTTTGCTATTGGCAGATATTCTTCTTCCTGTGAAGAAGAATACCTCAGGAGGTGGAAACTCGACAAGAGCCACAGCCAACAAAAGGTCACGTGACTTAAATATTTCTCAGAACAGCTGCCTCAGAAAGAGGACTTACTGGGATAACCAGGACAGGTGACAACCACCTACCCCCTGACAATACTTGCCCCAACAGTCTGGTGTAAGGCTTTGGGGGGTGGGGGAAATTTTTTTCTTTGTAGGGTGAAGCACTGCTAATTATCACCTGTACGCTCTGCATTGGTTTCACCGTAAAAATTTTGCTCACAGATTATTTAAACTTGCATTTTATACTTTTTTTGAAATATGTATTTGGCTAGAACACATGTGGAATGTAAAACTCTCATATCATGCAAATAAAGGGCTTGTACTCGGTGTGAACTGACCAAAAACATTAGCATACCGCCCTTGCTGTCAGTCAAACTCAATAATTATATGACATTAAATCGAGGGTTAATACGGAGGCTGACACTTTGAGCGGTAACTACCCATCATTATGCCACCTGCGAGTAGAAAATGAGTGTGGGATGAAGCCTCTTCGGTTCACAGAGAGAGCCCCATCGGGTCACAGAGTTATTTTTTTTTAATTGTCACAATGCAAGAAAACAATGCAATGTGATAAAAAAAAATGCTACTTCTAAGAGCAAAGTCTACCCATTGCATCACCGTCATTGCAGAGCGGTGCTGATTTAGTGGCATTTAAACAAACACTCCTGAAACTGTGACCTCCTTAAGGCCCTGCAAATGACTACCTTGCTACAAGGGCAGGCACAAGATGGACAGATTGATGAAGAAATTGCAGCATTTTAGCACACTATCTATATGCTGTCAGCAGGAGGTCACATACAAAAGCAACGATGAAAGAAAAAAAAATTGCCCAGAGCTTTCATGATGAATGTCTATTGTGTTTCTCAGCACTTTCCCTACTTTGCTACAGGTCATATTGTAGCCAAGCAGTGCGTTCTGAATGTGTACCATATGCATCCTGCTGAGATGGAAACATGTCCATTATAATGCTCGTAAGCACAAAAGCCACCGCATGCCCTTGTTGCTTCGGTACCAGCTTATTATCGTTTGCACACAATGTTGCAAGCATACCTGCTTAGTGGCAACTGTTGCCCACAAACGATACTAAAGACTGTGCTTTCCTTTCCTACATTATACACTGCCTTTCATGTATAAATTGCTCGTCTGAATGGGTATTGATTTTTTGCTGAGAATTTTTGATTTTGGGATGTATAAAAGAGGTTAAGGTTAAAGGCGCGACCCTGAAATCACTCGCTCACACTGCTGCGGGCAGGACCTCCACGAGCAGGAGCTCGAGAGGGTATTTTCGGGCCTACTCTGTCACCCACACACGAGCCAGACCTCTGGGAAGAGGTGGCAGCATCTCAGAGGTCGCAAACGGGTTTTGATTCCTTACCCGTACCTGTACCCGGCCGCACCAAGGTCGCAAACAGGTACCCGTACCCGGCCGGGTACGGGTAGGGTACGGGTATCGGGTACCTGATTGCGACCTCTGGGATGAAGCCATGTTGCAGGCGCGTGTGGGTTGATTCTAGGAACTTGAATTGTGAGAAGAGACAAGACGTTGGGAAATGAGTGACAAACGGTTACTCACCAGTGACTCACGGTCTACCCGTACCCGTACCCGGCCGCACCAGGGTCGCAAACGGGTACGGGTAGCCGGGTATCGGGTAGGGTACGGGTATCGGGTACCCAGTTGCGACCTCTGCAGCATCTACACTTAACCCCACCACACACGACCTGCCATTCGACTGACTGCGGGTGTAGCCATTGATTCTTCAAAAATATCCTGAAGCTGAAGATCAGCGCTGGATACAGTCACATTTGCAACTATGATTTGTAACTTTGATCCTTACCCGTGCATCAAGAGTTTAATGTTAATATGCCATTTTATTGAGGGACCACTTTGTTGTTATCTTGGTATGGTCTGGAACTATTTTGTTGTCGTTTTGTTGCCTTGTCCAACATTGAGAAATCGTAGTGACCTTGATTACATTTTTCTCTATTTTGAACTCCTAATCGTTTGCTGTTCTAACTTGCTGACCCGTCCATTCTGGACATCTGTAAAAAAAAAGCTTCATAGCTCAACGGATTCCTCCCGCAGTCTAAATAAAGATTCTGATCATGATACTGCTGGGTGAATCGAGGAGGAGGAGGAATTTAAGAAACGAACAATTGTTCAACTGCCACACCGGGAGATCATATTGAACCAGCAACTCCAGTATTGCAAGTCCATTGCCCTAACCATTATACCGCGGCAGCATCCCTTACGTGTGTATTCGACATAGCATTCATAAATATCAATTCCAATGCAGTGAGAAGTTTACCTTGGCCATGCATTTCACTGAAATGCACTTCTGCAAATTTACCCCAAACAGAACAGAGTATTACCACCTCATGAAAAGATATACTGTTAATTAACAGGCAATGGAGCTGTATTAAATTATTCAAAAACACTGCAGAATATACCATGCCATATGAACAAAAACAGCAAAAATATGTGCAGAGAGAGAGTGCACGCTTTTGTGGTAGATTTATGAATATTTTTTATATTATAATATATTGCTGGGCTAAAATACTGAAAACAAATCAGTAGGAATAAAAAGAGGTCACAACATTACTGAATCTGCCGGGGTGCCAATCAGGCTTCATATATTTATATATATAAATAACAAGGCTGTCCTGGTTTGACAGAGTAATGTACGTATGTTGAACTTCTTTCGCACCATCCGTAACCAAACGTGCTAATTGGAGGTGCAGGGGAAGACAACAAAACACAAAACGCGGTTATAAAGAAATGAGTTTGCCAATGTGGATGATTTAAAAGTTCATAGCTCCAGTGGCTTCCCAATATCGTAAGGAAGAGCGTTCCAGACGGCCGCAAAAGCGCAGTAAGATACAAGCACATATAATTCCAATAAAACATTTAAGATTGTGAAACTAAATAGATTGTTATTACCGTACTCACGAAATATAATGAACGTTGATGTTATTATAGGGGTAGAGCACAATGATTTGCACACTGCACTATGAACCTGGCTGATCTAAGTTTGATTCCTGACCACAGCTAACAACAGTGGAAAGTGACATCTATCTCAATCAGTTCTGGGGTCCTCTTTTCACCAACCTGCATTGACCGGCATAATAAAGTACAGTCAAACAACCCCATTGAATGACAAGGCTTGTGGAGGCCTTCATCCAGCAGTGGATTGACAAAAGGGTTGAAATACATTTCTTAAATTCTTTTTTTCTCAAAACTGGGTTTAGATTTAAAATTGAAGCGAATAAATAAAGCAGTGGCTCTGCAGATAAATCTGCCCCTGTCTGATCCATCCAAAGTGACAAAACAAATGCAAGTCTCTCCTGACCACATAGCAATAGGTTGGGGTCACAACCTGTTCCGTGTGGTCTTTATATCATATATAAGATAAGAAATATCCAAGTTTCAAGCCTTCCTTTTATAGCAATGCATTCAAGTGAATGGTCTTTTTATTATCTCTAAAGTCTCTCCATTCTTTCATGCCAAATCTTGTAAAGATGCCGCAGATGTCTGCTGCAGATGATAACGCACTGCCAAGAGATGGTGCCTAATTCATAACGTAACAAATGTTATAATTAAAGACACTGCAATTCTCTCGGCTGCAATTTTATTGCAACAATCCACAATTAAATGCACGTTTCCTGGCCAGAAATAATAAGCAAGTTGAACAGGAATTAATAATCTCATTATACCATGAATAAGACTGTAAAACACAGCCCTGAACATGTCATGTAGAAATGAGAAATGCAACATCAGTAGTACTCAGGAAGTCCAATCCATAGCAAATGGAAACACCAAATTGGCATGCAACAATTGAACTATATGGGTGACCATAGCACCTACTATTAAACAAATATGGAAAAACGATACATGTTCAACACAGTGTGTTTTTTTTTATTGTAATAAATTTTCGGTAAGAGAGCTGATTATTACATACACGAAAAATTAGCACGAGATTACTTTAAGTCACATGACACGAAAGTTTGAACCGCATGTTAAATTATTCAACTGCAATGTGCAGGATGCGCTGGTTAAAATGATGAATTATACACAAAGTGTGTCTAGCTGTTCGCTAATTCATATGTACATGAGCAGATCCTTACTGTACTCATTGCAAAGCATGTGTTACATCTGCCACATCTTAAAGCTGATTTTAAGCATGAGCAGTACGCTTTGGTAAAATATTTTAGTAGCGGAGGTACGAAGCTTTTTTTCGGTAATTTTAATTTACATTGTAAACAATTTAGAGGTGAATTTCAAATCAAAGATAAAATTACGGAAAAAAATTCGCTTTTAATACACAGAGACAGAGAAAGAAAAAAAAAACCCAGACAACCGAAAATAAATTACAGTATGAAGACAATATTTCTGCACGAAATATTATATTCCAGGTGTAAATAAATAAACGGGTTTTATTCCGCACATTGCACGGATGGATAAATGTCCCAAAAAGCAATGCTTGTGTGGAGAGACTGCTCATGCGCCACCACGGTAGCATCTGTCGTCCTATGATTTATTTTCATTCCACGCATCAGACAAGTGCAGCGGTGCTTATCATCACAAGTTATGCTGCGCTGCCCGCGTTCTTTCCCCGGGCTTGATGAGCATTTTCGTGGCTGGGGATTATTCTTGTCACTCACAATACTTCACGTCTAATCAGCGGCCGGACTGCCGCACTGGGGGTCGCGGGCGGTTGGTGGAGAGAAGGGAAAAAAAACGCAGCCCCGGGGTTTTCACAGCGAAGTGGACCTCAACACCTCGTCCACAGCCTAGCCCCCCTTTTTGTGAAAGGCAAAAATCAGCTTGGACAGAGACGTGCGCCGGGGTCGCAATTATGCGGTGCATTCGCCCGTTCCCTCAAAGCTCACCGTTATTCTGCCGCGACAACAGAGCTGACCCCCTTTTTCCACGGTGGTAGACGTGAAAAAAGAGAAAACGCACTCAGATTCCTTTGTGCCTTGCTGCCAGCTGCTGCAATGCAGCATGAGGCATTTCTCTTTCTGGCAAAGATAAAGGTGCAGCCCTGAAATTACGAGCTCGTGCCAATGCTGTTGGAAGGGGTCTCCACAAGAGGGAGGCTTACTTTTTTTCTACTGGTCAAACGTTTCGGAATAGTTGGGGGTACCCACACTTTACCCCACCGCATGAGACCTGCCGATCAACTCACTGACTGTAGTGTACACCGTTGTTTCGACTGCCACGCTGAAAGATTGAACTGATGACTTTTGGATTGCAAGTCCAGCATGCTATTACACGTGTCAGCGTCCCGCCTCTCCCAAAGCTTGCTGTTGATCTCCCTCTATGGCACAGCTGACCCATTTCCGTGGTGGTTCACATGAAAAGAGAAACGCACTCAGATTCCATTGTGCCTTGCTGGCAGCCTGAGACATTCCGATGTCTGGTAAATGACAACAATGCAGTCCACCATTTCCTTTAAATCATAATAATGTTTTCTCAAATGCTTGTGTAGTAATATAATGTGGCCTTGGTCACTTCATGAGGCTGACTGGGATGTACGTATTTATACATACCTGAATGTATGACTCAGTGCATTGTTAAAGCGATGAGCTATAGCATTTCAAATCAGTCGCAATTATGCCAAGGACATGAATGATTATCATCACCCACCCACCTATGCTGAACAACGTTCCGAATGACAACATGAAAATCCTTACTTAAATGTGTGTAAATGAAAAATTAGGTTTACGTGTGAAGGGTGTGTCGTTGAAAAATGTCCTAAGAGTCGAAAACCAATGGTCAACGAGAGTCACACAGGGGTTAAAGAAGTGGAACGCATCAGAAAATAGGTCTTCCCAGGAGATGGAGCTGTAAAATCGGCTAGTGTGTGTGGATCGTGAGAGATGGAAATGGCTTGTGGGGGAGTCCTTCATCCAGTAGTGGATTGATAATAGCTAACGATGATAATGATGAGGGTTAAAAAAGTTAATAAGTATAACCCGTAAAAACAAAGTTTTTCACTATAAATCCTTTATATGCGTGGCAGCGAACTTAATATAAAGGATTAAAAATATATTCGCCTGTGGAGGACGCGGGGATCGATCCCGCGACCTTTGGCATGGGAAGCAAGGGCGCTACCAACTGCGCTACTCCGCCACGGCCTGTGGAGGGGTTACGCTCTGGGCTCTTATACTGTGACGTTCAGCCAAAGCCAAGAATGAGTTCTTTTGAATATATGTAAAATATATTTTTTTTGCCTAAAAAGTGTAAAATTTTGGGAATTTTTTTCACGAACATTAATTGTCTCGCACAACGAGTCTGTGTGGAAAATGTCAGCTCGATTGGATCACGGGAAGTGGGTTAAAAAACGACCGAAAGATTTGCACGGTCCTAAGCAAGCAAGCAAGCACGCAAGCAAGCGAACTTAATATAAAGGATTTAAAAAATAATGTAAACATGTACACATATACTGAACATTTTATAAATATTAAATAGATATTTGGGGGGGGGGATCAGGAGCACAGTGGTTACCACACTGCTCTATGAATCCGGTAACATCAGTTTCATTCTGAGCTATCATTGCTCGCAGTGGCGAGAGATATCTGAACTGGTGTGAACTGTCCAGCATGGTGAAATATAAACTATAAACAATTTTTTATTTTACCAGGTGAGGCCCACTGAGCTATATCGCTTTTTTTCAGAAGTGTCCTGGCTGTCACAAATGATAGCTCAATGAAGTGGCTTATCGTGTGGAAATTTATAGCAGACAAATACTACGCGACCACGGGGAGAGCATGCAAACTCCAAAATTACAGGCGTTAGGGTTGGGATCGAACACACGACCTCTTCTTCTTGGTTCTTTCGGTAAAGTCACGTAGAAGGAAAATAATAAAAATAAAACATAATAAAATACTTTTATTATTATATTCTATAATTTTATTTTAGTATGTTTTTATTATTATTTTATTATTTTCCTTCTACGTGACTTTATCGAAAGAACCAAGAAGATGATTCCCTGCAGTCACGAAAGTTTTAAATCGAAACACGACCGCTTGTATACCAGGCGAGGTAGTTAACATCTCCTCGCCACCATGGCGCACAATCCCCATGATAGACAAAGTGATGCAGAAGTGGACTGACAATGGATGGTATGCTATTATTATGTGCATACTACTCTTGCGAAACATCATAACTTATGAATACATGAATATAAAGCAACATAGAATAATTATATGAGGAATGCAGTTTTATATATGTAAGCCGCAGAACAAATACAAAAAACAATATTACATCAATACAAACTAAACTTATTTCACATCTGGCACCAAGATTCAGTCACAGTTCAGATGGCTCAAATGAGTTTCAGTCTGCACTGAGTCTTACCCAAGTCCTATATTGGCTAAATTTCTTATACTTTATTACTTACTACATAAAATAGACTATGAACTTTACCTGGAGCACTCGGCAACCGACTGCCAGTGCATCTGGCTATACACCATTTTATTCACATTCACCTCCCACGCATTTCACAATTAGCACTATTCGCATTCCTGCATTTCCCATAAATATGCTAAATTCCTCTTCAAATGCAAATTCTTTTGTCAAGGCTCTCTTCCTCCTCCCTCACAGCTTAAAAAGACACTCCAAGCCTAAGACGTTTCATTTAGACTCTGTCTTATCGACAGACATGTTCTTCACCTGAGGACGGCTGCTTGCGTTGTGGCCGAAACGTCGTGAGAATTATTTGTATTATGTTTTATTTTTATTATTTTATTACTTCCCTTCTACGTGACTTTACCGAAAGAACCAAGAAGATATTCAACTTTCTAAGCAGACCCTTTGCATATTTAAACAACTCTGCATTGGACTTGACACATGCGGCAATAGCACTGTCCTATAAAAAGGTAAACATGACATAGCAGGTGACATTTTAGGAAACGGTCCTTCTCCATGGCAAAGCGAAGAGCCGCAATGCTCCGTCTTCCAAATTATCGAATGAATTGTTAATGATTCGAGGTCACAATTTAGTTTGAAGAAGTTCATTTCTGTCTCATTTTTACCGTCCCGTTATGGCTGCGCGATTATTAATGTCATTTGCACGAGTGGCGAGTAACACATTCTCACCTGCACGATTCACTTCGTACACCGCGAACCCAAGAACTGTTCATCTTCTTGGTTTTTTCGGTAAAGTCACGTAGAAGGGAAGTAATAAAATAATAAAAATAAAACATAATAAAATAATTCTCACGACGTTTCGGCTACAATGCAAGCAGCCGTTTTCACCTGAAGACGGCTGAAAACGGCTGCTTGCATTGTAGCCGAAACGTCGTGAGAATTATTTTATTATGTTTTATTTTTATTATTTTATTACTTCCCTTCTACGTGACTTTACCGAAAAAACCAAGAAGATGAATCCCTGAAGTCACGAAAGCTTTAAATCGAAAATCCAAGAACTGTTTTTATGCAATGAGTTGATGGGTTATTACATACTCACTCTACACATATACACAAACCAACATAAACTCATTGAATTTTGACTTGAAACTTTCGTGACTGCAGGAATTCATATTCTTGGTTCTTTCATTAAAGTCACATAGATAGGAAAAAATATATAGACATTTTAAAAAATAAAAGCAAAACACCACGACGTTTCCATCGCAACACAAGCTTTCTTCATCACCGCTTGTGTTGCGATCGAAACGGCGTGGTTTTTTGCTTTCATTTAAATTTATTTTAAATTTTATTTTTATTTTCTACCTACATGACTTTATCGAAAGAACCAAGAATATTAATTAATTGGTTTATAACATATAATAATGGCAGTAATATATCTGGAGAACATTTCTCTGATATAAAAAAGATAAACTACCGCAATTTAACAAACTGCAAAACATTGGCTGAATATGAGTGAAAGTAGTCAATTTGTATCCTGTATATTGTTTTTATTGAACAGCAGTAGATACCGCTTATACAAAATGCAATAATACTCAAATTCCTATGACTTATAAGGATGTGTATTGCTGTTGCTAGTATTACATGAAAAGAGAAGCGATGTTTAGCATAATAAGTAGTGCGTTTTAGCTTTTGGTCGTGAATTTTGCTCTTTGCAACACTTGAAACGTGGTGATGGAGGAGGGTTCTAAGGTCGTCTCTCTAAAAGCTTAAAACGCTCAAATGGCATGTTCATATTTTTAAATAATAAGAAGGAATATGGATTTAGCTTTTTCTTTCGTGTGTGACTGGCACAGTCAGGCCCTACATTTTTTAATTACATAATTTGGCAAGTAAGTTGCCAGAAAAGTGAAGAATTTTGCAAATTCGCCCCACGTTGTTGCGAGGGGGGCGGTGTCTGGATAAACTTATGACATCATTATATGGAGTTTATTAACTCAGGCCCTACGTAATCTTTGCTGCTGAGTGAGAGCAATGTTAAAGTATGCATGATAAATGAAAGAGCTTGGCTGACACTTCAAGGTTACTTTAATGAGGAGAAAACATGCGTCAAAAATGAAAAGTAGGGCAATGTTAATGAAATAAGGTGGTAGGATGGTCAGATCTGCACACGATGAATAAGCCTTGTAGCAATTTTCTATGATGTCACAACAGCTTTGGTGCCTTGAATTCTAACAGCACCAAAGCAGAATAACATTCCTGGATGAAGAAAAAAATATATAGCTCGTATTTTAATAATTAGTTTTACTATCGCTGGCTTGTGCAGCACAGTTTTTACTATGGTTGTGACAGGAATTGACATTACCGAGAAAAGTGATTTTTTTTTTGTGTATCCCGGCATGAATACAGAACATCAGTGAATCCATTATTTTTCAACAATAAAAAAAGCTAAAATTGTTTCGGGCTGCCTGCTGTCCACGGGCATCTTTCGAGAGTGTTTTATGATGTGACAAGTGTTTGCAAGCAATGGATCACACATGCGTTTTTTGACTAAAGCTTCTAAGACACATGATGCTGAAAATAAAGAACGACCTTTTTCCACCCCCTCCTCCTTCTCCATTGGTCATGGGATATACATAGCGGTACATTATATTGACGTTTTGATATATATTTATATTTTTGTGTGTGGGGGGGGGGGGGGGGATTGTGAAATAATTTAGCGTCGCAAACAGATGTGTCCCCAAGACCAAGTGTGTATGGTTCATCTTGACCTCTCTAGATAAAAAAAAATTACTGCAAGATTAATAAAGGTATATTGCAGACAGCTTCCCATATTGTAAATAAATCTCAGGCTCTTGTGCAAAGTACATTTTGTATTTGGTATCAGTGACTTACTATACTGTATCAACATCTGATATAGAAATGTCATGTCACATCTAGTTGTGCCTGCTTCATAAGTGGATTTTTTTTCAGGCTATATATTTTTATGAGCTCATCATTATGATCAGCCAAGGTCTATCCACCGCGTGTTCACTCCTTTGGCAGCCCCTCTCTCGTTTGTCTCGACCACTGGCCATCGACCCTGGCAATGACCTGTCCCACCCAAGTCAAATTTACGATTTTTTTTAACGGTGAATATGATGTCTCAAACATGTATATATTCTCCAATCCATGTGTTCCTCTTTCTGCCTCTGGGGATGAATCCAAGCTTGCACCTTTCCATGCTTCTTTGCACAGTCGTCAGCTTTTGTTCCATTTTCTATGTCGATGCCCACGTGCCCGATCCATGTCATAGCAGGTAATATATAAGAGCAATTAATTTCCACAAACTAGCATGCTGGCCACCTCGAAATTGGCATAATCCTGACATCTAATTATCTGAAACAACAAAGGCTGGTCAGATGAATAGCTACTGCACTGTAATTCCATCCAGACATCTTGAAGGTTTTAATAGATTTCCTTCACCATAACTTAAACATTATATATGGCAAATCAATCCAACGGCTTGGAATTTATAAACTGTAGACATTAAACACTAATGCAAAAGCAATTAGTCGATGTGAACATGATGTACAATTGCACAGCATATCGTTCAGGCTTATTTTTCCTACATACATCACGTTCCCTGCGTGTTATTTTGGCAACCCAATTCACTTTGTTTTTGTTAAGGGACAGACTAATGAGAATCCTTCAATAACCAAAGGTGGGGGGGGGGGGGGCGTTGGTAAGCGACTGCTTTTAGATCCAGAAAAAAACGAGGCATGATGGCCGATTATAAATACTCATGTAAGAAAATAACAAAGGTGCAGCCCTGAAATGTATTTCTCACATCCCTGCTGATGGAAGGGCTTCCATTCGATGGAAGTTTTTAGAGAGCACCTCTAGAGGATAATGTTGGCCTCCTTTTTCAATGCTAGCCATATATCGTGGAAGAGGCTGGAGTAACCACACTTTAACCCACTGCATGAGACCTGCCGATCGACTAACTGGGCTGCACACCATTCAAATTGATATAGGCGGACAGAGGCATGGGGCAGATTTTTTACAAATTTGCACCTATCGTTTTAACTGCCGTGCCAGGAGATTAAATTGAACTGGTGACTTCTGGATTGCAAGGCTAGTGTGCTGACCAATAACACCATGTCAAGGCATTAAGCCAGTCTGAAACAGTTAATTGCAATCAGAAGACCTAAATAGTGCAAAGTATGGTTTTGTAGTTATTTTAAAAATTGCGTGGCAACTCAGTCATAGCAATGTAATCGCTTTAACTTTTTTTTATTCTTCCACTTCATGGTGAAGTTTCTAGCGGGGTGATTATATATACTCTATATATAAATGAAAGTTGGGATTTTTTCTCAAAAAAATCCCATATTTCCCGCTGTGATGGAAAATAGCAGTGAGCATTTAGCTTCTTCAGACACAGCACGATATGAATAATTGCAAAAAAAAAGTGACATAATTGTAGCACTTGCACAAAATGCATACTTGTTCACATACTTTAGCAGCTATGGAGGAAAAAGCATGCAAAGAAGCAATGGAGGTGGTGCTTGCTAGGAATATATATATCACGACATAAAAGGGGAAATTGACATGACATTTAAACTACCACTCTTTTCTTATACATACAATAATTAAACTCAACATAACACCAATGAGTGGAGCAGTAACGCAGTGGTTATGAAACTGGCCACCTGAGATCAATTCCGAGACACAGCAAAAATCCGTAATAAGCTTTATCTGAACCGGTCCTGGTGCCTCCTAAAACTTCACCAAGTTGTCACTGGCCAGCATGGTGAAGTATGGTCAAACAACTGTGTGGAAGCCTTAATCTAGGAGTGTATTAGCACAGGGCTGTACAGCAATACTCCCCGGCTTCGTGAAAGGTGCGACGAGGAATGTCGAAACGATGTGAACCAAACCGATGTACAGGGTCGGTGGTGGAGGCTGAGAGGTGACGGATAACGAGACAGGACGGACGATGCTGTCAGCGACGTAGGTGCGGGATGAGGCGACCCAAATCGGGCAGCGGGGTTAATAGAGTGCCGACGTCTGTGCGAAACGACGTCAAAGCGGGAGACGCAAATTCGGGGCATTACTGAGATTATAACAAAAGTAATAATTATTACCATTATGTAATTACCACATGAATATTTCCCATTGGAAGAGATGCATCTTGGACTTAAAAAAAATAAACAATGAGTTGAAGGAAATGTGGTGCAATGCGTCTTGCCTGTATCCCTGTGTATAAATCTGGCAGTGCAGGGCTTGTCAGATATAAGATGTGTTTATTGATGCAAGTGCACTATGAAGTCAAAATTCATGCTGCTGAGCTCAAGGAAATAAAGTCCTGCGAACAAAAAAAAAATCCATTATTAAGTGAAATTATTGCTGCTGGCATCCGAGGAGACTTCAGCAGCAGCAGCAGCAGCTTTACAATTTGCCGAAATGAAGTCTGGCGTCAAAAAGAATCTGTGAGCGGCGATTAAAATTAAACGTTGGTGAGTCAAGTTCACATTGCCAAGTCGGTTGATGAGCCGGTTGATACGAAGTGAATTGCAATTTTGAATTGACATCGTTATTTACGTGCTCTTTTAAGGTTGTGATTTCATATAAGTAACTCAAACACATCAATACCTTCCTCCTCTCCACTCTCAATGCCGCTGTAAATTGTGTCAAATTCAGCTGGGGATTTCTTTACACGTGGAAATGGGGTTTCGAGGTAAGTTGACAACTGCTACTGAAATTTTTTTTACACCTACCCTTTCACAAGGACCTCACGGATCACGTCTCATAGCTTCTCGTTGTGAATTGCAGAAACAAAAAGGAAATGCCGCTCTCACCTGTGATTGCGTACCTCAATCCCAAGGGTACAATTTATGACACCATTGGGCTTTCTGGAAGTGACCATGGGACTGGAGTATGCCGCCCCGCCACCATTATTAATGCTGTGCACATGGCACATACTTTGCAGTGTTCAAAACAAAACGTAAAAATGTATGTGGAATGCACGTGGCTGAGAAAGCCACATCCCATCCATCTGGCAGATGCTATTAACCTTGGCTGCACGTTACGAAAATAATGTGGGTTTAAATTTTTTGGGGTAAAATGTTTTACTGATATTCAAAAACCCAGAAATGAAAGTCGACTTCAAAGAGGGAATGTGGGGGGGGGGGGGGTGGAACAGCAAATAATGTGTAGCAAACCCGGAGCGATACACCCTCAAAAATAGGGGACTGACCGCGGGGCGTCTGGGTTCGCTGCCCTACCGCGGTAGAGGTAACAGTCGGGAATCAGTGCATTGACAGGGGAGGGGAAGACAATGGAAGAAGGCGGAGGGGGGGGGACGAGGGGGGGGGGTTGTGTTTTACTATTATTATTACAGGTGGATAAGTGGCACAGTGGTTCGCAAGCTGTGTGATATACCCTGGCAACCCAAGTTTGATTCTCAGCAACAGCTGACATCAGTGAGAGAGTGATATCTGAATTTCCCTGGCCTTCCCCTTGCATCGCCAACCAGCAATGTACAGTGGGGTCAAATATGGTCGAACCATCAAGGTCAATATTTTTTTGCGCGTGTGTCCTAGTTTGCTGTCCTTCCCCCGCACCGCCGATTAGAGCGGTTGGCTACATAGGGTGCGAAAGACGTTCAACATACATACAACATGGCATGGGTTGTAAAATGATTGTGAATATATATAAAAAAAGGTTTTAAAATCACATTTTTTTTTCTAATACAAAGACTGATTTTAAACATACCCCTGAGTTTGTGCAATGACAACTGAACATTACGTATATAAAATAGACATTTTGCGCTGTCAAACATGAACATAAAATGTAATTCCAATGTCACATCAGTTTAAACTACCAATTAAAAAAATATACAGCAGAGTAATGATTCAGCTGCTCTGAAGAAGCTCCCTGTATATATAGAGAGAGCAACATGTCACACATCATGTCGAACCACATGCGCTACAACTTGAAGATACACGGGAGAGGTATGCAGATTAAGAATGATTCAGATAAGATCGGTTCTGAAGATGAACGATTGCCATGTACATTCGCTGCGTTGCCATGTCAGTGAAACACTACCCTGCAATTCACATGTGTAAGGCTCTCTCTTTGTAAGTTTCTTAATTCAACTTTCATTGGCCTTCACTTGATAGCTTAGGAGATTCTTTTAGCGACAGTTACACACTTTGGTTGCTGTAGAGTGTATTTCCTTCAGGCACGTCTCTTGATATCTGACTTATAACTTAGACCATCCCCGAGGAATGGAAAGGATGTCCTCCACGGAGATGGAGCGATGAGATTAGCTTAGGCACAGGTGCTGGGTGGATTATTGCACTGCAGAATCACGTGACGGGCAGTAGCTTGGAGTGAATTTCATCTAATTGGAAGGCAATATTCATAATAATTTAGAGCTCTCTGCTCGTACACTGTAAGAATTAAGACATTCTCATTCGTCAGTCATGTTTGACCATACTTCACCATGCTGGTTAGTGCGAGTTGGTGAGGTTCGGGACCCTAGGAGCGGGTTAGGATAGCACTCGCTATTGATGTTATTCATGATCAGAAATTGAACCCGGGTCATCAGGTTCATTGTGCAGTGCCTGGAGTAATGCGAGACCACTCCACTTCAAATCACTAGAGTTATACAATGTTCCCAAAATTACATCATATTACCTTTGGTATTTCTCTTCCACTTACTGCAGCACTTGTGACGAATGTTTACGCTGATGTTTTTGTAGCTGGAAATATGCGGCTGGTGGGAGGGATGGTTCGGCAGACCGAAACCCAAATCACAGTGACGAAAGAATATCCATCGCGAAACGCAGCGACGCAGGGATGAAAATAACTCTCTCTCTCACAGCCTAAAAATGCATTCTCCGTGTGTTTATAAAGTTCTGATGCTAGGACTCACGCGAAGTTGATATCGAATGCCTAATGCTGCAATGTAGAGATGCGGTTGCACGCGCATTTTGTTTGTCTGTGCGTGCGTGCGTGGAGGACTGCGGTTGAAGTTTGTGCACTTTTCTAAAAACCGAGTGGCCTGAGTTCAATTCCCAGTGGGATGTAAAGATCAGCACTTGGGGAGACAAAGGTGGCAAGGCATGGCGCTGGCCACATCACCTCCTGATAGGCCATTCTCGCCTTCATAGGTGATCGCGAACAACACTTGCGCCAACAGTCTATATTATTCTTTGGTTCTTTCGGTAAAGTCACGTATAAAGGGAAAATAATAAATTAAATACTAGCACACGACGTTTCGATTGCAACACAAGCAATCATCATCAGGTATAAATGAAATAGAAACACAAATCTAGTATACTTAGAAATGTAATGTAATACAACAGAGAGTCGGATAACATCACAGTCAACACCCTACCTGGTTGATTACGTTCTTCCTGAGAATGCTAAATTTGAGAGAGAGATAAAACACAAAACCAGAGACATATAGACAGACATATAAGTAGAGACAGATATCACAGAGATACATAGAGAGAGACAAACATAGGCACACAGAGAAACCACGCCTCTGTGTCGAGGCCTTAAATATAGAGAGGGGGCGGAGAGAGAGGGAGGGGTTAGAGAAATTAGCATGTCAATGAGTGGCACGCTGCAAAAAGCTAGGAAAAAAACATGAGGAGACAGGGAGAGAGACACAGAATAAAATAACCTAGCAAAATTTCGAAATGTAATGTAATGCAACACAGATAGTCGGTCAACACACAATTAACGCATAGCCTGGTGCCTATAGTAGGAGGATCTTCGTCTCGGCATTTTTTTGCAATCACGTGAAACATGGTGCTGACGGTAACCATGCTGAAAGACGAAGGAATATGCGGCCAACCGATAATTTTTGTTGTTTTTAAACTCCCCTTGTTGATTCTAGGGAAGCACAACAATTACAGCACTATAGGCCTACTTAAACAACTGGCCAAAAATGACCTCTCAGTGCTGAAACGTGCAACTGACGAGGGCAATACAGACCGGAGGGTTAAACGGCAGACTTAACCAAATGGTCGCCCGAAAACAGAACACGCTGAATGATTTTCAAGGAAAAGTGCAATTAAGGCATAAAGAAGTGCTGATGCCTCCGTATATGTTGTAATGGTCAGCGGCGCTCGCTTTAGTGAAGAGTGTTGAGTGCTTGGCATTACGATTCCGAACACGGAAACATTTAGTCAACGGTCTGTGGATAAAAGCAATCCCAGGGTCCTTGCATTCACGCGAGAGTCCCTTGTCCACTCTCCAGGTTCACGCGTGGCTCTCAGCTGCATCTTTTCCGCAGGTAAACAGTACAAGAGGACTTCCAACTGTTAACGGGAAAATGAATTAGATGGCCTTGACGTTTATGGCTTTCCATTTATTTCCTTACCTTGAATTACGTCAATGGGCTGCGCTGTTGTGATAAAAACGTCTTATTTAGAGGGTGTAATACAGTGATGGAGATGCCTCGTATCTGTCATTGGGTCAGGGTCAAGGTCAAGGGGTCAGAATGACAAATTTTTCTGAAACTGCCACAACGCATCATCGTTTTTCTTTTTGTTAATGCTCGAGTCTGTCGATATGTTGGTTGATTGTACTGCACTTGTCATTGGGCACGATGCCCAAACGCTTCCCTCTACGTGCTGGAGATTGCACCCAACAGCACGCGGGTACGACCCGAAAACGCATCGGAGAGCTGTACAAGCACAGTCACAAGAACCCGCGAAGAGTAGACTGGGAAATCGGTAAGACTTCCCAGAAACATTAAATGGCACAGTTTTTTGTTAGCTGCATAATAAATAATTATACACCACTAAAGATGATACATTTAGATGTTGTTCTCCCCGCTTCTGGAACTGGATGAAATACATAAAACTGATTGTGAGATATTATTTTTTCTATTAACTGTCCATAGGTGGATACTCATAATACAAAACCTAAGCATTTACTCTGTAAACTGCATTATATACTGTGTTTTACGTGTTAAAAGCGACATTGTTATTCCACCTACAGTGTACACAATTTTCGTCCATGTCAACCAATTTGGAATGTACTTAAAGTCACTGCAAACTAGACACGTGGCATTCAAAGCTGGCTCGAGCAGTATCCTAACGTCTGGCTTTCGGTCTTCTTCGTGGCCACTGACCTGTGGGTGCCTGTCTCGGATAACTTGCCCTTCGCCAGCCTGCTTTAGATTTCAAGTTCATTTTGCTCAACCAGGTGAGATACTCAAAGGAGCAGGACAATCTAATTTGCAAGAGTAACCTGGACCACCAAAATTACAACATACGTACCCTACTCATTCCAGCCTCCTCTTCCAGACTACAGGTACATCTATGACAGTGTGTTTTTTTCTACGTCCTCTTCCAATCTTCCAATTTACTTACCCAATCTGTTCCATGCAATTCTTGGCATCTTCTGCATACACGTGTGCTCATACAAGGGACGATTCTCCTCTAACTTTTTTGTTAAAATCTGGCTCTCTTACCTATGCAGGAACACAGACATGACACCCCCCCCCCCCCCCCCCGCCATGAACTCAATATTTTAACACTAACATTGACCGTTTTCTTGGTTCTTTCCTGTTCTCCACCTGAAGACGGCTGCTTGCATTGTGACCGAAACGTCGTGAAAATTATTTTACTATGTTTTATTTTTATTATTTTATTATTTTCCTTCTACGTGACTTTACCGAAAGAACCAAGAAGATGAATCCCTGCAGTCACGAAAGCTTAAAATCGAAATTTAACATTGACAGCTTTATCACTTTCAAAGTATTTCACATTGTCTATCAGAAACGTGCCCTGCGAAGACAATACACTTCTTGTCCTCCTTCTCACAGCTCACTTTTACGATGAAGATCGCTAGCTAACCCCCTACCACCTAAGCACTGCCACACATCAAGGTGCACATGACACATCCTTCACCACTGCCATTGGCTTTGTTCTAGTAAAGCTCGAGCCAAGGCCCGAGCATCCCAACTCAGTGGTTAAAAAGTCCCAAAAGCTGTGATGTCCCTGTCAGACACCTCACTAAAATACCTGCAATTGTGGTTATCCCTTCCAAGTCTCTCCGTTTTGAACATTTTCCCTACACCTGGTATTACCGAATACAATGTTGAGAAAGACTACGCGCCATGGACTTTAACACATATAACCACATTGAAATATTGCAGTATGGTCGTCTTAAATGTACTTATATTCCACAGAACCCACCTACAGCCAACCTATACACGGGCAATCCATGATTTGGGATTTATGTATAGCTTCAATAATACCAATTTATGAACATATAACATTTTCAAATGTGCTTTACTTAACTGCAGCGATTGAGCAAGCTGTAAAAACAATTGTGATATCAGGTTTTTATGGAATTGTGCAAAATTCGTATCGTCAATACTGTGACATTTATATCAAGTTGTTTATCTCCTATTCACCTCGTGCAAGGAAAGCCAGTAGCACTGTATAAAATAAATGTAACCGAATATCTCAATCGTAATGGGGATACTATGTTTTTTTCGTGGATATTGCACCCATCAGGACATTGCACACACTCGCCTCTTCCTGTGGCAAGTGTCACAGGTATTGTCATGTTCAGTGAAGAGAAAGGACAGAAGCCCTAATGTTTTTTTGCCAAATTACCGTGCACTTTGAGATAATATGCACACCTCGTGGTAAGTACCGTAATGTACAAAGATGAAAGTACATTTGAGGGAAGGCAGGCACTGGTCTTAAATTTGTACCCAACTAAGGCAGGCTGCCCTCTCTGAGTGTCAATATTCAGCTTACTAGCCTCAACAGCATAACTTTTAAAACCTTAACACGATGTCCTCTATAATCTGTCTACACACAAAGTACAAGAACATTTCACCAACCTGCTAAACGCTTCTCACTACTAAGCATCTTTGAATATGTTCAGGTGACACGGTGGATTGAGAGGTTGTACCTATGATTTCAATTGTTATTAACGTATGAACGTTAAAGTTGCTTTCAACTTCGCAATTGTCGAAAAATTACTTAAGTTTGCGACCGTGATGGTTAGTACAAAATATTTCAAAACGATGAGACCAAAAGCAGAGAATCCTTCCAGGTGACAGGATTCCTTGACTTGCAATGAAAGCTTCTGGAATAGTACGGCTGAGAGAATGACCATCTTTAGCTTCATGCCAACTTCATTTTCGCACATCTAGCGTGAAGGCCAAGAGACTACCAAGGTGGATGGAGGGTGAAGACAATGTAGTGGCACAAGCGTTGGGCACATTACTTTGATGGACTCAAAATTGCACACCGGAATTTGTGAAACTTCTGGGAGACGATAGGTAAAGGCACAGTCCCTACAATTGCTGGCTCACACCACTGCTGGCATAAACACCTCCGTTACGACAAAGCTCGTGAGCCCTGTTAGCATGTATTTTTGGACTGCCCTTTCATGCTGACCCACACGTTCTGGAACAGGTGGTAATACTCACATTTTATCGCACCACACGCGACATGCGGATCGACTCAATTGTCGTGTCCCCATTCATACTGGCAAGTAACTTGCCTCTTATTTCAATTGATGCGTCGAGAGGTGGAACCTGCCACCTCTGGATTGCAAGTCCAGTGTGCCAACAACCATTCACGTAAAAGTGAACATGCATATATGTATAAATATTATCAAATATATATAGCTTCGATAAAAAAAATATTGTTGGAAAATTAAATATGTTGAATCAAAGGCAATGTCATTGCTTTGCTTCTGTCTTCAAGGCCATTCCAGCACCAAGCTCCACATAGCGTTCCTTTGTACGTACATTATATTCAAAGGAAATGCCAGGCTGACCGAGCAGCTGCCATTATGTTCATGTCATCGTAATCGTCACAGGTACATTGAGCAATGCCTCCTCAAAGGGTCGACATTTTTACCGTAGATACTTTAACCGCATGTAGAATCGAGCGTCCTGAAAGATTACCGACTAGAACATTGTATAAGGGTTGTTTGTCATTGACAGTATATTTGTACATTTTCATATTCATGTTTTTTTTAAATCACAGTTTCTGAGCACAAGCCCACAAGCCCAACATGCCAAGTCGCCGGCAACCAAGAGCACTTTTACGGTGGTCAAATATGAGCATTAATACGTTTATTATATGCATTTTATAACTATGAATATGTTTACTTAATGGGATGATAGCAAGAAGATGTGTATTGACATTATCTGATTTGGTTTCAAATGAAATGTACTCTGTATTTACTATGTATTTTGGAAATGGAAGAACAATAACACATATGAATTACGTCCATAATTGTGATTTCGTTTTGCTATTTATTTTTGGGAATTACAAAAAAAAATTCCTGTGGAAAGATGTTTATTTATTTATACTCATGCAACATTTTTAAATGCAATGCTTATTTCTTTGTGCAATTAGTTATTTATCTATTTTAACTATGGCCCTTCGAAAAATCTATTTCAATTTAATTTGGTTGTTAAAGATCTAAAGGACCCTATTTAGAGATTCTACGATTGGCCTAGATTAAACAATTAGAAGTGTAAAGAAAAAGATAATTTTTTCAAGTGCAATTCGATACAAATTTTCACTTTCAAAAAAAACAACACCTTACAGTCTGGTACATTACAATACAGCAGCCGCTGTAAACACATTTAGAGAGTTTCATTGGCCTGAGCCAGCAAAAAGACAAAAACACAAGCATGGCTCAGTGCCTTAATTTGCTAATGCAATGTTCCCATGCATTGTGCATTTGTTTTGTGTGACCTCTGGTTTGAAATGTCAGCACAAGGGTTGATCTGGTTTAATGGTAGGAATACGAGCAAACATTGCATCATTACAACAGGGTTCCGACAAAACTTTCTTTCGTTAATTTGTACAGACCATGTTTTCACGTACAAACGTCATCATTGCAAGATAACTGTAAAACAGCCTCAACTTAGGTTCGTCATTATAATAATAATCAAAATAAGAATGTATAGCCCTTTGTCAATACACAGTGCACAATCACTAAGCCACTACTCCCCTGAACAAGGTAATGTAGGTTTATACATGTAGAACATTTGTATTATTCTATTATTAAAACAATAATTGGTTCATTAATTATGCCTCTGTATATTGATTTTCAGTAAGAAATTCAGTTTTCCAAAAGTACCGAAGAAGAAAGTTTTCAATCATTGCACTGCACATTGTCTGCTGTCGCATATCGATAGAAAAGATGAGAAAAACTGAACTGAGAGTACACATTGAAGATTTGGGAAATACGTGCTGGGAATTAGACTAAGATATAACATGAGAAAGAAATGGATCAGAGGACAAACATACGTGATATTTGCTGTTGAGAAAAGTAATGATGTGGCCTTGAAAATAAACATATATATATAAAAAATTGTTGATGTTTTGGGAAACGGGCTTGGGCAGGACACATCATAGCTTGCAGGAATGATGGATGATGGATGAGACTGGTGACGGAATGACAGCCAAATCAGAGAACATGCCCAAGTGAAAAACCACATTGGAGATCGAGCGAAGATATCAGTTTATGTGCTGGAGATTGTGGCATTACAGCATCATGAGAGATGGTGTTCGTGTAGGAAGACCTTTATCCACGAGTGAATTAATCATGGATGATAATGATGAAGAACAGTCATTCATGAAAGAAGAGGAGTGGAATAGTGGTTAGTGCACTGCTGTGTGAGTTTCATTCCTGTCCATGACTAAGATCAATGGCAAGAGATATTCAAACCTGTCCTGGGCCAATATGAACTGACCAGCATGGTCCAGTATAGTCAAACACCTCCCATGACTGAAAGGTTTGGGGAGTCGTTCATCAAGCAGGGAATTGACAGAGTGCTGTAAATTCCAATTATTATTTACAATCTCGTGTCAATTAAAATTGAGTGAACTTTCTATCTGACCAGGATGAGGCAACCATCCCCTCTAGAAGGGCCCTCTAAACCTCCCTAAAGAGGAAGCGCTTCACCAGCAGTGGCATGGGCAAGACATTGCAGGTCTGCGCCTTTGCCTTTTAAATCCTACCTGCAGTTTGCAGGAATGTGAAACACTCGTCAAAGATGCAATCAAAGGAGGACAAAACTGCATGGGATTCTATCCTAAGCCATTTCCATCTGCTTGTTGACAGCAGTGAGTGTGTGATTAGCCCATTTACCCATGAACAACCCCGGGATTAGAATGCTACTTAAGCCTTTACACACACATTATGAATGATAATGGCATTACTTTACAGCTAATTTATATTATTTTCAATGGATTATTGTTAATAGAGTCCATAATGCAATCAGGCCATCATTACGTTTCCTAATTAAAAACACTGGCCGATAATGAAACAGGCAGCCCTATAGTTTATATATCTAGGCGATACATTCTCTCTGGGTTTGGACAAAAGCTTTCAAACAAAGTATATCCACGGTAATTTTATTTTTACGTAAACAACATCGTTATCTAGGGCTTTACTACTTACTGGAATTACATTGTGCCAAAAGCTTTTTATTGAGGGCACAGATATTTAACAAACAACACTCGATGTGGCACAAACAACCCTGCTGGAGGGGAAACGATTCTTTGGCGTTTTTGTAGCTGACACTTTAATTATGTGGCATATGTCGCGGGGACAAAATAAAAAGTCCTAAACAGTGCTCGTCACAATAGCAACGCAAGGCAACATTTGAAACACTGCTGGGAAGAAACTCCGCAGTTTTTTTTTTTTAAACATGCCTAACGTGGCCCTGTGTGGATCACATATGTATGCTTCTCTGAGTAGCATGGTTGGCTATGTACGGTGCGAAAGAAGTTCAACATACATACACACATACACGCTACAATTACAGGATATAAACAAATATGTATGCTCCTCCGATTAGCACGGTTGGCTACGTACGGTGTAAAAGAAGTCAACATACACCTATACATACTGCAATTACAGTATGCCATCTAGGTTGCCACCTGTTCTGGTTTTCCCAGGATCGTTCCCTCTTTTTGTGGTACATGTCCTGGGAAATCTGTAAGACTTTTCAGGACTGAGGTCTTACAGATCTCTCAGTCTTTAAGACTTCCCAAGACTCCCAGAAACATTAAACGTCAGAGTTTTTTGATAGCTGCATAATAAGTAACGATACACCCCTAAAGATGATACTTTTAGATGTAGTTCTCCCTGCTTCTGGAACTGCGAGAAATAAAAAAAACAATGGGAGATATAATTTTTCCTAATATATGTCCATAGGTGGAAACCCCTAATACAAAACCTAAGCATAAATCTGTAAACTGCATTCTACATCGTGTTTTACGTGTTTAAAGCGGCATTATTATTCTACGTACAGTATATACAATTTCCGTCCATCTAAATTAGTTAGGAATGTACTTAAAGCAATTTGGTAGATTTTAATTAAGTTTAACTTTGCAAACACAAGCAGACATTCCAATTTCACGTGAACACCTTCATTTTTGACACACTGTTTTCCAAATTATTATCCTGAAGTGAAAAAAATCGCAGCAAATTTGCGGGATGCTTAATCGCCGCGGTGATGTCTTCAAATGACGCATTGATGATATTTTCACGAAAAAAAGTGCCGTTCGCAGCATCTCGGTAATGTATCGCATTACGCGTGAAGAAAAATGGATGACTCGCAATATAAAGGAGTCGGGAAGAAGTTTAACTTTGCAAACACAGGCAGGCATTGCAATTTCAGGTGAACACCTTCATGCTCGACACTTTGTTGTTCAAATTATTATCCTGAAGAAGAAAAAAGAAATCGCAGCAAATTTGCGGGACGTTTAATCGCCAGGGTGATGTCTACAAATTACGCATCGATGATATTTTCATGAAAGAGGTGCTGTTTGCAGCATCTCGGTAATTTATCCCATTACGCGTTTAGAAAAATGGATGACTCGAAATATAAAGGAGTTGGGGAAAAAAGGCCACTTTACACAAAATGCCATCCATCAACATTACAGTCATCTCCTCCGAGCGATGACAGCGATTGATAGCCACTGGATTTTTGCACATGCAGTCACAAAACGCATTTTAAATGCCAACATCTTTGATAATATTTAGAGAGGGAAAATCAGAAGGGAAGGGATCGCATGGTCATATTTTATTAACAATATGGAGATCCCTTTTAGATGAGAGAAAAGGTGAGCAATTTTGACAGCTGCAATTCTTGGAGAATGGCTGCAAGATAAACACACTAAAGCGACATAAACTTGAACATAAATGCATTTGCAGTAGTATGGAATTGTACAGTTAAATAGAGCACTAGAAAATGCAATGATTAGGTTGATGCCTGGGTTAGTTAATATTGATGCTTTAATTATACAACGATAAAACGTACATGTTAAACCATTGTTAGATGCTGCAACAATGCCTGCATTTTGTTATTTGGATGAGATATATATATATATATTTGGATCGTAGATTTGATCATTTTCTAGTTTGCGCCATCAACTGCTGTCAAAAGTTTAGAGAACACCTTACTACAAAAGTAATCTGATCACGATATCAGTCTTATTTAAAGCCCCGTGGCTGTGCATAATTGATGAATTGCATTGATCTTGGGGAGGGGGGGGGGTTCTCACAATTAAAAAAAATAGTCAGCCCGGAAAATAAATAATTAAACGTCGCCCTCCTCCCCACGCGTACTTTTTCATCCTCCGCGGCTCAAAATGAGTCTCTCCTGTGATACGCAACTTCGTAGCCCTCTCAACGTCGCGCGCAGGATGCGCGTGTCACCGGGATCGTAGGACCGACCGTGGTAGCTCAGCCGTTGATGGCAATGCACGAGACGCGAGCCATTGACGCAAAAGTGTCACGGTAAAAAAAAGTAAATGACACTCCCGGAGGAAGAGAAAAATAACAGCAGTTCGCAATAAACAAAAATGTATAGAAAAGGAAAACCACCCACCCACCCACCCCCCGTCTGATGATGAGATTCCAGCACGGTGATGAGCTTTTGCAAAAATAAACAGGTTCCCCTTGCAGACAGCAGCTGATGAGCAGCACATTATAACCCGAACCAAACGGATATTATTTTACGTTTCGCCAGGTTTTGCGCATGTGTGTGTGTGTGTGTGCCTGTGTGCCGTACGCGCGCCGCCAGCTGTGTTTTACAGTGCGCTAGAAGCAAGACCTCATTAGCACTGCTCACACCTCTTGCTCTGTTTAAGACAGTGCCTTCTAAATGCACTTCGTTGAAATTGTGCCTGGGCCTCATTAATTCAGCGGGACACAATAGCCTGGGACAACAACATAATGAAACAATGGTTTCTGTGGCCACATCACTTTCCACAAGCCTAGATGCTGAACACTTCCATGATAACATAATATAAAAACAGATGCCCCGTGTAGTCTTAAACAGACTGTTGGAGCAAGTGCCGTTAGCGAGTAGCACCTATGAAGGCCGGCACGGCACACGAGGGGGTGGGTGGCCAGCACCACACCCGGTCGCCTTTGTCTCCCGGAGTGGCGATGTTTTTCACACTGCACCACGTACTCATTTGAGGCTGAGTCGATCTAGGGGAGAAACCTGGACCGGTTCAGATAATCGTCACTGCTGTTGGCCGACTCGGGTCGCCAGGTTCAATAGCGCAGCACGCTAACCGCTACACTACCGCTCCCTGTCATATAAAGACGTGTACACACACACGCGGGCATAAATAAATAAAATAAAAAATGCCTGGAGACAAATTACAACAATTTTATAATGAACGCCGCGTCTATCGCTTTTGGGGCGGGAGAAATTGTCTCAGTTTGTTGGTGCATTTCCCTGCAGTTTTCAACGTGTGCGCAATATGTCAGAATGATACTTTAACTATAGTTCAACAACAATTGCACAATTTGGTGTATGTGTGTATATTTCTAACATCTCATTGAAGCGTTGCATATGTACGTATTTGAACATTTTAATATCTGGTGCTGAAAAGCTATTAGATATTAGATGGCCCGTGGGAGGCTCAACGAGATCGAATATCATGTTTCCAGAGCTAGTCATGATTTGTTTATGAAGTTACAGATAAACGTGCGTTCATGTTAGAACTCTAAGGCTGCGATATCAAAAAAATCCAAGGCTTTTTTCGGGGAGGGGGGCAGAAAACATACCCTATCACAAATCCAAAACCAGAACATCAAGTTTTATGAGGACCTTATTAAAATGAACAGTGTCTCAGCTGCGTCTACTGAATCTCATGCAGGCGGGAGTGTTTTTTTATCAGCCGGTTAAATCTGCCAAAGTGCTTGAAGTGCTTTGACGTCAATCAGGGATCAACATTTCAGCTCTAAACAAATGAGAGACATTCCCCGGTGCGTACCGACAGTGTTTTTCTCTTTTTGCACACAATTTTTTAAGAAGTGTTAATTCTGAAACGTGTGAATATATATGTTGAAAATGTGTATCAATTGAAAGTTACGTAAACTGTAAATAACAACAACAAAAATCACTCCTTTGGATATTTTACATCAATGGGTGCGTGTCAGCAAACTTTGCCACGGACAATAAACGGAGCGCAAAACTCAAAACTATTCGCTGTAGCGCGTAAACACGTTTCCACTCTTACGACGGCAAAACATTTAAAACAGCTGCGAGAACAACAACAACAAAAAATAGCAAAACATTCAAACCACAGCCATTTGTTTGGCTTGGTGTGTGGAGGTTGGTGGGTGGGTTGCGGACCCACCGTGACCCCCACGGAGGGGGGCCGGTGTGCGGGAAATGGCGATAGGCGCAGCTGGGTACTGCCTGGCGGCACCGGGATGTCCCTGATCCGGCGGAGTCCCCGAGCTTAGGGCACAGCGGCTCCCCGTCAGCACCGCCACCGCCACCGCTGCGGCCATCCACAGCCGCCAGCCCAAGCGCGAGGCCGATTCCGTGAGACACTGGCACCCCATGGCTTCTGCGGGGTCCCTAGCGGCAAGTCAGAGCCCGGCCGGCTTGCTAAGCTGCATCGCTCTGTCTCTCTTTCTCTCCGTGCGTCCGGTTAGCGTTGGGCTCTGGGTGCCTCTGTTCGAATGTCGACGGTCACTGTCATCAACGACTTCTGTTCTCCTGCTCGATTTAGAGAAATCTCCACCCTCCCACCACCCCCCCCCCCGTCCACACACACACACAAAATTGTGGGCGATCGCGTTTTGTCTTGGGTTGTAATTTCAGGAAGAGAAGATTAATTAATTGCGGCGGTGAACAAAATCCATAACTATCCACACAAAAACAAGCAATTCAGCGCATTTTCGCTTTTTTTTCCTCCCCACAAGAAAATAAGAAATCTCGTAACAAAACGGTTAACGGTAATATGGAGACTGGGAACAAAATCCCACCGTGGACAGAAGCGACGATTTTTTTTTTGCCTCTACGCGCAAAATCTTGAAACTCTGAGCGGCATGGCTCGACTATCCGACACAAATTCTGCCCCTAAAAACGCGGAAATTGCATCGAAAAGCTGCGCTCCGAACCGCGCAGTTTCCCCACTCGACCGCCGAAAACGTTGTCAGGCGAGCCCTGGAATGTGAGCCGAAGTGAGCGATTCCAACGAGCGGCGCTATGCAAATGGAGGGTTCGCTGAGCAGCGGAACACTCAGGACCAACGAAGCCGTGCGAAAGGAGCAGACGATTCCAAGCGAGGGAGGGCGGAGAGGTTGGGGGGGGGGTGGAGGAGGGACAGGGCTTGGAAAGTACCACCGATAACCGTGGCTCATATCACACTTAATTGCATTGTGCCGGTGAATAGACGCCTGTTTGTGTTTTCGCCGATATTAACACGTTCATTCATGTTTTGTCCTCGGGTCACATCCTGTCACCCTGTAGCGCTATTTGAAAACAACCGTTGGCTTTTTCATCTGAAGGGATTGCCTTTCCCACTGCTCTTGTGCTTCATTAATATATGATGGCCCGTGGGAGGCTGACGAGATCGAAATTCGTATATTAGAGATTTCCTGAAACACTGGAAGATTATAAATAACACTTTAGGTGGGTGACATATACACTGCCAGTTAGTGTCTGATACAGTGCTTAAATTAAAACATATTTTCATTTAAAATATTGATATTACTGCTTCATACCCACGAGCAATGTCACATTATCAGCGTTTTCCTTTTACATAAGCATCTCAACTATGCCTGCGTTGTGAAATGAGCATGCTTTATGAACAGAATTGTCTTGTTTTCTTACAAACTGCATGTCTACATTATTTTGTATTTCTGTGCCGTATATACTTCAGCCAAATATCTTCAGTGGCTGCTGCTCGATTGTAGCACCGTAATTATTAATCTTATTTAAAGACCCGTTACTTTGACTTAGTCTCCCCAACTCTTCCCTTTAACCCCAAACCAATCCCCCGAAAAACACGCTTTTGAATTCACCTTATTTCATTATATGTTGACATTCATGTACTGTATTTGCCACATCCTGTCACCCTCGTACGTCTACAAGAGAATGTGCAACTGTTTCAAGCGCTCCTTTCTTCTACGATGATTCATTTACGCAACGGCACATTAATCCGATGTGAAATTGATAATGTGCGTTAATTGGCGTTGCTCTTTGCCATTGCAAAGCGTTTGCTGAACGCGCCGTTAACGTGCGCGTCGGCAAATGCATCTCGGCGTCGTCACAAAACAATGAGCCGTACGCGCGGATTTATCGCTGCACGGAATATAAAGCTCGTGAAAGCAATGCATCTACGATGTTGACTGCAGTGGTAATGTCTGCGGGACCAATAATAGGTACACTAAGATTCCTTGCAAACGCAACCCTGCAAAGAAGAGCTGGCTTATACATACGCCTGTGGCTTTTGGGGGTCCAGCCTAAAATAGCTTTCAAGCGAGCACTGACAACCCCGTCTCGTGGGAATGATCACTTTGGTACACAGCCCTCAATGTACTCTCGCACGGATAGTTTACGCTTACAATTAAAGCAATTAATCAAAAACATCTGGCTCATTGTATCCTCTGTGTAAATGTATGTGGATCAATACTCTTTGGTTCTTTCGGCAAAGTCACGGAGGTAGAGTCACGTGTGTGGATCAAACATTTTAAAAGTTTTGCCTCCCACATATTAGTGAGACAATTTTTCTTTTTTCGTGAGGCAATGCACGGGCCCGTGACATCACGTTGTGACGATTGGCACACACCGTTAACATAAACTAAACCGGTTATGAAAAGCGGGGGGGATAGAAAGACAGGGAACGAACCCGCTGCCCCAAACCAGTCGCCACCGAAAATGTTAAGGGTAGTTTCTTTAAATAAGGGAGAAGAGATGACAATGGGAGGGTGTGATATAACCAAAACACGGTTACATTTTTGTAGCTATTTACATAAACGCACGGAACCCTTTTGTTGACGAGTAAAAAGAAAGTTAAAAATAATACAATCGCATCCGAGCGTCGGCCTTATGACCTATTTGAAAATCAAGTGTTTTGGTGCTGGCCTCGGAGCATTTTGAAACCATCACCACGTGGCTACTCGCAAATCATCCCAGGGGACATTTCTACGCGCCTCATTGGTACCACGGAAAGCGGCATCCTATGTTAGTAAAGTGACAATCAATTCCCCTTGGACCTCTACGACCAGAATAGAATGGGAGGGGGGGGGGGAAACACTGTTTAACATCATTACACAAAGACTCAACTCCCACCAAAAACACGTGTTCTACGTCACGGCCACCTCCAGTGATATTAAAGTTTCTCGCGGCTTGTGGTCTGAATATAAAAGCCAGCAGAGTAGCCAATTAATTTATATAAAAGCCCATAATTGTTCTAAGGTCACCAGCTAAAACTTGCAAATAGCTATGCAAACATGCTTAATTGCCACCGCAAATGCATTTAATGCTCGCTCTAACAAATAAAAGAGCATGAAACCGTATTTAAAATAAAAAATCCTCCATCCCTTTATACACTCTCCCATGTCCCTTGTCTCTCTCAGATGGACTTTTACGCACAAGTGCTGGTTTTAAAAAGGCGGTTCACATAATAGCCGTGCATTACGTATTTACGGAAATTATACAGAGTGACAACAAGGGGTGAGGTGGCGACGTGCATCAGTGTTTATATGCAAGGCATATCCGACAGCATGTATTAATAGTAGTAGGCAACCGATTTATATATCCAGCTCGCATTAATCAAATATTTTTTTAAGAAAAAAAGCAAACGATACCATTATATTTCAAAAAGCCTTCTGGTAATGTGCGTGGATTCTATTATCGGTGGGGAAAGTTTAAGTTAGTTTGCAAATGGAAGGCACCATATGCTTTGCTGTCACCAAGAAAGGTTAAACAAATCAGGAATGGGTGTCAGTTTTGGAAAAGGGAAACGATTACGAGGAAAGTGCGGGTACTCACACCAAACCGAGTAAACACTTAGTATGCAACTAAATTCCACGTGATCAGACTCGACAAGACGGCGCTTGTCCCGAAAACCATTACCAGCGAGCCCACACAATATATGCTCATACCTTGGCACTCACGGCAACGATATTCGGCAGAATGATTCGAACAGGACACAAAAACTGAACTGATTTGCCATATCCAAGGCCCAAAACACTGTAATAGAATGAACTTTACAAGTATATTCTGTATATGACTTTGCCAACAAAGGCTGAGACTTAACTGGGACTATGCTTTTTTTTAAGACAAGCAATGGGTTAAGGGTTCATGACACAAACTCTCAATAATATTGCTCAATTCCTCACGCCACTTCAAGCAAGTGAAACACAGTAGTCCAAAGAAGATATTTCATTGAACATACCTGACCTGACATTGCACAGTCCTTTCCCAATTAGACACATGAAATATAATCCTTTTGCAAGCACATGGCAACGGCAAGTACTGCAGCTGAAAGCTATTTTTTTTTATGAATCATATCAACATTGCCCGGCAATATTATTATTTTTTATTATTGCTTTTGTTGCTGCGGTGCACGAATACATTTATTGCCGGAGCAACATGAGAAATGTACGCTTCCCGCAAAGTACTAAGAAGAAACTCACAAACCCGTACGTCTCCATATATTTTAAGGTGTTAAGTTTACTGCACGCTAAAACTTGCATATGTTTCGTTTACGCGAGGCTTCTACAAATTGTGATTTGGAGGATTTGAGTGGCTGTAAAAATCCATATCAAAATCAATTTGCCGCAGTTGTATTTATTCACCTCTCCAGTTTCATCGCTGGTGGCGTTGGTGCCCTGCACAAACAAGAGTGATAATAACAATAATAATAAAAATTGAAAACTTTAACCAAAGCTCTCAAATATTCAACCTTCCTTTAACCGATAATGCAGCATTTTTACAGTAAAACGTATGACTGCTTACATTATTCATGTCCGAATCAATTCGACACTGTTAAATGGTTAGCTATAAGCAGTATTGTTTGGCATACATGGTGGAAGTCATTAAATATTTACGACGATGCAACAACCAGGTTGCTTTCCTCGTATTGATGGGAGTTTTGCAATGCCACAACCGAGGTGTAGGTGTCAACAGAATACAAAGTGTTGCAATCTTCTGCATGGAATCCATCTGCATGGGGCCAGAGAGAGTGGGATGCCAACACTGGCGAACACGAAGGCAATCTCCCCCGTACAGCCTTAACAGGCTGTTTGGGCAAGTGCTGTTAGCGAGCACCTATGAAGACTGGCATGGCACACGAGGAGGTGGGTGGCCAGCACCACAGCCGGCCGCCTTTGTCTCCCTCGTGGCGATGTTTACACACCGCACCAGGAACTCCTTTATTCCTGAGTCGACCGAGGAGAGGCCAAGGACCAGTTCAGATATTCGCTACTGTTATTGGTTTTGAGCGGGAATCAAACTCGGGTCGCCAGGTTCGTAGTGCAGCATGCTAGTCACTGTGCCACCGCTCCCCACCAGCGAAGACACACACGCAAATATCCATCCCATGTTCAAACAGCCACATTATGAAAATGTATAAAAATGCCATCTTCTGAGACAACTCGCCAGCGTGGAGGAGGCCAAAATACCATGTAGTGGAGGCCCTTCTACCAGCAGTGGTATGCACAAACAAATTCGCGGCTGCACATTTACCTTTTTATACAGCCTGAGAGCATGATAATATAATGTTTTGCGCTAACGGCCCATGGTGGTTAATACCAATAACATCTATTAAACCAGAATATTTTGTAAAATTCTCCGGATTGCCTTTACGAACAGATAAATCGCTAAAATGTCTTGCTCATGTTACTGCTGGCAGAAGGGACGCTTCTAAAGGGAGCTCCAGAGAAACCCCCCTAGAGGGTATTTTGACAGTCTCCCCATACAGCAATGATTTCCCAATAATTCCCACCACACGGCGGAGGAATCAGATGTGATTTTATGACGTGACAAGTGGACATACATTGTTTATGAGACCCTTTGGGAATTCTCCACAACCATGTAAATGTTTGTGCAAATTGCCCAAGCTTAAATTCGGTTAAAATCATGCCATCACGTACTTTCATGATAGCCAGCTTATATCTCTAACCCCCCACCCCCGCCAAAAAAAAATATCAGCTCCGAGAAGTCGGCATTTTCAGTTATGGACACAGCGGGAGTTCCAATTCATGCCGGTGCTGAGGACACCAGTGGGAATTATGCTTCCTTGTGCATGACGGAGCCGTGAATTGTGAATTTACAATGCCTTAGTGCTCATGGAAACGGGCTGACAGAACACTCACAGGTGTATTGCTGGAATAACAGGAAGGACACATCTGCCAGAGACCCCTCCCCGTCCGTAGGAATGGCTTACTCAAGCATGACAGAGTATCTTCAAACTGATCTGCAATCCGCCATACTTTTTTTATTTGACATCTCACAATAAACTGGATTCGAAGCTTTCGTGACTACAGGAATTACTCTTTGATTCTTTCGGAAAAGTCACTGTAGAAAATTAAATAATAATAGAACACAACGTTTCGATTTCTGTTTGGTTTTCTAATTCATTCTTACCTGAAGACGGTTGCTTGTGTTGCAATCGAAACGTCGTAAGAATTCATTAGAAAACCAAACATAGTAAACTAAGCTTACTATGTTTGGTTTTCTAATTCATTCTTACCTGAAGACGGTTGCTTGTGTTGCAATTGAAACGTCGTATTCTATTATTATTTAATTTTATATTCTACGTGACTTTACCGAAAGAACCAAAGAGTAAACTCAGAATAAAGTAAAAGGTATACACAGAAGTGGCTCTAGTGTTCAACAAGATGTAATTGCAATGCCCGACAATAAAATAATTTTACTCATTAGTTTCGCAATCTTGTCTCGAATGCAGAATTAGCAATTATGCCATACCAGTGTAAACTGACAATAATAACCAACCAATGAACGGTTGACTGCTGCCTCGTACGGCAAAAGAAAAGGCAAATATAATGAACAAGAAAATTTGAATATTATTAAAAGGTTGAAACGGTAAAGGCACAACACCCCTGCCATGTCTGGCTCACGACACTACTGGCAAAAGGGCCTCCACCAAAGAGCCCCTGTGGCGGTTACTTTTGGGCGACTCTTCCACATTGGCCGGGTGTCTTGGAAGAGGTGGGAATACCCACACTTGAACCCAACACACGTGATCTGCTTATCAACTAACAATGTCATGGGACCTCCTTTGCCAGTATCAAAATATGATAATAAGGCTTTCCTTTTTTTTTCTGGCAACAAAACAGGTGTCGAGATGTTAAAACACCAAACTGAAACCTTTAACAAGGAATCATTTCTGCATTAACCACAATGTTTGTGGTCAGAATGCATACGAAAAACGTACTCTGACAATATATGCATTTACACTATGGGGACCTCATTTGCCAGTAAAAATATGATAATTGGTTCTTTACCCTTCTATCTGGCAACAAAACTGACACCTTTTTGCAAGGAGTCGTGTTTGCATAGACCGCAATACCTGCAGTCATAAATACAAACAAAAGACATAACTCTGATAATGTGCACTGTCCTTGAAGTTGATTGGTCCACACCCGAGACAGCTTTCCTTCGAGCCTAGTCTCATATGGGTTGGACCAGATGACGCCAAAAGGCGCACAACTCAAGGACAATGCACCATCAGAGTATGAGAGCTCGGGGCAAGCATCTACACTATGGGGACCTCATTTGCCAGTAAAAATATGATAATTGGTTCTTTACCCTTCTATCTGGCAACAAAACTGACACCTTTTTGCAAGGAGTCGTGTTTGCATAGACCGCAATACCTGCAGTCATAAATACAAACAAAAGACATAACTCTGATAATGTGCACTGTCCTTGAAGTTGATTGGTCCACACCCGAGACAGCTTTCCTTCGAGCCTAGTCTCATATGGGTTGGACCAGATGACGCCAAAAGGCGCACAACTCAAGGACAATGCACCATCAGAGTATGAGAGCTCGGGGCAAGCATCTACACTATGGGGACCTCATTTGCCAGTAAAAATATGATAATTGGTTCTTTACCCTTCTATCTGGCAACAAAACTGACACCTTTTTGCAAGGAGTCGTGTTTGCATAGACCGCAATACCTGCAGTCATAAATACAAACAAAAGACATAACTCTGATAATGTGCACTGTCCTTGAAGTTGATTGGTCCACACCCGAGACAGCTTTCCTTCGAGCCTAGTCTCATATGGGTTGGACCAGATGACGCCAAAAGGCGCACAACTCAAGGACAATGCACCATCAGAGTATGAGAGCTCGGGGCAAGCATCTACACTATGGGGACCTCATTTGCCAGTAAAAATATGATAATTGGTTCTTTACCCTTCTATCTGGCAACAAAACTGACACCTTTTTGCAAGGAGTCGTGTTTGCATAGACCGCAATACCTGCAGTCATAAATACAAACAAAAGACATAACTCTGATAATGTGCACTGTCCTTGAAGTTGATTGGTCCACACCCGAGACAGCTTTCCTTCGAGCCTAGTCTCATATGGGTTGGACCAGATGACGCCAAAAGGCGCACAACTCAAGGACAATGCACCATCAGAGTATGAGAGCTCGGGGCAAGCATCTACACTATGGGGACCTCATTTGCCAGTAAAAATATGATAATTGGTTCTTTACCCTTCTATCTGGCAACAAAACTGACACCTTTTTGCAAGGAGTCGTGTTTGCATAGGCCGCAATACCTGCAGTCATAAATACAAACAAAAGACATAACTCTGATAATGTGCACTGTCCTTGAAGTTGATTGGTCCACACCCGAGACAGCTTTCCTTCGAGCCTAGTCTCATATGGGTTGGACCAGATGACGCCAAAAGGCGCACAACTCAAGGACAATGCACCATCAGAGTATGAGAGCTCGGGGCAAGCATCTACACTATGGGGACCTCATTTGCCAGTAAAAATATGATAATTGGTTCTTTACCCTTCTATCTGGCAACAAAACTGACACCTTTTTGCAAGGAGTCGTGTTTGCATAGACCGCAATACCTGCAGTCATAAATACAAACAAAAGACATAACTCTGATAATGTGCACTGTCCTTGAAGTTGATTGGTCCACACCCGAGACAGCTTTCCTTCGAGCCTAGTCTCATATGGGTTGGACCAGATGACGCCAAAAGGCGCACAACTCAAGGACAATGCACCATCAGAGTATGAGAGCTCGGGGCAAGCATCTACACTATGGGGACCTCATTTGCCAGTAAAAATATGATAATTGGTTCTTTACCCTTCTATTTGGCAACAAAACTGACACCTTTTTGCAAGGAGTCGTGTTTGCATAGACCGCAATACCTGCAGTCATAAATACAAACAAAAGACATACCTCTGATAATGTGCACTGTCCTTGAAGTTGATTGGTCCACACCCGAGACAGCTTTCCTTCGAGCCTAGTCTCATATGGGTTGGACCAGATGACGCCAAAAGGCGCACAACTCAAGGACAATGCACCATCAGAGTATGAGAGCTCGGGGCAAGCATCTACACTATGGGGACCTCATTTGCCAGTAAAAATATGATAATTGGTTCTTTACCCTTCTATCTGGCAACAAAACTGACACCTTTTTGCAAGGAGTCGTGTTTGCATAGACCGCAATACCTGCAGTCATAAATACAAACAAAAGACATAACTCTGATAATGTGCACTGTCCTTGAAGTTGATTGGTCCACACCCGAGACAGCTTTCCTTCGAGCCTAGTCTCATATGGGTTGGACCAGATGACGCCAAAAGGCGCACAACTCAAGGACAATGCACCATCAGAGTATGAGAGCTCGGGGCAAGCATCTACACTATGGGGACCTCATTTGCCAGTAAAAATATGATAATTGGTTCTTTACCCTTCTATCTGGCAACAAAACTGACACCTTTTTGCAAGGAGTCGTGTTTGCATAGACCGCAATACCTGCAGTCATAAATACAAACAAAAGACATAACTCTGATAATGTGCACTGTCCTTGAAGTTGATTGGTCCACACCCGAGACAGCTTTCCTTCGAGCCTAGTCTCATATGGGTTGGACCAGATGACGCCAAAAGGCGCACAACTCAAGGACAATGCACCATCAGAGTATGAGAGCTCGGGGCAAGCATCTACACTATGGGGACCTCATTTGCCAGTAAAAATATGATAATTGGTTCTTTACCCTTCTATCTGGCAACAAAACTGACACCTTTTTGCAAGGAGTCGTGTTTGCATAGACCGCAATACCTGCAGTCATAAATACAAACAAAAGACATAACTCTGATAATGTGCACTGTCCTTGAAGTTGATTGGTCCACACCCGAGACAGCTTTCCTTCGAGCCTAGTCTCATATGGGTTGGACCAGATGACGCCAAAAGGCGCACAACTCAAGGACAATGCACCATCAGAGTATGAGAGCTCGGGGCAAGCATCTACACTATGGGGACCTCATTTGCCAGTAAAAATATGATAATTGGTTCTTTACCCTTCTATTTGGCAACAAAACTGACACCTTTTTGCAAGGAGTCGTGTTTGCATAGACCGCAATACCTGCAGTCATATCGAGCCACCGACCTCTGAATTGGGAGTCCAGTGTGCTGACAATTGCACCCTGGCAGCATTCCTCATTGTGGAGAATATCAACGTCTGCAGTCAATAAAATAAGTACTGTAATACTGATTTAAAGCTTTCGTGACTGCAGGGATTCATCTTCTTGGTTCTTTCGGTAAAGTCACGTAGAAGGGAAGTAATAAAATAATAAAAATAAAACATAATAAAATTATTATAATAAAAATAAAACATAATAAAATTATTATGTTTTATTTTTATTATTTAATTACTTCCCTTCTACGTGACTTTACCGAAAGAACCAAGAAGATACTGTAATACTCATACGTTTCTTTTTTATGCTGCATTTACAGCCTACTGCGGTACATCAAGCAAAATTGTATTGGCATTGACATAAATATTTAGATCTTCCGCTGCCAAAATTCTTTAAAAAAAAATTATCCTCAAAATAGCGCATGGCCCAATATCACGAGTAGCTGAAATGAGTTTCAATGGATTGCAATCCTTTTTAAATCCTTTATATTAAGTTCACTTGTGTGCTTGCTTGCTTGCTTACGACCGTGCAAATCTTTCGGTCGTTTTTTAACCCACTTCCCGTGATCCAATCGAGCTGACATTTTCCACACAGACTCGTTTTGCGTGACAATTAATTTTCGTGAAATTTTTTTTCCAAAATTTTACACTTTTTAGGGAAAAAAATATTATATTTAATTACCAATTGCTTAATGGTGGCAGACAATCATCTGACCCATAGGTGGCAGCCATCTCAAGCCAGAGGACGAGAGGACTCTAGCCGCCACGCATATAAAGGATTTATAGTGAAAAACTTTGTTTTTACGGGTTAATTTTTATCTGCTGCTGGTAGAATCACTGAAGTAAATGGTAGACAGGCATGGCCATTTAAAAAAAAGACGTGAAAATGCATTTTACAGTAATAATCATAATTGATTATTCGAATCAGGCGTAGTAATTGGTTACTGGAACCGGGCATAGTGGGAAGATGACATTCCGAGCTGCTCAAACTCAACATTCATGAGCAAAGTAAGTGAAAATGTATGGGATAAAAAAAATGCCATAAACAAACAAGTACTTCCTCGGAAGGCCTCCGAACCAACATCTGTACGGTAGATTTAGATTTTCAAATTATGACATTTTAACAATGTAAACATAACAAGTCGATAAATACGCAAGCATGCACTAGAATGTGAAAAGCAACATCTATTTTCGGAGCTCAGACCAACACAAAGATGTGTGTGTGGTGTGTGTTTGTAACATAATTTTCCATACAATGGCAAGCCCTGCAGGCAGCACTTGCAGATTTTTTCTTTAACCCACTGCATTTCAGCAATAACAACAACATAACAAATTCACTCATGGACAAACACTTTTGCAAGAAAATTATAAGTCACAGAAGAAGAAAAAAACAATATTCATACAGGCTTAGTGTGGCCTGGAAGCGTATTATTAAGCAATACATCTTACAATTACTATTCCTTATAGAGGAAACATAAATTAACTGATTACTAATCTCTTATATAATTACAATACCCCCCCCCTCCTCCGCCTCTGATCTCTGCACCTGATTGGGTTCAGTGATGACGTCGTCCTGCTGCTCGATTTAAGACCGGAAGCACGTGGGTTGCTTCACTATTCTGGAAAATCGCCCGATGATGCTGGATGTAATTACCAGCGAAACGTCGTATTGTAAATGTCGTGGATTTACTCTCCAACATACCGGTGGGCTGAAGTAGCAACTAATTGGCTTTCTGTTTACGTGACAAATCCCTTACTAACTCGCTGTCGGGTGGTGGAGGGTTACGACACAAAAACCTTTATTATGAATATGTATAACATTAACGCCGATATGCCTTCAATCTTTTCAATGAAAGCCTATCGGTAAAAAAAAAAACACTGACAATTTATTCACCCGTGACTGCTATTTTAATTTAAACACAAATTGTTTCTTTCTCCCCACTAATAATGCTGATGAATAAACAAGAGGCGCATCATATTCGACGCGTGATGTGAAACTTCCCAAAGACACACTTGTACTGCTTAAATGGGTTGGCCGGTTGACGGAGCCCACTAATATGCTGTCACGGCAAGTCACAGTCACATAGTGGCAAGTCGCAGTCACATCGTGACTTGCCGCAATGCCACAGAGCAAAGTTACACACAAACTCTCCCCTGAAAGCCCTCTCATGGCCAGCGGACCTTGACAATGGCCATCAGCTATTGCACGGCAATTAAGATAGAGATATGTCATAATCCGCTGCCTGTCAGTTGCTCGCATTTGCTTAAAGTTATTTAGATTTTGACCAAGGACGAGAGGATCACAATTGCACTTCTTCAAAAAATGTTGATTTTTTTTTTGCATCGTGAAAAAAGTTGAGTTGATTTTACTCATTCCTTGCGTGTTGTAAAAATTGTGGGTTACAACGAAGCGTCGTTAAGTTTATTACATCAACGATGATGCTCACGGAATAGGCATCGAGCTATGAGTGTCAGAACAGATTATTTTAGAGTTGTTTACTCTTTGTAAGGTGTGGTTACTCCCACCTCTTTCAAGATGAATAGCTGCGTGGAGGAGTAGGTCAACTAACATCTATAGGGGCTAATTAGAGAGACCCTTCTTGTAGAGGCACTTGCACCAGTTGTGTGTTGCGAGCAATTGCAGGGATGCACCTTTACCTTTAATACCGTGTGCGCAAAAGGTTCATGTTACCACTGCGGTCACAAGAGGCAGTATTACTCGCCACAACAAAGGAGAAACGCAAAAGCCTTGAATCGTGAGCGAAAATCCTGCCAAGTCGTTGAATTGTGAGTACAATTAATTGATGCAGGCTAACAATACCAAGGATTGACCACAAGACACTGCTTTCAGGAATGTAGGCCAAGATACTGCATCGCGCACTTTCAGATGCGCTTCTGCCTTTGTCTGGAACAGTGTTCCTTCCGATATTAAGAAGCCATTGGGAGCTATGCACTTTTAAATCTAGATTGAAAACTCATTTCTTTAGAAATGTTTTTTATGTTTAGTTTCTGGTCCTTCCCCCCGCACCTCCAATTAGCGGGGTATTTTAGTTTAACTAGTTACCCGCTAGTTAAAATGAAATACATACACAAACTAAATATGATGATGAATTATAGAAAACAAAAAACTATTTCCAGAAGAGCGATGCCAAAACGCTAAATTAGGAACCTGAATGTCAGCAACTGTATTAACATCATATAATTAATGTAACTGAAGCATTTTTAAAAAAAATATTCAAATCGACAAAAACACACAAGAGATGTCTCTTACAATTGCACTTCACGTCACTTCTTGGCAGCTACACGAGCGTCATGTCACAATCGAACGCGACATCACCGTTTCCTTCAAGAGCCAGAGATTTAAAACATTACAACAAAAGTCCCATTAATCCCCGATTACAAAAGCGATTTTGAAAGATGCTATTTTTTGATTGATGACCTTAAGGTTAAAGTATATAGAGGATTTAACTCAAAGAAGGGCTGTTTGGATGATGGTTGCTTAAAAAAAATCATACTTAAAGCTACAAATTGACATGTACTGGAATGGCCAGGATTAAAAAAAAAAATTTGAAGCAGTGCTCATCTGTAAGAGCCAAGAGCCAGTGGTGGAAATTATCCATTCCTATGGCAGGGGCAAGCCCCATCCATATGACAACCACTGTTGACTTCCCCACAAAGCGGTACTTATTTTATTGACCTCGGAGGGATGATGGGCTGAAACATACATCTGGATGTCTGATTTTAATATAAACTAAATGCCTCACCTCACCCTGGTGTTTAGATATTCGGAACGTTTTCTCAGAGCCTCATACCCATGCAGGATCTTGAACTGCAAAGTGCCTCCATGTACTTGCAACACTCCTCAATTGATTTTAGCCTGTGCTTTCAACAGCACTTAAGAATGCATGCGATAGACTGCACAACACCTTAACATATTCAAATATGCTGTAGTCTCAAACTCAATTCAACACGCTTACAGCAAGGCAACGCTAATATTGACTAATTACATGAAAAATGCAATAACATTCATAATTTACAGGCTTCCCCATGCCGTTTTGGGTCATGCGAGTTGTATGACCATACTTCAGTATGCCGGTCGATTAAGGGCGAGGGAGCCGATGATCAGTTAAAAATATAATTTGCCGCCAATGTTAGCCATGGTTGGGAATCAAACTACAATAAATGGCTTCATAACACAGCCTGGTAACCAGCGCACCACTGATCCTCCTACATAGACTAATTAAGACACATTAAATTATGTATCCAAATAAACAGAACTATTTTTTTGGCAATTTAGCCATGAAAAAAACCACCTTTCTAAATACCATTCAATTGCCTCTGGATTAGCGCGCATATGTTCGGCTAAGCCTGCGTGCTGTCTGGAGGATGGAAAGACTGTTTTCTCGGCACTGACATTGCCACAGATCACATGAGCCTTGGCTGCCTGTGGCACTGCAGATAAAATTATTCTCTGCGTATCCCTGGTTTGCTGCCTTATATTTCTGCACTCGCTTCCCTCCAAAAAGGAGATTCCAGTTTGCCAGTCTACTGGCTAAACCTTTTAATGCAAGGTCATCGTGGCCGCCTTGCAGATACTAGGCCAGAGGGAACTAACACCATCACTCTGCCATGTGTTTCAGCAGATAACGGACAACGCGTCTGGAGAAAAAAAAAGAAATACAATGGACGGGCAGATATGATGGATTACTGTGGCAGGCGATGCTGCTTAAATAGCCCTGCAAGAAATAAAATCCAATATGGAAAGCAACACTGAGCATTATATGGGTAAATCGAGAGTAAATGGCAGCTAAGAAATATCACTAAGTGCACAATATGCTTTCACCTTTTCACCTTGCGAGCCTGTTTTTAATTGCTGTATTGAGCATCGCAGTGTGATGCTGTCAGTAAGTTATTGGAGAACAGTATTTCTTGGTGGCTTTTTCCCCCTTCTTCTTAGGAATACTTCTAAGTGGCCAAGGTCACGCAACAGTAAATTGCAAATTTGAGTCAATCTCATAAAATTATATGTGGGTGAGTGTAACAGCGATACAGAGTTCATGAATTGCCTTTTTATTTATTCAATCAATTTGCTTCTAAAATCCAGTATTATAACGTCCATGAAATTTCGAATTAGTGTTCCATTATCAAGCGTACTATATTTGTTTAATACAACGTTCACCGCTGAGCCAAGCCACGACCGGAAGAAGGCCTCCCTATGCACATAACCATGGAGATTAATTGACCAAACTTTCATCTTGCCAATCGGTGCAGGTTGGTGAAGGGGAGAGCGGCTTCAAGACTGATTCAGATATCACCACTTGCATTAGCCTTGGCTAGGTAATGAACCCAGGTCACCAGTTATTAGCGGTACATGAACCAACACGCCACCACTCCACCAAATGCATGATACGCCAACCAGTGTTCAACAATCGTGCAGCAGCAGGTCTTCAACAATGAAAACCTAATAAACAAAATAACAATTGACTAAAGTACTGCATACCTGTTAGGATCTTTAAAAAATATACATCTTAATAAGTCTTTTAAGAATATAACTGTGCCAATATGTACAATAACTAACACTGCATTGGACATTGTGCCACTTATAAATGCCTGAGCAATTCTTGTATGGCAGTGGTGCACAGAGACACCCTGTCAAGGCGATTGTAAGACTAGCCAGATAGGCTTGGTAATGGGTTTTCTTTCCACCAAGTAGAACACATTTATACAAAATGTCATTATTGTTATAAACTTATTTATTAAATAAGCATATATGGTTACTGAAATAAGCATTTTTTTACGTCAGTTTATTCTGCTGGTATAAATAAAACACTCGCTTTTGTTAGCATACGTAGGTTTATTTCATAAACAACACAAAGTCTATATTTTTTTTATATGAGCAGAGCGGTGGGGCAGTGGTTAGCGCTCTACCACTATGAACCCGAGGACCTGAATTCACCTCCTAGACACGGCTAACATCAGAGCTGAATTATATCTGAACCAGCTCTGGATGCCCACTTCACCAATCCACACTCGGAAGCGTGGTGAAGTGTGCTTAAACAACCCCCACAAACGACTGCCCACAGCATGGGGAGGCCTTTTAACCAGAGGCAGATAGACAACAGCAGTGTTCGCTAAGCCATCAATGGGCCGTTTTGAACGTCCCTCCAGGTGCTGTGATCCATCGCCCAGATCCAGACCTCCCGCACAAGCCTGGTCCGCATGGTCGAGCGTGACGATCCATGAGCGGCACCGGGTAGAGCGTGGGCGTCCCCCCTTTGGGTGGTGGAGCGCGCGTACCTTCGAGTTTTGTTGCGGATCTATTTTCGACACTCGACCGCAGGGCAAGGCGAGCCGGAACGTCCGGTTGAAGACGAAGCTACACGCCCAAATTCATAATCGGAATATTTATTGACACTGGAGGAATCCGATGAGCTATAAAGCGAATTTTCACAGATGTCCAGTCGTTGCAACAACAAAGAATACAAAAACGTAACAGGGGAGCAAATTACAAGAAAGGTAAACAAATCACCCAAATATACAAATACCAGACAAAGGCCACTGAGGTGTTCACTTATTTTTCAAAAGCGACCTGGCCACAAATGATAGGCCAAGATGATGGTGCCGACACCGATAGACAATGGCGATAAATTATTTCATTATATATCTGGATACTGAATCGTCTAATCAACAGCTACAGTTCCCGAGTGAATTTCGATGTAAAGCTTTCGTGACTGCAGGCATTCATCTTCTTGGTTCTTTCGGTAAAGTCACGTAGAATGGAAATAATAAAATAATAAAAATAAAACATAATAAAATAATTCTCACGACGTTTCGGCCACAACGCAAGCAGCCGTCCTCAGGTGGATAGCAGGTCTGTCGAGTAGACAGAGTCGGCTGCTTGCGTTCTGGCCGAAACGTCGTGAGAATTATTTTATTATGTTTAATTTTTATTATTGTATTATTTCCATTCTACGTGACTTTACCGAAAGAACCAAGAAGAAGTTCCCGAGTGGTTTCTGAATGTCCTGAGTTTTTATAGTTCAAAACCTTTACGCGCGCGGACGACATGAAATGGGAGCGTTTCACAAAAGCGGGGGGCACTTTGTGATTTGTAAACGGGTAACCGATCAGCACTCCTGGCTTCGTACGGTGCACAAGAAGTTCAACATACGTACATACAACCATCACAATGCCTCTCTCCGCCCTCCTTCCTCCGCCCTTCCTCACAACCCTCATCCCCGCTCACCTTACCCTCCCACCTTGAACCTCCCTCCCTCCTGCTTTCTCCCACTCCTCGTCACCCGCCTACAGTTTCGTATTGCCCCCCCACCACCCCCGTTCCCTCCCAAAGGCGGTCAATTCTGGCAAATCTCAATCACAACCTCTGCTGATCGCGAACCACGGAGGGGGCGGATAGAGGGGGGACCGTGCCCGGTGGAGTGACGACATGAGCTTGCGGAGGGGACAATTGTTATTATTACCGCCAGACAAACGCCAAAAGTGACCTTTACATCGGCTCTCATTGAACACCTTTACAATCTGTTACAGCGATTTAATTCCATTCGGACATAATTACTTGTATGCCTCCCCGATTGCCTTAATGAAGTGATATAATTCGAGGATTTTCATATCCAAACGGATATTCACAAGAGGAGAGAGCAGCGTTCTCCGCACAGGTTTTAACGATGAAAATAAGCACAATGAGTTTGATTAGTTTGACGGATTTTTTTCCTTTGGGTGAAAACTCACGCTTACAAAAGCCTTCTCTAGATTGGGTGATTTCTGCAAGAGGAAAATTATTTTTAATTTTAACCTTTTCTGTAAATTGAAAAAAGGTCTATGTATTTCATGTCATAACTGCGAATGCAAAACATATGGAGGTTTTAAAAAGATAATGAAAGTTAAAAATAGTTAAGGATTATGTAACGTACTAATAGTAATTAAATACATATTTTAAGAGAATTGAATGGATACCACCATATGGTAAAATTCTCAATGTTTCCAAAGCAGAATAGACCGAGAGACAGGGTATTTGCATAATCTAATGAGCTTTCGCATGAGAAATTTATGGTCCTTTCATGTCCTATTCTATATCTAAATGGATTATTTGTTCTCGGCATAGTCGTACATTGCCTTTGGCCAAAGCTGAAACTTTTTACGAAAAAAAAAATGTGAATACCACGAAGATGCTTAAGCTGACCCCAAGGTAATCGATTTCACGATGCAATTTGAACGCGATTTTTTGTACTATTTAATTTAGTGAAGTAGATAAGCACATTAATCGTTACTTTCTTTATGAGGTAAAGGTGGTAAAGGTGGTAAGGGTACTCTTCCATTCTGGTCAGATCTCCTGGAAGAGATAACAGCACCCAAAATGTACCCCCTTCCCACGCCACCTGCTCATTTACACTGCAGGGTGAAAATAAGCCGGTGGATTAAGCGGCAATATTAGGAATACACATCCAGTGTGATAGCAATAATTATGTTATTATGTTTTGTTGCTATGTTGTGCGATATATAGGTAGGTTCTACATTCAAATGCAATGTTTTTTTGTTTGATTTGAAATTAGGAATGCACATTCAGTGTAATAACCATAATTATGTTATTATGTTTCCTTGCTATGTTGTGTCATATACAGGTCGGCTCTACATTCAAATGCAATGCTCTTTTGTTTAATTTGAACCAACAAATAAATATACATATACTACGTGGCCTACTTATAGCCAAAGAGAAGACTGTCAAGAAGCACCAATGTGTACATTTCATCCTCAGCAAGTGTGGAAATAAGTCATCCGATTTGCACACACAGAAGGCAATGCCCATTTAAAGCGTATACCGAACCGATTGCCAGAAAGCCCCATTTGAAAAGAGTCAGCATTCTGCAGCATTCCCAGCTACACCACAGAGGGGGCATTTTGCAGCAATTTCTGTGCAAGGGAAAATCTCAAGAGACACCGACTGTTGGGACAATCGCTGTTAACGAGTAGCACCTATGAAGGCCGACACAGCACGAGGGGGTGGGTGGCCAACACCACGCCCGACTGCCTTTGGTGATGTTTACACACCACATCAGGTACTCATTTGAGGTTGAGTCGACCTCGGGGAGGCCCAGGGCTGGTTCAGATATTCGTCACTGGTGTTGGCTGTGAGCGATCATTTAACTCAGGTCGCCGGGCTCATAGCGCAGAGCGCTAACCACGACACTACCGCTCCCCAAAAAAGACAAAGATCCTCCCGTATAGCCTTAACAGACTTATTCTTTGGTTTTTTCCGTAAAGTCACGTATAAAAATAAAATAATAAATTAAATAATAGCATACGACGTTTCGATTGCAACACAAACGTCGTATGCTATTATTTAATTTATTATTTTATTTTTATACGTGACTTTACCGAAAAAAACCAAAGAATAATTCCTGCAGTCACGAAAGCTCCAAAATTAACCTTAACAGACTGTTGAGGCAAGTGCTACGAAAATATCACTGGGGTGTATGTGTTCACCTGGACATTCTGCATAAGCACTGCCACAAACTAGGCAGTGTGGATACGGAACATGGCAGTGAACCGCCCATGTTATATATATTTGGTTCAATTATGCTGCACACAATTGGCTGCCGGACGCCGTTGATGAGTGTGGATTTGCATCTTTGTGGTCTCAGTGTCCGCGAGTCCGAATGCAAGCTCTTCCCAAGTCTACGTTCTGCGGTGACAACGTTCACAAACCACGCTTTCAGAAACTACCGTCATCAGACTTGATCAATCCCAAGCCGTCGCCGCCATCCCTCAATATCCAATGCGATGCAACAAAGCAAGCAGCGCACCCACACACGAGAGCCACTCTCGTCGCTCCATATTCCTAGGCACGTTCGCTCCATTTACTACCACTCAGTAGCGATTCCCACCCATCAGCCATCTCTCCTTTTAGCGACGCGTCCAGCCAAATACTGATTATTATTATTATACACATAAACATAAAACTCACAATGAATTACAGTGCTTCGTCAATACATTGCTGGATGAAGACCTCTTCACGTTGTGTCAGCTATGGGGCTGTTTGACCATACTTAACCATGCTGGTTGGTGTTCAGTTAAGACATGACTCACCACTGACGTTTGCAGTATGCAAAATCGCCGTGCCACCACCCAACTCAATATAAATAAACACCGCGACATAATTTCGACGTATGAAGAAGTGTCCCAACTGTGTGCCCACGGACTGTGGCGCCCATCAGAAACACGGACAAACGCTGCAGAGTATGAAGATGCATGGAGGTGCGTTTTTCATGGCAAAGGCACGTGAGAGAGAGCGTGGCTGATGGCGATGCTAATGATGAACAGCGGACTGTGCGCATGAAGAGGCATTCATAATCAACGTTTTTGGGTTTAGATCGCGTTATTTATAAATGTGTCGTAACCCTCCACCACCCGACACGGCCAATCAGTAAAAAAGTGTCACGTTGACAAAAGACAATTAGTTCACTGCTTTAGCCCACCGGTGTGTTGAAGCGTGAAACCACAACAATTTACAATTTGAGTACGACGTTTCACTGGTAATTGCATCCAGCATCATCGGGCAATTACCAGCGAAACGTCGTACTCAAATTGTAAATTGTTGTGGTTTCACGCTTCAACACACCGGTGGGCTAAAGCAGTGAACTAATTGTCTTTTGTCAACGTGACACTTTTTTACTGATTGGCCGTGTCGGGTGGTGGAGGGTTACGATACATTTATAAATAACGCGATCTAAACCCAAAAACGTTGATTATGAATAATGTTGGTCGCGAAAGCCTACATGAAGAGGCATTGTTTAAAATAATTATTGCAGAAGGGGACAGAGGGGAAGGGACAAGGCTATGACAACACAGCCTATGTGCAGTTGAACACAACTGCCGTGAACAGAGCGGCATGTTGTTATATAATAGCAAGAGTTGGGCAATATGCAAGTGTTGAGATCAAAGGATGTATAATTATTGATAATTACTGACGTTTCCAAAGGGGAAAAGGCATTTGGTAAATTATAGCGTTATTACGATCAAATTGGTATATATCTATGAAGTGCACTATACTTAAAAGAGTCACAGGTTAAGTATGTTTTCACAACCTGACTGAACTCCACATGGCAAGTCTTTTAAGTTTCTAACTCAAATTTTAATTGCAGGCCGTATATATGTTGCGTAATAAGCTTGCATAAAGACCTCCATTGTTCAAACATGTTGATCAATGGATTATGCTTGATTTTAGCATCCTACAAGTGACATAACGGTAATTAAACATTAATTATTAAAATGCATTGTATGTTTTGTCAAGCCCTTTAAAAAAAAAGTCTTATCACATTAGCTTTGCCCTAACAATTATTTAGCATTGGAACAAAACAATGAGCCGTGTTTTGTGTTTGAGATAACCTTAAAAATGGGTCCATTTACATCGCTCTGCCGAATAATACCACGAATGCAACGCAGGTGCCACCACTGTGTCCCAGGGCATTTCTCGTACTTAATCACAACTTCATTTTGAGCAGAATATCCCCGAAAAATAACACTCACAGTATTTCTAACAGTTCCATTACATTGTTCGGAAACTTGGCATCCCATTATGCATACCATTCAAATAAGATTAAATTATCAGCATTGCATTGCTAGATTAAACTCAGACCACCCATGATTCAGATTTGAGTTCATGTAATTAAACAGCAAAACTTTACAAAGACTGGACTATACTCATCATTTATAATACTGCCAGAGATGTTGACCAGAAATAGGTCATTGTTATCTATGATGCGGGGAAATAAAATAATTAGGAGTCAATATATTCACACATCACAAACCAATGATCATGTAAGGCTTAACCCCCGTTGCTGTGAAGTTTTGTGACATCCTGAGCTCACGATTAATCTATTATATAAGCAGAACTGCATTCTGTGTCTCCACATATTAAGATGAATATGTTTTAGTCCATCGGCCTCTACGCGCAACAAAGTCCAATGTTTAAGCAAGCAAAGTCTGGACATTGTTTTACCTTCTGGGTCCCATTGCCAGAGTCAAGGCGTATTGAAACAAATTCTGCTGCATTACCAGATGTTACTGGCAAGAGAACTCCATGTTCACTATTGGTGGTACTTATTTTATAAACCCTATAGAGATGATGGGCTGAGTTAACCCCCCAATCAGAATTTGAATTCAAGACTTTGCAATGGCGAAGCCGCTCACTATTCTACATGGCGAGCAGAGAAAAGACCAACTGTAACGTGGACGAAATACGAAATTATAGTATTGATGCACATACGCATCAAATATACAAAAATTCACAAGTACAACAATGAACTTGAAATGCACCTTTTTCTCCATACAGATCGTATCTGTTGGTCGTCAAAAAGGCAGTGTTGATGCAGTGGTTGACACGGGCTCATTACTTGCTGCTGACAAACAGCTGTAATCTGAAAGGTTTGCTATCTGGTGGCGGTTCCATTACCACAGCCCTTATCTCCTCCAATAGACATCATGTGGACTTTCCGTTTTCACGGCAACATAAAAAATGGGTTTTTACCAGCAAATTCAATTATCGTGTAATAACAGGAGAGGCGCACCTCCATTAATTTTCCACAGCGAGGGTTGTCTGCCAGTGAGAGCAATGCATGAAGACGGCAGAAGAGGTACTGCGTTGGTTTACGCCTCGACTGAAAAAGCGCCGAGTATCACTTTGAGTGAAGCCAAGGCGTAATGAATTGCTGTTATGTTATTTTCAACCCCGAGCGTGCCACATCTCATCGGATTTCAGAAGCCAAGGAGGGCTGAGCCCGGTGGATACTTGGATTGGTGATTATTAGTGCCATACCAGGTGTTGAAAGCATGAGACTGTGAGATTTTCTTAGAGTTTGAAGTACATACACAACGATACTGTACATAATGACGATTATGTATTGGATCTTGTTCGTGGATTGAATCTATCTGTGAGGAGTGTGGAGTGTTATTCTCTCATATATATTTCATTATTTTCTGGGTACTCTGGTTTCCTCCATTATGAAGCCAGACACTCATGAATAAGGTTGGCCTAACATCTCTCCATATATAAAATAATCATATATAATCATCATCAATGCAGGTCCCTCATGGATATGAATCTTAAGACTCAGTGAAGGTTTCCTGAGTAATTAATTGACATTAAATAATTTGCATTTACTGGATGAATACCTGGGATTATTACCTGCATGCATGCATGAATACATTGCCCATTTGAATGAGGAAAAATAAGATGCAACAATAAATACAAAATTGTATAATGATGAAAATATATAGCCCGCATTGTCATGGTCGGTCCTGTACAACATTTAAACGTAAATGTTTTGACCTTGATGATTAAATTCGCCTGCAGGCATTTGAGGGTAAACAAATGCCTACAGCCACTCAGAGTTAATGTCGAATGAAACATGGCAGATGACATTTCAAGGTTCATTTCATGTGTAGTTGCAATATTTTGCATATAAAATGACATTTCTATACTTCAAATGCACAAGTTTGCATTTGTACTTTGGAGCGCTACATTTATGCAAATATTGAAATTATAACAGATAATTAAGCAAAAGCCTGATACATTTTTCATGAGTATTGTGCATGCGTGGGCATGGGCATTTAAGCATTAGCCACAGCGTCAAATTCCTACAAATACAAGGCGAGAACTTGTACCCAACACTCAAAACCATGGGATTCCACTCACAGGGGTGCGAGGCAATTGGGACCCTTTCCCTCATCCGCTGTGCTTTAATCACCTGCTTTACATATGGCCCACATATTGCCCAATGGAGTAGAGCAATGGGTAGGCAGTTGACACACTGCGCTGTGAACCCAGTGACCTGTGTTTGATTCCCAGCGTTTGATTTCCTGCCACGGCTAACATCAGTAAAGGACATCCCCTCGCTGCCCACCCTCACTAACCCCTGTGTTCACCAGCGTGGTGAAGTCTGGTCAAACAACTCCCATGACAGACGTGACATTGGGACGTCTTCTTCCAGCTGTAGATTGCCAAAAGTCCGTGAATTGCACATATAGTTATCATTGGCCATGTTCAATCCACTGCTGGATGCTGGATGAAGACCTCCACAAGCTGCCACCATCTCTCACGATCCTATGATGTAATAATCCACCCAGCACCGGAACGTAAACTGAATTCATCGCTCCGTCTCCTTTTATCGATGTAACTGCCCGTTTGAAACAGTGGTTATCAGACTGGTCTGTGGGAGGTTCTCACTCTGCGCATAGATATGAACATAATTACATAATGCCACATGCTGTCAGTTGCTGCTTCGCAATAACGCCGGTTAGCCACGGATGAATGTGAGCATCACCTGCCGGATTCCTGAACTTGACACATCTGCACCACTTAGCCATTAATTCTATGGACATATCCTCAACAAAGCCATGACAGGTGAGGACATGTATGCTACTTTGGCATTGGTTAGAGGTCACACATTTGAATAATTACGTGATCTTAATTGAATGGCCTATATTTCACAGGTAAGGGCCCACTTAAAATCATTACATCTTGCGAAAGTGCAGACGTTGCTAAGTGGTGTTGCTTAGTGGAAAACGTGTTGATGCTTCATTAAAGCAATATGAATGAAAGACAGTGGCCTACAGATGTGAATGAGTGTGAAGTGTGTCATGTGCAATTTAATGCATTTGATGCTTTTATTAATTCCTTCAATAACCTATCATAGTGCCTTCAGACAGCAAAACTACTGGCTCTGTTTATTTGACTCAGCGTCAAGACAAATATCCACTAGGCTATCCTAGAAGCCATCTATCATGTCGTATCTTGACGCATTCTGAAGATACAAAGTTAATATAACTGGCAAGGCAAAACGATTTTCACATTCCGTGGATGGCCGATGCGCTGGGAAAAAAAGACTCAGTAAACCAATGATGAAGCATGGCATTTGATCAAATTTAATTAGAAGCTCCCAAAACCCCTACTGAATTAAACGCCTTGCACCGTTTGAAAGAAAATGTTACAAAAATTACTCTGGCCGAGACGTAAAAGAGATAAACATTGAAATCAATTAGCATTACGGGCATCGTCAATTTGCAAACATTATTCCACCGGTGGTTGAGACACTGAGACGCTGAGTTGAACCCAAGTTGGACCACGAGTGGCTCAGCGAGCGAGCGAAGTGGCCCGCAATCTGGAAGGTTGTGGAGCTTTACATCCTGATTGTGGGTTGACTCAGCCCATCAAGTCGACAGTGCTCTGGCTATGATGGAGCGACTTGCCCCATCGGAAGAATGTGGAATTTCCACGACTGGTTCGGAGCTGTAAACAGGGGATTGAGTACAGTATTAATATCATGGGACCTCCCCTTTGCCAGTACTAAAATATGATAATAGGTTTTTACCCTTTTGTCTGGCAACAAAACAAGTGTTAAGATGTTAAAACACCAAACTGAAACCTTTTACAAGGAATCATGTCTGCATTAACCACAATGCTTGTGGTTAGAATGCAAAAAAAAACATACTCTGATAATATATGCATTGTCCTTGAAACTGATTGGTCCACACCAGAGACAGCTTTCTTTTGAGCCTCGTCTCAAACAGCATTAATGTTCATTTAAACAAAAAAAAGAATCACCGACTGTTTTTTTACCACAATGTATCATTTAATAAGGCTGCTTTTGTATACTTTACAGTATACAACAACAGTAACAATATTCTCGACCCCAAAAAAATCGTAAGGGATCACTTCAAGACCTGAAAGGCTAAAGACAGTTTTGATAGAAATGAAACTTAAGAGTATTTTAACCAACTGTCCTGCTGATAATGTGACCCGAGTCAGATGCTGGAGTTACCCGAAGATCAAAAGAAATGTCGACCGCACGAATGGTGCACTGGATAGAGAGTAAAAACTGAGTTTGAAAACTGTAGGGCAAAAAAAAGAGAAGTGATAAAAAAAAACCCCAGCAAGACAAGAAATAACAAGACTAGAGAAGATTAAATAAAAACGAGTGCGATGGTTCGGGCATGTGACAAGAGTGGACTTGGAAGGGATACCACATACGGCGGCGATACAAGCCAAAGCACAAGGAATCGAGAGAAGAATAATGAAGACGTGTCGGAGGGAGAAACGAGATTAAGAATGACAACAAAAAGGTGTCAAGATGAATGCAGCCGTGAAGCTGGTAAGGTAAAAAAGTAGAGAGCCCTGCAATTTCTTGCTCATGCCAACGCTGGCGGAAGTGCCTCCGCTCGCGGGGAAGGCCTGGAGAGACCCACAAGACTGTATTTGACCTATTCTTAGGTTTTTTCGGTAAAGTCACGTAGATAAAAAATTTAAATTAATAAAAGTAAAATAACAATAAAATAAAAATAAAATAAAATAAAAATCACGACTATCGTGCTGTGACGGTTCCACCTGAAGACAGAAGCTTGTGTTGCCTCCGAAACGACGTGATTTTTATTTTGTTATTTTTTTATTTTACTTTTATTAATTTTAATTACCTACGTGACTTTACCGAAAAAAACCTAAGAATATGAATCCTTGCAGTCACGAAAGCTTCAAATCTAGAATGTATTTGACCTCCTCTTGTTCGCTGGCCAAGACGTCTTGGAAAAGGTGGGAGAACCTGAACTTTAACCCACCATGCCTGACCCGTCGATGGGCTGACTGTGTGGTGCACACACTTAGACTGCTGGGTGGACAGAGGTGGCGATTTAAGACACTTATAATTTAGTCCATGTTCACTGGCCATGGAGTGTGGGACGCTTAAAGTTATTTAATCTCCAAGAATGCATCGTGGTGAATCTTTTTGCACGTTAACTTTCGCTGCTGGAGGTTTTGCGTCGACACGTGTTCGTGTTTGTTTGCATGATGTTTAGTAGTTGTAATTCTGCTTGTTGAATCTTTAAAATGTTGTGGTTACCATTCCTGTACCCCCCCCCTTCAACCTCTCTGTCCCTCCTTCTCCCTGTGCCCAATCTCGTCTTCGATCATTCTCCCTCCTTGCACCCCTCCACTGGAATCATGTTCCTCTGTACATGAAGTAGTCTCCCTCCTTAACCTCCTTCCATTCTTCTGTTGAAGCCTCACCTCTTCTCCATTGCCCATTCCCTTCCTCTTCCCTCCCGTTGCCCCTTCACTCATTGCCATCCCTCCCCTGCCCTTTCGTGACTCTCATGTGACCCTCATCGTGGTCACTCATTCCTCGGCCCTTGCATGCCCCTTGCCATCTAAATCACTCTTATTTGTGTTGTAGCTTCTTCAACTATCTTGAACTATGTAAGACAAGCTTCTTCAACTATGTATAGAGCGCCTTGAGCTAAGGTCCTCTTTAAATGTAAAATAAGATAAGATACCGACAATTAATTCAATTTCAAATTATGCAAATTGCCATGTCTGGAGATCGAAGAGAAACGGCGACCTCTGGATCGCAAGTCCAGTCTGCTGATAACCATTGCAGAATGGCAGCATCGTTGAAAATGGTGGAAAGACTTCAAATCAAGTTTGAAGACTTATTCAGTTTCACGAACGCTGTTCAGCTGATAAGTGGGAATCTAAGCAAGCTTCTTTGCTATTAAGGCCTGGGACATACACAAGAGAAAATAGAACAAAAAGAGAAAAAAATATTCAATCGGACCAGCAAACTTAACAAACAATCCGATAGCCATCATCAGAATCATCAACTGTGATAAACTCACTGCTGGATGAAGGCATCACCAAGCTGTTGCCATGTCTATTGATTCTGCGATGTAAAAATACACCCAGCACCTGGACATGAGCCGATTTCATCGCTTCAACTCCTGAGTGGACATCTTGCCAGACACGTTCCATTCCTCGGCTGCCACTTAGTCGTTATTCCTGACCATCGCCCGTCATCCCTCCTAGCGACGAGTCCTGCCCAAGCCCACTCACTTTTCTTCATTCGAATGGCACCGTTAACCTGCGCGTGTTCGCTCATCCACGCGCTCCGTTTGCTGTCCTCCCAAATGCAATTCCAAGCATGCACACCTCACCGCGCTTTTTTGTCGTTGCACACTCTGGAGGTGTTGTTCAATATTTTGTTGTTAACGACCGTGTTTCCGAACTACGTGTTCAAGCAGGGTCATAAGCGCCTTAAAAAAAAAAACTTCTGATTCTTTAGGGTTTTTTTTATAAAAAAAAAACTGAACGCGTGGATTCCTTTTCCGAGAACATGGTCATTTGTTGTGCAGTGATCCCTGGACTGTTTCATTATTTGGTACAAAAGGCAAGTATATAAGATCAACAGCTACTTGCTTTGTGTTTATTTATTATGTGAAAAACGCTCAGACGTGTTTTGTTTCAGGCATTTAGGTTTCACTTTCCTGCAGAAGGTCATTGGCTGCTCCGCCCAATTACTAACCCTGCCAACTCGCAGCACCCTGACGGGTCATCAATGAAGCAGCAGCAACCATCCTTCATGACAGCGCTAACCTTAAAGCACAAAGCTGATCGCTGACCCAGAACTAATCAATTATATATTTTTTAGAATGAGCGATAAAGCCGCTTGGTGCCTTCTGATTCTGTACTTTGCAACACGTAAAATGAGGGATACCGCTGTGGTGTGATGGTAAGCGCACTGGACTTGCATTCCAGAGGTGGCCGTTCAAATCAATCTCCCAGTGTGGCAGCTGCATGGTGGGCGAGTTTCTTAAATCCCACCCACCTCGATCCACCTGGCAGTATAAATGGGTTACGCCACAGTCAGTCACTTGGCAAATTGTTTGCGGAGGGGTAAAGTGTGGGTACTCCCAGCCCTTTAAATACATTTTGGCCAGTGTGGAAGAGTAAGCCACAAATACCCTTTAGTGGGGGGGCTCTCTAAAGACCCCCTCGAGTGGATGTCGTACCACCAGCAGTGGAGTGAGCGAGCAATTGCAGGGCTGCACCTGTACATTTCTTTTTTTACCTTTTACATAAAGAGTCACGAGCACCACCTGATCCACCAAACCCCAGTTGAGAATCAACCACTGTGAAAGAAGCGCACGGCATGCGAAAATAAAAAAGAACTTTTACGTCCGAGGTCCGTGACACAAACTTACTTACAATACAAAAGCTCGCGCAGACACAAATCTCGCAACAGCCAGGCACCAGAATGAATTTGAAAAGGGCAACAAATCACCAGAGGGGACCCCGTGCACAATCCAAAACACGAAACGTGGGAGCACATCTCAGGTCAAGCCGTTAATTCAGTACAAGTATATCAGAGCGACTTCCCCAGCCATTCGCATTACGAATTTGATTCGTGCCACTGTGCAGCTTTTAATTTACGTCACACCCGCAAGTCGTTTCTCACGACACGAGGCTCTCCCATCTGTCACCTGCTTGTCTGGCACAAGCTGCCATCACTGTCAAAGGGGCCTTACACTCTTCAGTTCCACGTGGCATGGTCTGCACTGTCATATTGTCGGCTCTCGGCTGAAAAAAACATTACCAGCACGATTACTGCAAACAAACAGTGAAGTGGTAATTCATAACTGGTTTCTTTTTGGGCTCGATCGAAAACTGAGACGTCCGTTTTAATTGCCTTTTAACTATCTCTAGAGCAAGAATTGGAATCGGTGACGAAGCTGTTGCCACTGCAGCAGCTACGTTTTGGAATAACCTTGCTTCTTCCCTTAAGCTAGCAAATCTACCTCCAAAAATATATCCTTCAATCAGAAGATTAGTGCCATTTGCCTATGCAATTTAAAACTATGAACCTTACCCATGGTATAAATAATTAAATTACAAAGTGCAATTTAATCGAAAGACTGTATTGTCTTGGTATCGTCTTGGATTGTTATTGTTGTTTTGCTGCCTTGCCCAAGCTTGCATTTGATTTTGACAACTATGCAAAATGTATATATTCATGCAATTTGTATTTCCATACTACATCTATATATTTATTACTTCTTAACTTCTCTTTGTCTTACTCTTGTATGCTTTCTTGTATTTTTGTTAATGTAACTTGCTAACCTGTCCTGACTGGCCATATGTGAAAAAGAGCTTCATAGCTCATCAGATTCCTTCAGGATAAATAAAGATTCTGATTCAGAGGTGTAAAGTTATTTAGCCCTCCATCACCCAATACAGCCAAACAAATCAAGTTGTCACGAGAATAAAATGTACTAATTGATTCCGTTTTCCAGAGAGCAAGCAAAATAGTAATCAGTTGTAACCAGCTGCGTGAAAATGAAACTACAAGAGAATCCATAAAGTCTTATTTTCTTCGTCTTGTGAATTATATCATGCGTTCCTATGCCTGTCTCTCAATGTAATTCAAAGCACACATATCTCCACGCTTCTTTGCACATTTTCCGAACATAAAGTGTCCCTACACAATTATCGTACATGTATTGTCCACGACGATCGCTAGGAACAGAATAATGAAAAGGTCAGAAGCCAACCAATCACGGTAGCAAGCAGGGTTTAGGACAGGTTTCTCTACCATCAACTACATACATACTCTTCTGTAACTGCCATGATTGCGTACTGTCTTGAGCTGGTTGTTCTTGTAAAATTGATATTTAGCCCAATGGGTCTTAGCACGTGACATAGTCTCAGTCTTTACATTCCACAAAAAATATTTAAACTATTTTTACGACAAAACTATTTTTTTTATTTTACTAGGTAAGGCCCACTGGGCAACGTATCTTTTTTTCAGAAACGACCTGGCCAAAAATGATAGCTCAGCGAAGTGGCTTATCACGTGGAAATGTATAGCAGCTAAATACTCTAAACGCATGTTGATTCTAAATGTGGAGGGAAAAACTGGAGAACACGGAGAAAAATCCATGCAACCACGGGGAGAACATGCAAACTCCAAATATACAGGTTTCGTCAGGGTCGGCATCGAACCCACGCCCTCCTGTTTCACAGGCGAGGTAGTTAACGTCTCATCGCACAAACAACATTATCAGTCTATGGCTCTGGCTATGCTTAACACAATGAAAAATGGAAAATATTTAACACAAAGGGTTGATTCACTGTGTGTTGATATTGAATGCGAATATGAATTCCTCAAGGTAAAATGCAGGTGATGGCCAGGGCAATCACGTGAAGGTCACTGAATGGTTTGTTAATTAGCAGTCATTAAAAATGTAAAAAAAGTGAGTCACAATACGCACGTTTCATGATTTACTTCTGTGCGTTACGCCATGCGCTTTTTAAAATTCACTGCACCGTTAAGAGGTGGAAATGAGATTTGAACTGCAATAGTGGTGCAGCATAAATAAATACAGAATGTAAATGCATTATACATGTAAGCAGAATAGCTTGTTAGACAAAAGTTGAATTGTATACATAAGTTATATGCCACGGACATTTATATGTATACCACCGTTTGTTTCACACATTTCTGCTTGTTTTCACGAATTCAAAGAGGATAACGGAAAGCGTTGGGGGTGTTAGGGCGCCTTGCTACGAACCCAATGACTTGAGTTTGATTCTTGACCATGGCTAAGATCAGTGTCGACCAACCCAATACTTCATCAACCCACTCTGACCAATGTGGTGATGTATGGTCAAACAATGGTCGTGACCACAAGGCCTTCATCCAGCAGTGGATTGCCATAGAGCCGCAAATTGATGGAAGATTTAATGAACCACACCACCCATGCTGACGGGTGGTTTTTTGTACTCAGGTTTTTTCGGTAAAGTCACGTAGCAAAAAAATAAATAAAATGTGCTTTTTTGTTAAGGGTACACAATTACACATGCTATCTGAATTACTGAAAGACATCCTGTCTTCAAAACAAATTATTCCAAGGTCTGTGTGGACACAACACACAAATGTTATTTCCAGGCTGTATGCACCACAACTAAGATAATGAAGAGCCCAGCGGGTACGTTTTTTTTAAAGGAACATTTGTTGTCTAAGGATTTGAAAAAGCCACTCGCTCCGCAAATGCAAGTGCGTAATCCAAAATGCACGTGACCCCACGATAAATAACATAAGCGCCAACAGCCTCCAATTGATTGCAAAAGGTGTGCCATTTGGTGAATGGGCTCATATAATTTCCCAGCATAAGTGGCTGTGCCGGATTTCAATCTCGCTTTATGAAAACACCATTTACGATATACTTTACTGGCATTAGAGATGATGACAGAGACGCCACCGAGGCCCATATCTAAACAGAGACAAATAATGCAAACAATATCACACTTCTCCACTGAGCATTCAAATGCTTGCAGACAAAAACGAATTTGGAAATTCAGCAAAGCGAAATTCACATTGTAAATAGCTGTATTTTGTGTTTTTAAATGCTTTCCTTGCAACACATATTAGCAACAACTGCTCAGGGCAGTCCATTCAGGGTTTACATATTGACATATTCACACTGAGGAGTAGCGCTTGCAGATAATAAAACAGATTGCATCTTTCACAAGAGTGCCTCTAGATTGCTAGATAATCAATACCCGCTTCACTATAGCCATGCTTGAGATGCCAGAATAGAGCGCATCACGTGTTGTGAAAAGAAGCAACTACAAAGTGGAGGCTATGCATTCTGCCGATATTCATTGTTTTAAAGGGATGTTTTACTGAAGAATGCTAACATTCCAACATAGGAATGAGGGTCACGTGCAAGGTTGCATTCGGTTTATCCTCAGCGTGTCCGTACATGGATGGCAAAGGTGGTACGGTGGTCACACTCGTGCCTCACAGCAAAAAGTTCCGGAGTTCGATTCCTGACTACTGTGTGGAGTTTGTATGTTCGACCTCTGCTCTGTATGAGCTTCCTCTGGGTCCGCCAGTTTCCTTCCATAGCCACAAAACATGCACTGCAATTGGCGTTGGTCAAACATCCCAAGCCAGGGCCCATTTAAAGAGGTGTTTGGACTCAGTGTGGCTTATGTCGGGAAATCTAAATTAATATTTGTAACGCACACAGTAGTCGCTCACTCTTGAAGAGAGCCACACGGAACCACAGACAAGCGGGAAAGCAACCACGTGGTAAACCGGCACCAAACAATTGCCGAAGCTTTTTGGACATCTCTATATGTGATGGTTTTATCTTTGGTTCTTTCGGTAAAGTCACGTAGGTAGAAAAATAAAATAAAAAATAATATATCACGACGTTTCGACCGCAACACAAGCGGTCGTCCTCATGCAGAAGAAAAAAATCCAGCTGTGGAACTGCTGGATTTTTTTCCAAACCATCGTGATATATAATTTTTTATTTTATTTTTCTACCTACGTGACTTTACCGAAAGAACCAAAGAGTATGGATTCCTGCAGTCACGAAAGCTTCAAATCAAGATTTTATCATCTAATTAAGCAGAAAACCCACGCGTGTGCGAGTGGGCAACACTCTATTCCATACAGACGTTTTGCTGTACTGCCTTCTGGTAAGCCAGGGAATGGGCACCACCTTGTTGCCTTTGGGGCGGGAGTTGGACAACCCTGGCTCCCAAAAATGCTGGATTCCAGGCCACGGGCAGCAAAGCCACCACCACTTGGCTGCATCCCGTCCACATGCGGCATATTAAACTGCTGATTTCGTTATTTCTGGTTTTATTCCCACAAACACCACTTCACCCATAGCCAGGTGCCCTTTTTATTAAAATAAAATAAAAAAATTGTTTGAACAAAACGATTCGGACAAAATGTTGAGGCGGTAAAGTGAATAAAAAAAACTCACAATGAGGTGAATTATCGTATGTAACGTTATTTTGTCTTTTAACAATACAATGTTTGAGCCTGTTCTTACATTAATGGTTGCATCTGATTGGCTGAAATAAACCGGTTTACATTCCTTAATGCATTCATATTTCTATTTTGCATTCGAATTCATCCTTGGGTATGCACAGGATGCCTTAAATGTGAGTGGGCTTGGCTAGGACACATCTCTCGAAGGGATGTTGGCCAGTGGACAAGAATAACAATTATTATGATCGGGGAGGGTGGCAGTGAAGGAATGGAATGTGTCTCTTAGAGGATGTCCACTGACAAGATGGAGGAATCAAATCCGTTTGTGGCAAAACATGCACAAATATGTGTGGTTAATGCAGACTCGATGCCCTGCAAAAGGTATCTACGTGGTGTTTAACCATCTTAACACCTGTTTTATTACTCGCAAAAAAGTCCCATAGATAAATCCGTTTGTGTGCAGGTTGCTAGATGGATTATGAAATCGTGGGACCGTGAGAGGTGGCATCAGCTTGGAGAGACCGTTCATCCAGCAGTGGATTGGTCATCGTTGATGATGACGATGACCTAACCCTCCACGATGAATGCATGTGACTTTAACGTACAGTCGGGGGGGGATGCGTTCCTGAAAGCTGCGACGACGGATATCGAAACGGCGTGAATCAAAGCGATGTGCAGCGTAGGAGATGGAGCGGCAAAGGACTACGCTGTCAGCGACGTGAGTGTCGCTTTGAGGCGACGCACAGCGGGTAGCGGTATTAATAATAAAGTGACGTGTTCGCGAAACGATGTCAAACCGAGAGACGTAGATCGGGGTATTACTTTATCTGGGTAAATAAACAAATTTGTGGTTATATTTCCTAAACGTTCCCTTAAAAAAAACACCAACCTAACTTTTAATAGAAAAATCTCTACATCTTAATCTTGTGCTAAAATTCAAATCCCTCCGACATGCAATTCTCAATTTGTGATGCATAAATAATTTGTTTACGTATCATAAATTTGACACTGAACACTACAGCATGAATAATTTATACTGAATTATAACAGGTGTTTGAATGTGAAAGCGCACTTCACGAATCTTTGGGAGTGATTTTTTTTTCTTTTTTCCAACTTAGTATTTTGTAAAACACTAATTTACATGAAATTGCCATAAATGCATAGGCATATGCCTGAATCATATGCTCATGTAATCAAGTGTGCTTCTGCCTCCATTGTGAAACATGCATTTAGGCTATTCTGATTATTTTTCTGCTATAAATATCCACATGATAAGCCACTTTGTTGAGCAATCATTTATGGCCAGGTCGTTTTTGAACAATAAGTTAATACCTCAGTGGGCTTCGCCTGGTGTTTGTATGCGTTTGGGTGATTTATTTACCTTTGCTTATTTGCACTCTCATCATGCTTTTTGTATTGTTTGTTGTTGTAACGTTCTTACCCGCCCCGACTGGACATTTGTGAAAAAAGAAGCTTTATAGTGCATCGAATTCCTCCAGTATAGATACATATTCTGATTATCTGATTCAGTCATCGGAGCATTCAGGCAATAAACACAGCCAGGCCTACTCCAGCTTGACCCGAGTCCCACACAAATTCGTGACGGACAAAAAAATGATACGCTGTAGAATATGATCGTGTAATCTGCATTCTGATTCTTCCCTCGCTACTGCTCAACTTTTTAATCTCACCCCCACCCCCTTCACATCGTCTCTCTTTTGTCAAGTTCTTACGATAATCTTGCTCAGTTCAATAAACGTGTTCATTTTTATTTCTTACAACCTAGACAGCGCTGCTTGTTGCTGGCCGCTTGACGTTTTGGACATTTGGGCCCACACTCAGCGAATGTGTTAGAACGTATTTTAAAAAAATATTGGAATTATAAAACCTATGTCGTGATTGCGTGTTGGCAAGACACACGAGAACGCTACTAAAACAACAGTCCAAATGTATTTAGCCATCCAGTGACATCTGAGTCAGCAGTGATTATTACAAGATTGCCTTTGCAATTTAGTATGACATTTCCATTTTATATCCTTTTGGCAATCCACTTGCACGGGATGAATGCCTCCCCGCATCGTCTCAGTCGTGAGGGTTGTTTAATCATACTTCATACGTACATTCGTATCCTCGCAGTGGCTTTTGACTAAACATCGAAACAAAGAGACTGCGTTGCGCGCTGTCAGATGCGCTTCTACAGCCGTCTGGAACGCTCTTCCTTTCGATATTAGGAAACCACTGCAAATCTAGCGCTTGTTTTTACTATAACTTACATTTCTACGTCGCACCCACAATTAGCGCCGTTGGCTTCGTACGTAAGTTCGACATACATACATCCTTGCCGAGGGCAAATCGCAGTGACGTTGCGAAACGTGGTTTACAAGGGTGCTATCGAGGCAATAAATAAAATAAGCGAACAGCCATTTCGATCACGATGTTGGCACACGGCGGCCATTTCACCAAAGGCTCCCCCTTAACGCTGTCCAAAACATTCGCCCTCATCATACTCTCCACACAATGGCATGTTTGAGTAGCGCTTGGTGTGTGTAGGTCGCAGCTTCTGCTAGGCGGATTAGGATTTGAACACCCCCCCCCCCCCAAACAAAAACCCTGTAAGTAATCTATAGATAAGTGTCCGACATGATTTAGTTAACGATTGCAGATAGGTTTCTAGACGTTAACACAATCTTACGAGCTGTTTGTTTAACCTGTTGGAATAGGCGGCTGGAAACGAGTTGAGAGAGTGTTTGGCGGCCAACTCCTTGCCACTATGCGCGTCGGTGTGACTGGGTAGAAATCTGCGCAACTTGGTTGACAGTAAGTAGTAGTTGGTCGAAATCAGGGATATACAACACCTAAACAAAAAAAGAAATCGGCTACTGTTTTGTTTATCCCACGTGATATGTCTGATTGAATTAATTTGTGGTGATTAATGCAAATTAAATTTCGAATTAGTTTAAGTCAGGCTAACATTTATTAAATCAATTCTCAATGCGTTTCGAATCAATTTAACGTTTCCATATCGAGGAAGTTTCTCGAAGTTATTACGCAACATAATTCACAGTGGCGTGAAAACAAAACGCTTGCAATGGAAAGCAGTGGCTGAAACCAATGTCCTCTATTTCACGGCAAGGATAATGTGTGCATGGGTGAACCTGGAAAAGATGAATGAGTGAGGATTGTTCTTTAAATCCGTAACATGGAGAATGAGACATCCGGTGAAGACCATGTGGACAAGATGAAAGAGGAACTAAGGTATGGTAGAGGTGACATTGCAGCAATGCAATGAAATCATTCAAACTGTTAAGAAAGTGGGATTTGGCCAGGACACGCCATGGCTATCAGGAACAGTAACATCTGTGAAGAGCTTCATAGCTCAACGGATTTCTCCAGGATAAATACAGATTCAGAATCTGTAGCGCATTATCATGGAGTAAATGCTTACCCCGAGCTCTCATACTCTGATGGTGCATTGTCTTTGAGTTGTACGCCTTTTGGCGTCATCTGGTCCAACACCATGTGAGACTAGGCTCTAAGGAAAGCTGTCTCGGGTGTGGACCAATCAACTTCAAGGACAGTGCATACATTATCAGAGTTATGTTTTTTGTTTGCATTATGACTGCAGGTATTGTGGTCTATGCAAACATGACTCCTTGTAAAAAAAAGGTGTCAGTTTTGTTGCCAGATAAAAGGGTAAAAAAAACAATTATATTTTTCTACTGGCAAATGAGGTTCCAATGGCATGGAGTGGCAGTCAAGGAGTGGAACCCATCCGAGTGGACATACACCAGGGACATCCAATGTAATTGGTTCGTGATGCAGGTGCTGGAATATAACATCGCAGGAGCTTGAGAGATGGTGATGGCTTGCGGAGGCCTTTATCCATCAGTGGATTGACCATGGCTAACGATGATTGTGAATGTCTCCGTGGGAGAATTATGTGTGGGCGAGTCTTTGTGCAACCTGGCAGCTGTGCCTTTTTTGTTGTTGTTGCATGCTCAGGCCCTGACATCGCTCAATATTTTGTCATTAAACTCAGGCAATTGACTTTGCATTCTGCAGGGGTTGACTTCTTTACAACTGCAAAGGACTCAGCCAAATGCACGCATTCATACTCTGTTAAAAAAAATATAAACCAACAAAGTAATTTAACGATGTAGTGTTGGCACACAAGCGCACTTAAAACAAACCTTTCCATGTTATTGTTTTTGTTAAGGAGTTAAATAACTCATGCATGTGTTCATGTTATACACCCATCTGTCTTTTTTTTAAAGTCTTTCTTCTCAAAGCATAAATTGTACAAATTTGACTCGTAGGTTATCTTAGCCTAAATGTTCTGCGCAAATGGCATTTAAGCCCAGTGTGTGAAGCTTTGACAAAAACCACTTGAAAGTGATGAAGAAGAGCCATTGAGCTGACAGAACTAGTGCCTCGATTCCTAGCTGGATTCACATAGTCTATGCGGTGGTCTCAGACGTAGCACATACATCCAATCCCAGACCCCCAAGCAAACCCAGATCAATTTGCAGATCACACTCACCAACTCACCATCTTCAAGATCCTCCATGGACTTGCTCTTTCCTTACCTCTCCCCTCTCGTCTCCCCCTCTCCCCTTTCAACCTTCACTCAGTTGGAGGTCGCCCAATCTCCCCTGCTGCTGCCACAGAAGGGAACTTCCTTGCTCCAGCCATCTGTGCTGTCAACTCCCTGTTCAAGTCCAAGCTCAAGACCTTTTTTTCCTTTGCATGTATCCGACTACCCCCTTCCCTCCCTTTAAACAAATATACCGACTGGTTATGTACAGTGCCTTGAGATGCATTTGCATGTAGATGCCGCCACTGAAATCCACATTGAATTGGAGTGCATATTTACTCTACATAATGCAGTATTTATTAGTATTACACCAAGTCTCCAGGGGGGAGAGGTAGTGGAGTGGCTCGAGCACAATGCACTCACGAACCCGGCAACCTGAGTTTGACTCCTGGTCACGACGACAATTTGTGGCATTAACCCTGTCGTGAAATATGGACCCCATCTGGTGGTAGCTTGAGAGGGTTGCAACATATTACTTATTACGTCTTCAGTTTAATACTTTCCCATCCATTATGATTGCCCATGTATGAGCAGAAAATGTGCGTACAATACTTTACCAATATTGTAAATCCATTTCTGAGTCGTATTTGAGTCCCCTTGGCGAACATTTTACGTATTTCATTATATAAGTAACTAGGGGTTGTTTGAGGGTGCCTGCGGCGCCCCTCACAACCATTGACGGCCTTCGGCCAGGAAAATCACAAAAAAAATTCACACGAACGACGCATTCACGCAAGCACCCGATGCTCCGTTTGAAGTTTTAAACTGAAACATCTTTGAATTGTATTATGTTTTGAATTAGATCATGTTATTTCTTCATTAAAAGCTTATATCATTTTACATCTGGAAGACTTAATTGAAAAGGACATTTCGTGTGAATTTTCTCTTATCGTTAAGCAGATGGCCTTGCTGGGGGTTTGGTTCGATGCGGACTTTCACCTGTTTGGGATTGCGGGATCGAGATAGGGCGACATAGAGCTGGCCGTGCGAGAACACCGTCGTCTGCAGATCGAATGCAACGTAATCGAACGTCTGTCCCTGCGCCTCCATCGTTCATGCAGGGGGCGCGTAGGTTTGCAGCGCCCCCTGCATGAAACGACAGAAAGTGCAGCGTTCATCACAGATAAAATGGTGCGCTTATATAAGAGTATGTTCAGTACTTTGGGTACCTTGTAGAAACGTGCTTTATGCATGTGATTTATTATTATTGAAAATAGGAACCTAGAACATTTTTGGAAGCTGGTTGCTATTTACTTTTGAAAGTCTGATTTATAATTGAATGATTGATTTGTAAATAAAGTGGCTGACATCATTATACCCTATAAGGCCTAGTATAGGTCAGGTCTAGATTTACTATATGGGCAACTTGCTTTCTGAGCGGAATTTAACATAACTAGTGTCTTTTGGGCTAGATTGTGTAGGTATAATGCTATGTTCTAACGAAGACCCCCCCCCCCCTTCCATCTGACAGAGAGAATTAAGTAGAGTTGTCCCACAGGTAAATACACTGAACTCGCCTTTTGCCCGTCCAAGGACAGGTGTATTGCAGTAAATCTGAAACTTTCAAGCGAAAAGCAGACTGCGACGTGATATTCATTGCATTAATGCGCGTGCAGTTTGTAAGGGCGCGGTGACACAGACCTATTTAATTTTAAGGTTCAAATGCCTTGTTCATCATGACGTCCTTTTTACTTCGATGTCTCAATAGCATTATGTAGATCGCTTGACGTGAGGATCACGCGTTCTACATAGTGAGGATTGTAAGTTGACGCCAAGGAGGGGGGAGGAGGTGCCTCGCCCCCCATGTGGAGTGAATAATGGGGAGGAGGGGGGGGGTTTCCATCTGGAGGACGTCACCTGCTCATGATTATTAATGAGGGGGGCTGTTCGATGTGGAGTGACGTCACTTGCTCATGATTATTAGTGAGGGGGGGTGAGTACTCCATAATGAGTGACGTCACCCACTCATGATTATGAATGAGGAGGGGTGGGGGGGTGTCCATTTGGAGGATGTCACCTGCTCATGAATATTAATGAGGGGGGCTGGTCGATGGGTGATTACAGTAGGTATTGGTTGTTCCGCAAAAGCGGAGGAATGTTGAAAAGCGAGCAACATTTTCACAATTCTATTTGATGTTTCACTGGAAATTACATCCGTGCATTATCGGGTGTTTAACAAAAGCTCGGCATTCACGTGAAAGAGCGTTCTGATCCAGGTGCTTAAGTAGGTGCCATGACGTCATCGGGACAGCTGTGCACGTGAACTTGGATAACCGTTAGAGTTACTTGCGTGTTGATTATTTGTGATTGGAAGATTGTATATTAGTGTACTAAGGTGCATCTATTTAGCGGTTGGTGGAAATAGGCTATCCTTAATTGTATTAAGGTGTATTGGGGTAGTAATAACACCGAAGTTGTTATGCTAGTATGATTCTATTTAAGCATTAATTGGTTAATATGCTTAATTAAATTAGCATTATGAACGCGCACGATGAGAAATACGGTATTTTGCAGAAACTGTTGGTGTGACATAATTATAATAAATTATCAATTGTATAGAGTTGTTAATGTCATTATGAATTTAGTTAAGTGTTATTTAATGAGATTAATTTAATTAGCTCAGAGTCGGTTACTCAATTCCCACTTTCCTGGCAATATTTGCAGAGCCTGGGTGAGCAACCAACCTTCTCCACTCTGGGGTTTGGTTTCCCCTGCTATAGAGTATATTGGTTGGTGCCATTTGCCTGTTGCTATTGAAAGAGCCCTATGAGGAAAAGACCAACTCCCATCTGGGGGGTGAGAGGGGGGTGGATATACCCCAGCTCAAAGTCGGAGGCTCAATTTCCACTTGTCCGTTGCTGTTCACAGAATTTTGTGAGCAACGGACCCCCACTCCTCTGTGGGGGGTGGGGGGGGGGTGCACCCAGCTATTCCTTGTCTTGTACGAATGACCGAAATACGTTGCCAACCGAGCCAAACTGGAAAGTAACAACTCATAATTATACGCGATTGCTCAACAATTTCCATTCGCTCCCGCACCTCCGATTGACACTGTTGGCTACGTACGGTGCGACAGAAGTTCAACATACATACAACATAAAGACACTCCCGACCTCTGATGAATATATAATCCTGATTCCTTCCCATTGCATGCAGTGAGAAATACGTTTAATTTGTATATCTGCATGCCAGCACATAATTCATTGATTTTGGTATCTTCTAAATGATATTTGCAGCAGTAACTTACACGACATATTTTGGACGTTTAAAATACCAAATATAGCCAACATGATGCAAGCATATACTGTAACTCTTTAACAAAACGGCAGACCAGGGTCCAGAACTTGCATGTTCATATAAAACACTGCAGCATTGGCAATGCATCTTCTAAAGTTACTAAAACTCTTAGATCATTATCTGGCAACAGCATGGAGGGCCTTCGTTGGCCGCACGCCCACTAATGGTATTTCAGCCGATCTGGCGACACGAGAAGAGCCCATTAGACTGTAAGAGCTTAAATGAGCTCTAATAGTGACAAAGGGGTAGTAGTAGAGACTTTCAGGATGGAATTTAGGCAGTGTACAGGCAGCACCCGAGGGTGGAGAGAGAGAGAACGTACAGACCGGAGGCTGGAGGGGAAAGGCAAAAAAACCTGTTTCGCTTGGGGAGAAATCCTAAACTGTGTAAGAATGTCACAAGGGCACAAGGAAAAAGAGAAAAGGCATTAAAAAATAAACACCTTTGCTTGTCACTGTGCACAAGAGATCAATTAAATGAAACTCATTCCTCAGGTCTCTAAGGGTGCTGATGCCCAATGGCAATTCATTCAACCTCCTGCACATTATTTAGGATGAATGTTTTTGTTTTGAGCCAAAAACAACTACCAATGTCAATTAACTTATTCCATTCTATACTTGTACCAGCGAGACATTTACCAGGGCCTTATTGTCAACGCATTTATAAATGCCCAAATGAGAGCTTTGTCAAAATATTTTAGAAAGAGGGAATTAAACGCAACATTTGTTTTCTTTGTTCGAATGTAATTATCATCCCTTTAACCTTCACGACGATTTGTTTACTATTTAAAAACAAAATAAACAGTACACGTGACGCTTTTCACCCTAATTTCCCGAGCATTCTGGTGTGAATTTGCCCGCAAGAAAGAGAAAGAGAGACTGGGTTAAACAACAGCCCCGTGCACTAACGCCACCATTTAATCTTCTCTGCAGCCTGCCGGTTCATTAACTTCACGAGAAGGACTTTGGCACAGGCGCTGATGGGCAATCAGCACAATTTCATCCAGTCTACAATTTGCGCAGCGCCTGAGCACGTAGCCCGAGCCGCCGTTGTGAGTCATTGCTGGATGGCTGTGTCCATGATTCTCTCGGCTCATTTGCATGAAAATTCCTTATCTAAATGCAAAAGAAAAAAATGTCACTTTCAGCGCCACGGCAAAGATGCAACAAAAGGCCAATCATACAGATGCAGCCAATTCGCGCAGCTGTATGATTATTTTGGGACGTTCTGCCGATGTCATATAATGATGTCGGTTGGTCTATTCTATTACATTTTTTTTTTGCTCTCAGCAAAATCCATCAACGTTTCAACAGCAAGATAACAATCGTTTTGTGCTCTTTACATTTCCATTTGCACCCTCAATCGAGGACTGATACTATAAGCGTCGTCAGTTTTAAGTCAAACCATTTTGCAATGCAGGGTTAAGGCAATCATTATAATTACTTTTTATGAGGTGATAATACAGTAGGGCAATAATTGTCGTGCGAAATGCTTCTACGATACGGTTGCTTTTAAAAATAGCAATACGTGCCAAATTTTAACAATGCATTTTATAATATATAATTATTAAAAGCAATTTACAGACGTTTTTCAAATCCACTGCTGGATGCAAGCCACCCCCATTCCATGTTGGTCGAGGTGGGCGGGTGGGGGAAGTGTTTCGCGTACTTCACCACATTGCTTGGTGAAGGTTGGTGGGTCATCCAGAAGCGGTTCGTCAGCCATCACTCACCGCTGATGTAAGCCGTGCCCAGGAAGTGAATTTAGGTTTGCGGCTACATGGCGGCGCAGTGAGATAATGACTGCGCTGCAGTTCCACCCAATGTCCGTATGCTGTACAGAGTACCGGTAAATGTAAACAAACCGCGTATTTTGCTCCATTAACGAGGCGAGCGTCTTGCGCGGAATTTGGAAATTCTGCATTGGCTGCTCGGAGTTAAAGCTGCACACTGAATGTGTGCAACAATCAGCGCATGAAATAGATGTGCAATAGCAATTGAGGCCCTGGCCAGCATGTGACCGTCGTAAGTAATTTAAAAACAACAACAAGAACAGCTTTTGTTTAGACCCAGCGATGTCGCACAGTTCTAAAACACACAGTGATGACATTGGTCTCATACCACGACCAGCAAGGCAATGCGCTTCTTCGAAGCAGTGATTGCAACAGCACGCAGTCGCCCCCACGAACTCCCTCCCCACCGCCACCCCCTTCCTCTCTCTCTCTTTCTCTGTCATTGACCATTACCGACAGTCAAATGGACCCAGAGATCAATCGTGGCTGAGCGATGTCAAGACACTGCCGATGCTCATGGCACGAGCGGGACTGGCACGAAATTGCACACAAACCGCGAGCAATTTTCTCTGCTCTTAAAGCGCCCCAATGTACTTTCTATTGACTTTCTATTGACTTTCTATTGACCCCCCGAGGTCTCGTTCACGTGGTCCATTCCGCGTTCCAATGTGTCTCTGCAATGAAGACCAGAATCAAAAGTTGCGCGTTCAAAAAGGCGGCATCGCTCGAATTCTGAATCGCGGCGCACGTGTCACGAACGTAATTGAATTTGTGTAAGCTTTAATAAAAATAAACAATTAACTCCCCACCAAACAAGGATAACTTCAAAACGAATAATTAGATTTTTACATAATCTGCTGCACATATCGTTACGAAAGAAAAAAAATCCACCCCGTGCATCTTATCTGCATCTGTCATTATTTTGGCCGTTGCAAATGTTTTCCTTGCCACAGCAACAACAACAACAAAAATCTCTAAAATGATCACAACCCTCTCAGCAAGCCAATAGCAGCACTAAATAATGCGATGGAGACAACGCCGTTCCCGTTTACATTCGCGCACTTCAACAGCAGTGGGTGTTTGTGCAGAGGCGGGCCCACGCGTGTCTCAGCAGCTGATGTGTGCGAGCCACGTGCAATGAGAGCCTCTCGAGCGCAAAGGCAAACGCGTCGGGGAGGACAACGCTTGCCATTTAACCCTCCCCGGTCAACGTGTGCTTCTCCCCTTTTCTGCCTCGTCTGAGCAATTGGCCCACCACGCTTCGAAAGCACTGACGCCGCCGTGGCGAAAGCCACCACGCGAACTCCGGCCATGCTCGCTGCAAGGAGGGCTTTTCGGTTGACCATCGAACAAAAGACGGCCACTGAATGCGTCGCGCGCTTTCAGATGCGCTTTCCGCGGCCGTCTGGAACGCTCTTCCTTTCGATATAAGGAAGTCGCCAGAGTTATGCGCTTTTTAAATAATCTAGATCGAAAATTCACTTCTTTAGAATATTTGCTTTTTTCTGTTTAGCTTTGCTATCCTTCCTCCGCACCTCAAAATTAGCGCGGTTGGCTACGTACGGTGCGACAGTTAGTTGGGAAAAAAGACAAAGATCCCCCGTATAGCCTTAACAGACTGTAGGGGCAAGTGCTGGTTAGCGAGCACCTATTAAAGCCGAAACTGCACACGAGGGGGTGGATGTCCAGCACCACGCCCGACCGCCTTTGTCTCCCCAGTGGTGATGTTTACACACCGCACCAGGTACTCATTTGAGGCTGAGTCGACCTAGGAGAGGCCCAGGACCGGTTCAGATAATCGTCACTGGTGTTGGCCGTGAGCGGGAATTGAACCCGGGCCGCCGGGTTCATAGCAGAGGTCGCAACCGGGTACCCGATACCCGTACCCTACCCGTACCCAGCCGGGTACGGGTATCCGTTTGCGACCCTGGTACGGCCGGGTACGGGTAGGCCGTGTGTCACTGGTGAGTAGCCGTTTGTCACTCATTTCGGGTAGGGTACGGGTAGGGAACGGTTACGTACCCGTTTGCGACCCTGGTGCGGCCGGGTAAGAGTACGGTTAAGGAATCAAAACCCGTTTGCGACCTCTGTTTCATAGCGCAGCGCACTCATCCGCTCCACGACATACATGGCCAAAGCCGTCGGATGTCGCCACACCTTCCTGCCCCCTCTGCCAAATCTCGCAGCTGCTGAGCCGTAGACTCGCGACCTCCAACGTGTCTGCTCTAAACAGCCTCCCACCCCGTCTGCTGTTTGGCCCGGGCTCGTGGAGACCGCTCGCTCACGAGACTGTCTAGTTCTTCTTCTTGGTTATTTCGGTAAAGTCACGTAGAATGGAAATAATAAACGAATAAAAATAAAACATAATAAAATAATTCTCACGACGTTTCGGCCACAACGCAAGCAGCCGTCCTCAGGTGGAGAACAGGTCTGTCGAGAAGACAGAGTCTGAATCGAAATTTAAGACTGTCTAGGTGATTGCCCCCCCCCCCCCCCACTATCTACCCTGCACACGTGTGGCCCACCCAGCACAAGCTTATCTCATCATGTTTAGCGGCACGTTAGTGATGCCACTAACTATAAAACAGCGGTCGCTCGACTCCAGCAGAATGCATTCTGCGTGGAATCCTGCAGCGGGCCACGGTGGCCAAACCTGCCAGTGGCGCAGTTACCAGCTGCGGTGACGTTTTGCAATTTACACCACCTTTGCTGCGACTTGGCAGTGTCCGGTTCCATTTTTATAAACTCAACGGTCTTCCTGCAGCTCAAAGTGCCCCTTGTCCTCAGTCAACAGCAAACAAATTACAAATTGCCATTTGCTATTGACAGAGCAATTCCCTTTAGCGGTATTAATTACCCAATCGCGTAATTTATACACAGTATTATCAATTACGCAATCCTGTACGGGGGGGGGGGGCAACCAAAAACTCAAGGGTCGAATGACGCAAGTCAGTGATAAACTTTTAAACAAACGTGAATCTTTATAAATATCACATTTTAATTATTACTATTAATCGCTAAACAGAACGAGTGACAACACAATCCACCATTATCTAAGACGAATTCTGATTTACGTATGTATTTAGAACTTCTTTCGCATCGTACGTAGCCAACCGTGCTAATCGTATATATCGTGCCAAAGTCTTTTGAAAATAATAATTCAGAAGGCGGGCTGAGCCCCCCCCCCCCGGCCTCCAACACATCCCTAGGCCCCCCCGATGCTATGGGGCTTCCATTAAGCGCTGTTCATCATTGTTCAGCTCTTTTTCTCACCAAGGATTTGGGCAAAATTGTCTTTGCGTCCAATGCACAATGTCCTCCTGCAAGGACGACTGTCCTGACCGCAACGCAAGAAAGTTGCGCTATACCCGCAGCCCAAAGTCAAAGTGATTTCCTGCTCATTGAGCACCGAGGCAGTGTTCATCTCCCGTTCACAGCCCCGAGTCATTGGCGCAAATTCCACATGGCTACGATCTGGGGCGACTCTCTCCATTGAACAACCACTGCTGACCTCCCCGCGAAGTGCAATTCCTTTTTCATCGATCCCAGAGGGATGATTGGCGGAGTCAAGGCCCCGACAAACTCGGAGTTGAACTCGCAACCTTTCCCGAATGCGAGCCGCTCGGTCTCTACCGCTGAGCCACCCGTCCAGATGTGTTGGACATCTGTGAAAAAGAGCTTTATATCTCATCGGATTCCTCCTGTAGGAATAAATATTCTGGTTAAGATACCTGCAGATAGCACCGAGATGTTTTTAGTAAAAAAAAAAACAATAGCGCTGTGCAGCCCTATATGTTTCATAATTGTTAAGATGTGAAAAAAACGTGCGTTACACGTTCAATTGAGACATTTGAAGATTTTACAGAAATTGCGAGTGGCAGCACTAACACAGAACACACTCGTGAGAGCGCCGTGCAAAAAGGCCAATTATTATTTTCAATTGAGTGGGTTGTTCCAGGAACACAGTGCTGGCGAAATAATAATATTATTAAAGCTCTCTAGGTTAAAGAGGAATTCGGGAATTAAATGCAAAAGAGATGCACAATCGCCTACCCAAGCCATACAAGGACACAGTAGATGTACCTTATTGTCGAGGTTATCACAACAAGTTTTGTGATTAGAATAACGCTTTAGTTCACCATTGGTACCTCAATTGCCAGTAAAAAATATTATAATTGCTTTTTTACCCTTTAACCTGGCAACAAAACGGACACCTTTTTTACGAGGAGTCATGTTTGCATAGACCACAATATCTGCAGTCATAATGCAAACAAAAAACATAACTCTGATAATGTATGCATAACTCTGATAATGTATGCAGTCATAATGCAAACAAAAAACATGTTATGTTTTTTGTTTGCATTATGACTGCAGGTATTGTGGTCTATGCAAACATGACTCCTCGTAAAAAAGCTGTCAGTTTTGTTGCCAGATTAAAGGGCAAAAAACCAATTATCAACGCTTTAGTTATTTTATAATGAGAAATTAAATTTACAGCCCTTTGTCAATCCACTGCTGGAGGAGGCAGGCCATCCTCATGCCATGTGGATCGCGGGAATTGTTTGATCATACTTCACCGCATGGGTTGATGAAAGCGGGTAGTACAGACGTAGAAGCATCGGAGTACGGTGCAACAATGGATTTTGCCACATTGCCCCCTGCTGTCCACCCACGTAGCCCCACAGCAGCCAATAGCAACCTGGCGTGCATGGTCGTTACCCATCCAGGCACTGTCCAGGCTTAAAACCTGCTTAGCTTCCATGATATGCCAACATGGGCCAATATTACGTGTGACGTTGGTCACAGGCGGGAATAGAGTAGGACACTTTAAAATGACAGCCGTAGAAATAACACACATGAATGAATAAATAGCCAAAAGTAATACACCCATGTAAAACATAATTAAATCATTTTCTACATACACAGATGATCAGCTGGTTTGGCCTCATGCAGCAGAGCAATGCGTCATCGCTAGTTTGATGGGGTCAACCGCAAAAGGCGAGCCACGCCATATGGCAACATTTTTCAAACAAGCAACATAATTACAAATTTGGATTTATAAAGCGACGCTTCCCAACGCGTCTGTTTGTTCTGTAGGGAGAGAGAGTCAGTCATAGGCAAAGCGGGGAAATGTATGTGCTCACACTTGAACAAAGGCAGGGAATCAACTGCACTCATGAGTATGGGAGCATCAGAGGATATGTATTTTAACGTGATATGTGGGGGCGCCACGCTGGTGAGATGTTAACCACCTCGCCTTGTATACAGAACGTCGTGGGTTCGATCCTGACCCTGACGATGCCTGTATACTTGGAGTTTGCGTGTTCTCCATGTGGTCGTGTGGATTTTTCTCCAGGCCCTCCGCTTTTTACCTCCACATTTAGAAACATCCGTTTAGAGTGTTTGGCTGCTATAAATGTCCACGTGATAAGCCACTTCTTTGAGCTATCATTTGTGGCCAGGCCGTTTCTGAAAAAGAGCTTAGTCGGCTTTGTCTGGTAAAATAAAACTAGTTAGTTTGAATAGTTTTGTAATGTGCTGCTGTGGAATAAATATAATGAAATAAATACTATATATCGCATTAATTTAACCTTATGGTGGTACCCCGGCTCTCGCGTAACGTCGTGATGTAGTCATTTTTAGTCTGTTGATGGTCGGCGATGCGGCAATCGACTCATCTCGACGAGCTGTACACGATGCACCACCACGGTGCATACGAGCGTTCAGGGTTTCGGCGCAATCGTCCTCGCCACGTTTCTACATCGCGGAGTAGCACTGATTTCGGATTGATTGGTACCCCAGTCGCGGAGTTAAGTACACTCCGAGAAAAAATAGTGTCCCAGAAATAAAATATTTAATTGCGTCGGCCATTTTGTATTATTTGGTAACCCCGGGTACCGCCATAAGGATAAATTACCATTAGGAGTACATTTAAGGACATAAATAGGAGTACATAAAAGTTACTAACAGCGTTAAAACTGATAAGAATCATGATCTTGGGCAGGAGCCATCGCCAATGGTCAAGAGTAATAATGGAGTGACAGCCAAGGTATAGAACACATCTTAGCAGACGCCCACCGAGAAGGTGGAGCAGTGAAATCAGCTCGTATCCAGGTGCTGGGTGGATTATGACATCTGAGGATCCTGAGACATGGCAGGCCTTCAACTAGCAGTGGATTGACCATGGTTGATGATGATGCTATACCATTAGGAGTTTGCAGGAAGGGTGGATAATTTAAAATGCAACTCATGGCAAATCTTGTGGTGGGTTATTTTCCTCCCTGTATGGCCACATGTACAGGCAACTGGGCTTTGCAAGCGGTGATGGGAATTCATTTGCACCTGCTCATGTCCTAACAGGAAGTCCCTCGCACAGCAAAGATTGAAGTCTGCGAGGAAATGTCGCGTGTGTACCGTGCTGGGTATTCAGCGTTATAGCGGTGCTGCTCCGACATGCATCCCCAGCAAATCACAGCGAGCACAACAGCTGTTGAGTACTAACACATTTGTAGAAGAAGCCAGAACGGGCAAGACCAATGGCACGAGAAAAAAAACCTGCCTACATTGCACACTATGATCGTGTGAAGAAAGGACACGGCTGTGTGCATTATGGGAAATGTAATCCCACAGTGAATGTTTTGCCTCTCGTGATTGGACAGCAAAGATTGCCTGCAATATAAAATACCACGACATAATGGATAAAAATACCCTTTTATGTATATGCAAATAAACCGGACTATGAAAAAAACGAAACGATAACACAAAGCTCTTACCGACGACTGCCTTTTTAACAATATAATTCGTACTTAATGTGCAAGCAATTGGGCTGTGTTTCAATTGACTGTATTACCAGTAAACCTTCCAGTAATGGGCTCTGGTTATTGATTAATTATAATTACCTGCAGTGTTATGGGGAAGTAAATAATTTGTGGCCCAGCAATGAATTTAGCAAATGCCATTGCACGAGCAAGGGCATTTTAGTCCATGATGAAGTTTAAATATCTACTATTTTAGATATCAAACTGGCGCTGAGCTTCAGATACACATCATACTGCACATTTTATCTTACTGATGATACAATGTGCAAGCGGGCAGTTGAGAGTGGATTATTCTCGTATGTTTTTAGTACGCTTCATATCACAGTACAGTAACGCCCTAGGCCACACTGAAATTGCATTGCGTTCATTTAAATTCGATGTTACAATCTCCCAACAGAAGTGCAGCTTAAAATATGTGCAGCTGTTTATAATAAAAACTAAACAAAACAGATTCCTGCCAATCACACGTTTTCAGTCATGTTTTTTTTTTTGTAATAGATTTACCATACTTCACCACGCCGGTAGATGCGGGCTCGTGAAGCTGGAGAGCACAGACGTTGGGCATCCATCACACAGTGGATTTTGGATCTCAGGAGCCATGGATTTTGCTTCACTGCCCTTTGCTGCCCACAATGCAGCCTTGCCGCAGCTTACTACAACCTATTGTAATGCATTGTGGTCACCCATACAATAACTATTACAGGCTCAAAGCTGCTTAGCTTCCAGGATCTGATGAGATCGATGCATGTCGGGTGATTTGGTAACAGGTGCCATGTGTATATAGTATATATATACACAGAGATATAATATTGATAACATTATTTAAAGCCCTTTGTCAATCCACTGCTGGATGAATGCTGTCCCCCAGGCTCCGAATGCCATGCCGATCGTAGCGGTTGTTTGACCATACTTCACCGCACTCGGCAGTGTGAGTTGGTGAAACTGTTCCGATAAATCGCTCGCTACTGATGTGAGCCGTGCCCAAGAATCAAACTCAAGTCAACAGAGTCACCAGATTCACGGCGCAGTGTGCTAACCGCTGCGCCACAGCTCCTGCCGTATGTACACGCACGTAAACATTCTAACACGGTGGCTAGGGAACCCAGCATAGGCTCGATCGCTGCCTCTTGACAAGCGTTGCCTCTTGTGGAAGCCCTCATTGGTGGTCATGAAAGCCTCACGAGCCCCCAGCATTCTCATGATGGGACAAGGCAGCCCCAGATGCTAAAACCTCCAGGTAAGGCATTAGGCAAATCATGAGGTCCCAGCCTTCACAGGACCCCAGGGGATCACATCACCATTAATTATTCAGCTCGCGTCTCATTTCATCTCGTAAGGAAGCGTCACGGTGACATTTATCAATGTTTATCAATGTCTTTGCTGCAACCAATAACCCACCCGGATGGCTCTTTATTACATGGGTTTCCACTTGCCATTGTTTACCGGCTGCACAAAAGACAATTAGTCGATGTGGCACCTGTCCAATTAAGCCTAAAATGACTAACCCGTTTCCTAATGACGTTCTTTCAGAAGGCTTCAATTGTTAAACAGTTTATTCTACTTAATGAAGATTAAAACATTTAAATCCGTTTAACTGATTTAGCTTCAAGTGCCATTTTCTAAAGGGCACTAGAGTTTAATTAAAAGCTGTCACCAATCTTTTATCAATTGGACTTTTTTTTGCACAACGGTAAACAAAAACAAACATTCCCTTCTCTTGTGGTTTAGAGGCACCATCGGTAATTTGAATCTACCCGGTTCAAATCTGCATGCATCTATTTTGGTTCGCGATGCATGCAACGACTTGATTCCTCGGAATTTTCCATCACCTGCGATAACAGCCTTGAAGGCGTGGCGATGTGTGATAGATGACTGAACAGGGCCACTTGTGGGTTTGCTTCAAGATGTCATGTGATTAAAATGCAGAGGAGCCCAGTGGCAGGAATGGATGTTATTGTACTGCGGCACGTCCCGTTCGGAAATCGGCAAATGTGACTTGGGGAATGCACAGGTTTAAAACATCTTTACACTTTTTCTTTCGTATCGCAATTGAAAAGAAACTGACAAGACTTTATAGGCGTGTGATGAGACTGGCAATGCATTCATTGGCATCTGGAGTCGATTCGTTTACAGCAGCGTACGTACCTTCCCTGCGTAAGAAGATAACGAGCAGTGGTCGGTTATGTGACGAACAGATGGAACTTTACCACATTCACAACGGGGAGACTCTTTCAGTTCCCATTTGTGAAAGAAATAGCTGCACCTGCGGTGTGTTGTATGAACACGATGAGCAAAGTCCATTTTCTTCAATGTAGGCTGAAGCAAGCTCAGTCCTGTGTTGACATTAGGCTTGCGACAATTATCCACGGATTCAACTGTTTGATTTTTAGGTGGCAAGGTAGGCTCTGATGTCAAATTATTGAGCTGCCACCGATTAGATCCTGGATTCGAATATGGCCAGCTGCCCATGGTTAAACCGGGTCCTCAAGTGTAGCAAATTGATTGGCTCAGCCCAGTCGCCAACGAGATCACAGGGAAAAATACTCACGATCATAAATTTTATTTTGAAATCGATTTGGCCAAATTGCGTGACAACGTGCACCCCCTACTCTGTAAAAGATCACAAGGGCTACTCGGAGCATTGGTCAGTAGAAGTCCTGTGAAAAATTGCTTCCGATCGCCATTCTCGAATACATAGAACATACTGCTTTGCGAGATTTACGAATTAATTCTTCATCTTATGACATGACACCTCCAGCACAATTATAAATGGGAAAAAAACGTTTTTTCGGTGAAGCAGGGGTCATGTAAACCAATTACATACGCCATTATCGCAAACGCATGATATGCTATGTGTGTATCCTCCAGCGGTGGAATCTATTTTCATAGTTAAATCGATGCATTATTATCTATGCATTACAAATGATGCATTACAACACTCATCCTTGACCGCCATGGAACAAAACAGTGATGTTTTGAGGATGACGCCAGGTCGAGAAAACCTCTTGAAACATTTTTGTTCTAATATCATACGAATACTAATAGAGTTTGGCTTTATTAGAATGCAATGTCGTCATAAAAATTGTAGTATCCATGGTTATGCCCCCCCCCCGCCTCTGCCCACCACCCTGGTGATTCTATGAATGTTCTTGATTTAGGGTTGCAATTCAATTTCAGAATATATATATTTTTTACATCATGGTGAATGCTAGTGCCTCTAGTTCAATGTTGGGCAACCTGCACCCTGCGGGCAGCATGCAGCCCATGGACACTCTCGTGGTGGCCTGGTCTAAGTGTGGCGAGGGGTGATGCGTAGGGCAGAGGTCGCAACCGGGTACCCGATACCCGTACCCTACCCGATACCCGGCTACCCGTACCCGGCCGGGTATGGGTACGGGTACCCGTTTGCGACCCTGGTGCGGCCGGGTACGGGTAGGCCGTGAATCACTGGTGAGTCACCGTTTGTCACTCATTTCGGGTAGGGTACGGGTAGGGAACGGGTACCCGGCCGGGTACGGGTACCCATTTGCGACCCTGGTTCGGCTGGGTACGGGTACGGGTAAGGAATAAAAACCCGTTTGCGACCTCTGGCATAGGGTCATTATTAGTGCGGCCCACTGAGGTGAAGGACGGCCGCTCATGTAGCCCTCAACTGCACTCGTTGCTGTAGGTGTCATGTGACTCAATGAGGCACAACATATACAAAATAAATACAATTCATCGAGTCTTATGGAAGCGGGGTGATACATGTGTTACGAACTTAAGAATCGCTATAGAATCGATCAGTCAATTTATCCTTACACCCTTAGTAAGTATACACCTAAAAGAGCTCAATCATTGTCTGGCGTCATGTGATTCATTTACAAAACAAATATGACAAGTGGCAAATATAATATAAAAATTACTTATTATCCAGGAAGCCACACCGAGTCTGAAGACTCTTGTTCAGGAGGGTTCTGGTCAGTGGCGGCTCCTGCAAAATCTCTCAGGGGGGGCAAATGTCTGGATGATTGATAAGGATAAGGTCCACCCATGCAATGGATAAATTAACAGCTTAAGCATGTAAAGGCAACTTCACTTCTTTAATATTAATGAAAAATAAAGTGACTCTTACAATACATCTTGTTTGTTTCTATACTCACTATTAATACAATCCACTCAAGTTTATTTTATTAAAGATTCCACTAGGTGGCGACAAATTATATTGTTGGATGAAACGTGCTTACGTATGATGACGTAAGCACGTTAGGGCAAGCCCTCCCGGAAGCCATAGAGAATGCATTGCAGTGCCCCCCGGTCGAAAAAAAACATCTTTGAATGTAAGTCTATGGGGCCACTCGGGGCGATTCCCAGCCGGAGTGAAATCGCCCAAAAAGAGGCGGTACTCCACAGAACGTGACATGACGCTGATTGGACTATATCCAGAGGCACAGTGACGGCTAGCGTGACTCTGTGGTTGAATGACATTGGTGGTGTGTCGCCCAATCGCCCTAATGAAGAAACCGCCCCTGGTTCTGGTTGTATAAACAACTCATTAATTAGCGGAAATAACTGCAAATAAAAACCCAATGTAGCAGGACGGAGCAGCCGAAGAAAACCCTTGCATGCCAGGGGGCAACATTCAATTCCCGTATGGATGGAAACTGGTGACGATTAGTCTACTAGCGGTATCCTGTTCTCCTGGCAAGCCAGGGTACGGCACCTCCTCGGACGCCCATGGGAAGGCATTTTCGCGACATTTGGTGTGCGACGATCCACCAATCCTCGCTGACTCCACAGCACGCAGAACACATTCCTGCGGAAGAGGGAGCTGGTAGGAACGTTGGGTTGCTCAGTCAATGGCCAGGGTCAACGGCGGCGTGGTGTATTCCGCAAATATGGCCGACTGTGAGGGCGGGCACAAGCCGGCGTGAGTAGGTTAAACGTTGAGTTTTATAAGGGCACCACGGAGTGACCAGCCCCTCCCCACCCAGCCCCACCCCCCCACCCAGCCCCACCCTCCCCACCCAGCCCCTCCCCACCCTCCCCTCCCCACCCAGCCCCTCCCCACCCTCCCCTCTCCACCCAGCCCCACCCCTCCCATTTTTGGATGCAGGACGGACGGACACAATAATCCCCTGTGGGCTGGTGTAACCAGGAGGTTCCTACCAATATAAATGCCATGTGCATAGCCACCACCACCACCCAGAAATAGAAAGAAACGAGTCTCTTGTTGAGACAACTAAACGTGGACACTTTTGTTTAGTAAATATGTATTTGTTGTCATTTGTAGAAAGGCTATTGGTGCTTATCCGGAACCAACAGCCACATATTTAACGAAAACACAACACACATATTTAATGATTTTTTTTTTAAATGTATACATTATGTCAGTAAGACACTTGTTCCTTAATATGCAATTGTCGCTTGCTGTGCAGACAGATGCTTTGACATAGGGAGTTAAAACCTGCTATCCCTTCTGCTTGAAGAAATTAAGGCTCCCATGTCATTCTACAGGGCATTGGATTCCAGTGTCAGCCAAATTATTCACACAGCAGATGCCATGTCCCTTGAAACAAACCAGGCATTTTTGTAAGCAAGCTGTTTGCGTCTAAGCACCGCTGTAAAAAAACGATAATGGGTAAGCACATTTATAACATTTGTATGAATGTTTAACTTCTGTTTCACCCTACTCGTGAACGTTAAGCGAATGAGTAAAGAAATGTATGTCAAGAATTACATGTGTAAGTTATGACGAGGCAGAGGTCAAGGGCTTATTAAATCGCGCACAAATCATTTACGCGTCTGCACTGAACCTTAATCCGTTCTTTAGATTCTATTCTCACCTTGAATAATAAATAACGGAACAAAACTAGGCGTCATTAATTATCCCGGCCAAAACGCAATTTCCATCTCTCTTCAGACGGCCAAGCGCCGTAGCTTCTACGGCGACGTCCATCTTTGTTGCGCTTTGCCGCTCAAGACAATTATGGCCGTGCAAACAAATTCCTCAGCTAGAACATTCTCTCTGAATATAAATTAACATTAACCTTTTTTTACCTCCCAAATGGCTTTCTGCTAAAACAAAAACAAAAAACACCTTGCAGGTCGGAGCTGTGGATAATGTTGTATAATGTCGGACTATTAAAAGAAAATAATGTGTATTTATTGGACACTTCGTATTTGTATACTAAGTAAGGCATTTACAGTTGTCTCTGCTCTTAAGGCGTATAGTGTTTGCTTGACACGTAGGCTTTCACGACCAATATTATTCGTCATAAAGGTTTTATTTGTTAGATCGCGAAAGTATAAATGTTTCGTTAAACCGCCACCACTCGACAGCCAATTAGTAAGGTTTGTCGTTACTATTTCAGCCCACCGGTGTGTTGGAGAGTAAAGCCACAACATTTACAATTTGAGTACGACGTTTCGCTGGTAAATGCATCCAGCATCATCGGGAGATTTTTTTTCCAGAATTCCAGATGTATAGGATCGTAAGACACAGTTGAGCGAGTATATCTTTAGACAATCCTGACATGTTTGCCAATAGCTGCCCTGCTAAATCAGTTTATTTTGTAAAAGTGGAGCGGTAGTAGAGTGTGCTATGAACCTGGAGACCCAGGTTTGATACCTTTCCCTGGCTAACATCAGTTGCTGTGTGATATCTGAACTAGACCTGGCCCCCACCCTTCACCAATCTGCACTGGCCAGCGCTGTTAGGTCTGGTTAATCTGCCCCAATAATTGACAGAGATGACGGGGAAGATTGACAAAGGACTGTGAATTATAATTAATATTATTATTTATTAAGTTTAGACTCCTTCAAGCTTTAGATTCGTCACGAAAAACAAGTCGTTTTCTTGTTTTATGGCACCAAGAAATATCACATGCATTACACGAAACGAAAGGAACAAGTCAGTAGGGACAGTGACAATAAAATATGTGGATTAAATCCACATTTCAAAGTGAGCACTCTAATCAGAGCAATAAAAATAAATGTACTGCAACTAAAAAAAAGTACACAATTTAAAGAGACACCATTCGCATTATTATAAACAGACTTTTTTCATAAGCTTTAGATGTTATGGTGCAACAAATTCTATTTAAAAAATCTTCAATGAGCACAGTCGAAAAAAGAGGTGGTCCTGACATTTTTATGTAATGTGGTGTCCAACCATAGTCACAAATGCTTTTAACGCACTTTTTTTTTAGGCCCATGTTGGACCTAAATTGCTTCCGCTATTCAAAAAAAAATCTATATTAAGAAGAATAGCCGTTGCAGCACAATTGATTTAACAAGAGGAATTAATTAGCATTAATTTGCCCTTCTGTTTATGCTTGATAACTGATAATTGAATTACCTTGAGCGATCGTGGTACATGGTACTTTTGAAAATGGCAACTGGCATATATATATATAAAATGTGCATTTAAAAAAAGGATGTTGCCATTACCATTGCACACTAGGAGTTGCAATCCAGAGGTCGACTGTTCAATCTGATCTCCCGGTGCGGCAGTTGACACAATGAGGCAAGTAAAAAAAAATAACCCCCTTGCCTCTGTGCACCCGGTATAAATGGAGACACCACGGTTAGTCGAACGATAGGCCGAGTGTGGTGGGGCTAAAGTGTGGATACTCACACTTCTTCCAATATATCTGTTCAGCATGGAAAAGCAGGCCAAAAATCCCCTCTAAGGGGAGCTCAAGTGGCATGAGTGAAATATTGCAAGGCTGCACCTTTACCGACCTTATTTTTAATACCTCCCGTAAAATGGCCCACGGTTATAATGCCCATTTCAGATTACTGTGCAAGCACCTCTGGGATTACTGGGGTTTAAAACCACGGGATGCTACCTGGAGGTGGCGGGACGGGGGGTGCAATGTGTCGCGAGTTTGTTGAAATTTTCACAAATCCATAGAAATCGCGTGATGTATTCGCCCAGCATTGCAATGAATTGCAACAATTCTGGGTGGCAATTCTATTGACATTCTATTAATTGTTCTCTTATTTTTGCCAGAGTAGAAATGAAGTCAAATTAAGTAAGACTTTTTATATATATATAACAGTGATATTTTATGCAGTTGTGGAAGACTACGGCTGTTACAATAAACTCGTGACACTTCAGAACCCGGTTTAATCATGGGTAGTTAAAACCAGGATTTGAACCCAGAACCTCAGTGGTGCCCACTCAGCACTCTTCAACCACCAGCCCACCAAGTTTGCACAGTTTTGTTTGCTCAAATATCAAAAAAAGTTACTTGGAATTTCCATCTAATTTGTACAATTCCTGAACTACATTATTTTCACACGTACAATTGTATGCATGTATCTTGAGAGTAAGAATCAATCATGAATTGATGCAATTTTACCTACCCTGCCAATCACTACTGGGGCGGTGATATGGCCTCGCGGACGCACGTTCGTCGCCGGTTGCAGAGGGACAAGGTTCAAAATCAGCAGCCGCCCTGGTTAGTACTGCGTGTGTATTAACCAAAAAAATACGCACTGTCTGCTTTCACGTTGGACGTCAAAAGAAATCGTGACATTTTATGCAAAAGCAAACCATTGTGTGTCGGTGTCATGGGCAATTATATTATTCGCCAGATTTGAAAACGATCTGCAAATTCATAAATTACATATACACATAGCAACGTCACCCCCTATTGGCAGACCACAACTAGTTTGGGTAATTGTTGTTGATGCCAGTTCTGGCTGCTTTCCTTCCTTCTTGTCTCCGTAGTTTCCCGTGCCTCCGTTCGCAACCCGTGTGCATGTTACAACTGTACAGCATTGCAAGATGCAATTTTCATGAAAAACGTGGTATAAAACATTACATTACACTGGGGGAAAACCCATTACCAGGGCAGGGTAAACCGTGGTTTGCGAGCTGCACTTGACCGCTGTCCGGGAATGTGTGTCATTGCACAACAGAGTTCTTACTTTTCTTGGAATGAAAAAAAAGAAAGCTTGATTTTAATGCTTCGATTTTTGAGAGAACTTTAAATGTAATGTAAAATTATAAAAGTTCAGGAGGGGTTTTATTCAGCGTTATTTCGAGTCAGATGATATTTGCTGTGGTGCGACTAAATAATTCCCATCACGTAGAAGTAAAAAAAATACGAGCAACGAAAGGTATTGGAAAACTGGCGAAAACTTTACAAGCATTCTAAACACAACTTAAATATATTCTTGGTTCTTTCGGTAAAGTCACGTAGATAGAAAATAAAAATAAAATTAGATTAAAAAATAAGTTAAAATAAAAAACTTAAATATGTGACAAGGTTCATTGCATCTTACATGAGTAGACAAACTAGCTTACTAAACGTCAAATTATGAAGCGTAGAATATGGTTCTACGTTATTGAAAACAAATAACACACAGATTGTAAGCAATACTATATGCATTTCAAAATGAACAGATGACATTTTAGAAAGCCAAATTACAGTTATTTGTTCCTAGAAAAGCTACCGTAAAGTTTCCTACCAACTGCCTTCTGTCACAATCACTCTGGCACCAAATGCCCCTTAATCACTATCTCCCTCCACATTAATGTTAAACACGTGTTTAATTTTCGCCTCGTCTTTCTAACCCCCTTCCACATTTACATGTAATCGTTAATGCATTCCAAGGCAGCACACCTCAAGTGCCGGCATTCTAACTTTCCCCTTAAGTTATTGCCAGCAAAGAAAAGAGGGGGGGGGGGGGGATGACGAATTTATCCTGCCACAGGTAAATACCATTTTATATGCAAAACGCAAGTGTGTAAATACAATTAGTCTGCAGCAGATGGCCCCGACATCTGATGTATCCTCTGGCAAATAGATAAACGACATTTTTAAAGCCAGTCCCCCGAGCAATGCCCAAACAGCTTTTGCCAGTGAAAGAAATAATACTTGATGCCCTTGCACACTAACGGTGCTCGAAACGACATCATCAAGTGCACAGGACATCTACCACGCACGTTCAATGTGCAACACGTAAAGCTCAAGTTGTGGCATTACAACAACAACAAAACAATTGCAAGCCTTTTTGTCAATCTACTTCTGGATGAATACATTCCCCAACCAGGGGCACAACCACACTTTGGAATTCATCTTCTCGGTTCTTTCGGTAAAGTCACGTAGAAGGAAAATAATAAAATCATAAAAATAAAACATAATAAAATAAAACATAATAAAATAATTCTCACGACGTTTCGTGAGAATAATTTTATTATGTTTTATTTTTATTATTTTATTATTTCCCTTCTACGTGACTTTACCGATAGAACCAAGAAGATGAATCCCTGCAGTCACGAAAGCTTTAAATCGAAATTTCACACTTTGGAAGTTGGGGGTGTCTGGCTAGTGAATGGTTCCTGGAGGTGATCGGGTCGATTGTAGATGCACAGTGAGCTCCGCACTACACGGGGGAGCAGTGTGCAATGCACGCACATCATTTACATACCATTTCTATATTCATAGGGTTGCATGTGCTGCTGAGGCTGCTGCACACATTACGAAGCAGTGCATGCAATAATGCAGCAATGGATAAATGCATGAATGAATGGTTGAATGAATTAAGGAATGGTTGAATGTGTAAATGGCAAGAAGGATCAATAAATCATCGTGTGAATGAATGATAATGCATCAGTGAATGGATGGATTAAGAAATGAAAAAATGCACGAATGCATGTTTCGCATGTGCCTCATGAATGAATGCATTCATATTTTGTTGGTGTCTCTTAGCCCTAACCTAAAATGTGTTGGGGGTGTCTGGACACCCAAGCCTCGTCAGTTATAAGGCTTGTTTGAGCAGGGGCCAGGACCGGTTTAAATATCACTCGCCATTGATGTTAACCGTGATCGGGAATTGAATTCAGTTGACCGGGTTCCTCGTGCAGTGTGCTAAGCACTGCGGCAAGCAGAGGTCGCAACCAGGTACCCGATACCCGTACCCTACCCGATACCCGGCTACCCGTACCCGGCCGGGTACTGGTACGGGTAGCCGTTTGCGACCCTGGTGCGGCCGGGTACGGGTACGGGTAGGCCGTGAGTCACTGGTGAGTAACCGTTTGTCACTCATTTCGGGTAGGGTACGGGTAGGGAACGGCTACCCGGCCGGGTACGGGTACCCATTTGCGACCCTGGTATGGCCGGGTACGGGTAAGGAATCAAAACCCGTTTGCGACCTCTGGTGGCAACGCTTCACCCCAATGCTGTGGCATGGCAAGCGATCAATATGTGGGGCACAAGCCTCCAGTTGGGTTGGCCACGATTGGTCAAAGTTTCAGAATTGGAGTCCTCTCATCCAGTCAAAGGAGGTCAATGAAAAGACAACATCTTCCGATTAGACTCGTAGCACGTTTCTACAGAAGTTATTAGCTAACTTAAAGATGCAGCAGCCTATTTTTTTCTCTCTTATGGGAGATGGCTAGAAATGCTACGGGATATGTAAACACTTTTGCACCACATGTGGTAAAATCATTTGAAAAAATATTATGACATTGCTTAAGGACATGTTTCAAATGACATGGTGCATTTGAGGTAGAGCTTCAATTGTGCAACATAAACAGAACGATTATACAGCGATGCATTACTTATGTACACAATGATAATTAGTTAGACGCAACACGTGGTATTTGTTCAACATACCCGACTCTCCTGATAAGACCATGAAGGTTGAAACTAATACAGAAGTTGCTTTTTTAAACAAAATGCTGCTGGATAATGTTTGTCAGCACAGCTTATAACCGAATGGACAAACATATAAAATACAGTATTTATTTTCACGTGAGCAAATGAAGAGAAGCATATTCTTGGTTCTTTCGGTAAAGTCACGTAGAAGGAAAATACTAAAATAATAAAAAATAAACATCATAAAAATTATCACGACGTTTCGATTGAAACACAAGCAATCATCATCAGGTGTGAAAACTACAGCAAGGAAATTTTAGCTGAAGCGATTATTATATTATTTCCCTTCTACGTGACTTTACCGAAAGAACCAAGAATATGAATCCCTGCAGTCACGGAAGCTTTAAATCGAAGAGAAGCATATTTAATTAGTTGATTACCCACAATGCTTCATAACGATACATCGGGAGCTTGTATGCAATCCAGTATTGCTAATTGCAACATAACAAGGCTCTGCAGTGCTCTAAACGCTGCTGATGAGACCTAGAGTGTCAAAACTAGATCAGCATTTGCTTGCTTAAAAAAATAGTGCTGGATGCAATTCCCCTGTGGAAGGCCTCAGGTGGTGAGATAAACATATTGTTTTACGTGAAGGGATGAACGCAAGTCTCGCTTATTAATCCAAAATTATATAAGCAGACGAAAGTTTGGTGCTAAAAATATATACACAATGCAATATTTTCGTTTCATTAATTATATTGGAGTCCTGTTTTCTGGATATGCATGATTACATTATCTGTTGTGAAACTAAAGCGTGGATGGGAACGCAGCATAGATAAAAGTATTTCTTCTACTCTCCTATTGTCAAGGGAACGCAAGTATATGAGCCAGGTTCAATGCCTTCAAAATGTATCTGCCTGGCATGGACCAAACGACGATACCAAAGAAAGGTTTCCTCATTTCACACTGCATGGTCAGGAAGCCTGTACCGATAGCAAAGTGCCGATATAAATGCAAATTAAAAAAATCTGATTAATAAGCAAGCATGAAAATGTCTGTCTTATTGTTTCAAGTCTCTAAATTATCCGAAACAAAACATAGCCACTCGAACGATGCTGTGCGAAACCACACTTTACTTCATCGGACAATCCAAAGCAGCCCTTTGTGTCAAAAATAATTCATGCTAACAAAATAAAATCTCAATGGAAGATATAAGTCTAATAACATGTCTTGAGAGCTTTCCAAATTTGCCATAAGTGCAAGGGAAAAGTGTACTGTTAACCTTTCTTCTGCATGCCTTCTATGCATATTTCATGCGATTATTACGGCACTGAAAACTGCCCTGAGCAGTGATAGCCCTGAGGATCCCCCTGTCTTTTGGGGCTTCCATCCAAATATGCACCGCATCATTGAAAACGTTCAGACAACCTCTGGCATTGGTATATTTGACCGGTTCACACAAAAGGATGGCGGTGGCGACTCCAAAAATGCGTGGGCAGACTCTTCGCAATGTTTGGCAGTCCCCCTGGCAATACAGTACGACTTCATCCTACGGTATCACATGAGTGAATGTGTTTGCTTCAGCACCATCAGCGTCATCAGTCATGGATCGTCCACTACTGGATAAAGGTCTCCCCGAGCTGTTGGCTTTTCACGATCAAGATCTAATTGTTTGGTGGTACTGCATTGGCAGTGGCGCACAGATGCAAACAATAAACAAATAATTGCCAGTGTGCTGAAAACGAAAATCAATTGGCACATTTGCGCACGCAACAACCTGATGTGTTTGGTTGTGTCGGATTGTGAAGGGTTATCGCTTTTATTCACATGATACCGAAACTATCTAATCCAAAAAAGACACCAATTATGAATCATAATATTGCATGTGAAAGCCTACATGTGGTATATTCAGCTTAACGTCGAATTGTTATTTTCTTTCCCATTGTTTAAGTTACATGTGCAGATGTTTGTTATTAACCTACTTACATACTCACGTATTCTGCTAACATTATTTAACGTTGTGCAGTGGTGTGTGAAAGCACGCTCCTTCCTTTCCCATGCTACTCTCCTTACAGACGGACCCTCAGGAATTGATGGGCCAGCATGCCGGTTAGCCTCAACGCTTACCTTAGGCATCTAATATTATGAATTTGTGCAAAATGTCATGTTACATTAATTGCATACTGTGGTCAGCAGCATGTTACAGGGTGACCTTCTAAGTCTGCATCAGCATCTTGGCCTGACATTTCCGCCCCAGCGACACATTGTATGGGAACTGAACATATGTATCTGAATATTATAAATCACCTAATTAAAGTGAGGCCGTTTTTAAATAATGGAGTCCGCTTTGTTAGCCTTTTCTGTTGCCGTAAAATAACCAAACGTATAGGCACTGGAGTACAGATTAATGCTGTATGTGTTCGGCTATGTCACTGCTACGGGAGGCTATTAATTCAGGGTACAGACACACGTGTACATATGAACGTGATATTGTAAAATAAATAATTATACACGAAAAGATTAGGGGAAATAATTGTAAAAAGTTTGCTGTATATTTACAGATTTTTTAAATATATCTGACGCATAAATGTGTCAGTGAATATAATACACACTTGAAAACCTGAGTTTTCAGAGGAAAAATATTGTATCCCAACGTGGTGTTCTGGGTTAGGCAAAATGTTGAGCATTTCTGCGATCGAACCTTTGCCGCGGGCTGCTGAATTCCTGAAGATGCCCAAAGTAGTGGGTGGTGAAAGTTTTCGAGATGAAATGCTCAACATGAAGCCTCACCTGGAAGGCCACAATTGGATTACGAATGGCTGTGAAAACCCTCCGTGCTAAGTGAAACATTCACACTGCCACATTTAGTCAACACAACCTATTACCTCCCTGTTGCTGTAGGTAAACCTGTAACCAGTATATCTGTAAATTACAAGCATGACAGGAATACATGAGCAGAGACTCCTACTCCAATGCACCCGACTCACCTTGACATCGTGGTGATTTCAAGCTTTTGGTCGGTACACGTTAACTAATGGAAGACGTAGGACCTGTCTGGTCGACTTTAAAGAGTAGGCCAAAATACCCTTCAAGACGGGCTGCCTAAAGCTATGTCGGGCCGAGACCCTTCTTTGAGAAGTGGCGATAAGACGAAATTTGCAGGGCTGCACCTTTATTCTTACCTTTCATATCAAACAATGGCGCAGGTGGTTTATTCATTACAGACAGAACGGAGAGTCCCTTAACATGCTGGCTTGATAACTAATACACGTGTGTAAGAGTGTGTCACGTGTGTGGTAGAGAATGAGTTTGACTGGTGATACACCCCCACCCACCACACACACTCGATCCACATAGCCAAACTGGTAAACCCACTCACAGCAAACTAGTTAAAACATCGTTTTCTCTCCATCTCCTCTAAGCAATTGTGTGTTGTTAGTCAATCATAAGCAAGGAATTAATTAGCAACGAATATTGCCTCCTTATTGTTGCAGTTTGCAGATATGAATCTATACTCTTAGGTTTTTTCGGTAAAGTCACCTAGGTAAAAACATTAAAAAGTAAAATAAAATAAAAAATAAAAATAAAAATCACGACGTTTCGGAGGCAACACAAGCTTCCGTCTTCAGGTGGTACCGTCACAGCCACGACAGCTTTATCAAGTAAATGAGAGATTGCAGGAGCTACCACTCCGTTTATATAATGGTTGGAGAAGGTGGTGGGGCAAGAGCTGCATACTTATTATTAATATGGTAAGGTGAGGCTTGAGACTAAGAATAGACTGTATAACAAAGGCTGAGATATGAATCTGTTATGGGAATGCCTAAGTTAGAGCTCATGTGCCTTAACGCTATAGCATTAGTTAATGCCACTCATGCCTTGGGAATTGCAAAACGACGTGTGTTAAACGTGGAGTTGATGTCAAGCTGTCGAAGTGCATGCGTCTACAATCGACAATTTTTTATTTAAACTCCGACATGTGTTGGGAATTATTGGCAGGAGCTGAGCTACAAATTAAATTGGGGTGGCTTCACATTTTTCAAACACAATTTTTGTTAAATATGTTCTGTTGTTGGGGTTAAAGCAATGGAAGAGTCGTGGTGGGGCTGTGAGAATTGACATGCCAACGCCATTACGATTTCTATTGTTGACTCAGCTTGAACAAATGATTAATGAGACAAAACGTTAAGCGGGAGTTTAATTGGGACAAGATCTGGGTGGGTACTTTATAAAATTGCTCTGCCTATATCTCATTAACACGTTTTATTGATTTCGCTTAACTTATATATAACAACTGTTGATAACCATGTATAGGGTGGCATGCACAGCCAACATTTGCTTTCAAATCGGACAATTCTGAACTTACCCATAGCTGGCACATCCTTTTATGTATTTCCATTTTTTTACAAAGCCAAATTGATTGAGCTAGTAAATTGTGGGTGCAATTAATCACGGGCCTTTTCTTCTTTTATACAAAACACACACACACAAAATGTTGGCAGAACATTCTGACCGTCGCTATGAGAAAAGGCATTGTGATCGTGGATCAAACATTGGGTGTTGAGCTCTGGACATTCTCGGGACAAAAGAAGATTTAAGAGAGGACATATGACTCACGGTCATTGCAGTAAGCGCCGCTGAAGGAGGTCATGGTGCAATCGCAGGTGAAGGTGGCCCAGTGCTGCACACACATGCCCTGGTTCCCGCAGGAATATTCTTGGCATGTTGTGCTTGGTCCTGTCACGGCACACGTGGGAGACACGGCGAGGAAAGACAACGCTTCAACGAGTGCGATGACCTGCGGAGTTCTCACGTTGCGGAAAAAAAACATACTTTCACTTTTCTATTACATAACACCAGAGGTGGGACAAAGTCATTGTTATGCAAGTCCAAGTCGAGTCTGAAGTCATCAAATTCATGACTCGAGTCTGACTCGAGTCCAAGTCACATGACTCGAGTCCACACCTCAGAGGTGGGACAAAGTCATTGTTATGCAAGTCCAAGTCGAGTCTGAAGTCATCAAATGCATGACTCGAGTCTGACTCGAGTCCAAGTCACATGACTCGAGTCCACACCTCAGAGGTGGGACAAAGTCATTGTTATGCAAGTCCAAGTCGAGTCTGAAGTCATCAAATTCATGACTCGAGTCTGACTCGAGTCCAAGTCACATGACTCGAGTCCACACCTCAGCATAACACCCATGGCCTATCCCACCCACCGGTATACATGGGTACATCACAGTTAGTCGATCGGCAGGCAGGTATCACAAGCAATAATTTGTAGGGCTGCACATTTACTTTACACTTAACAACCCATGTAAGAAATTTTACAGCGGGCTTAATTGTTTTTTTCTAAACTATCCACAGAAGTATAGTGATAGGTTTTTACCCTTTCAACTGGTACAAAAACTGGCACCTTTATACAAGGCATCATGTTTGCAATAACTACAACACAAGCATTCAAAATGCAAACAAAAATAAACAACTCTGATAATGATATGCACTGTCCTTGAAGTTGATTGGTCCACACCCGAGACAGCTTTTCTTAGAGCCTAGTCTCCATTGGTGTTGGGCCAGATGACGCCAAAAGGCGTACAACTCAAAGACAGCGCACTATCAGAGTATTGAGAGCTCGGAGTAAGCATTTACACTATGAGACATCTCCTTTACCAGTGGCAAAATATCGTAATAGGTTTTTACCCTTTCAACTGGTACAAAAACTGACACCTTTATACAAGGCAGTCAAAATGCAAACAAAAATAAACAACTCTGATAATGATATGCACTGTCATTGAAGTTGATTGGTCCACACCCAAGACAGCTTTTCTTAGAGCCTAGTCTCCATTGGTGTTGGACCAGATGACGCCAAAATGCTTACGACAGAAGGTGTATTAAAGTATGTTTGGAGATATATTGGCAAATGGTTATTTTACGGATGATATGCAGATGCATTCCTTCTTGCCATGTAAGTCTTAAAGGTCTTGTTACGCCAGGCTGCACAGCAACTGTTTTTAAATCCTTTATATTAAGTTCACTTGCTTGCTTGCTTGCGCGCTTACGACCGTGCAAATCTTTCGGTCGTTTTTTAACCCACTTCCCGTGATCCAATCGAGCTGACATTTTGCACACAGACTCGTTGTGCATGACAATTTATTTTCGTGAAAATGTTTTTCCAAAATGTTGCACTTTTTAGGAAAAAATAAATTATATTTAATTACCAATTGCTTAATGGTGGCAGGCAATCATCTGACCCATAGGTGGCAGCCATCTCAAGCCAGAGGACGAGAGGACTCTAGCCGCCACGCATATAAAGGATTTATAGTGAAAAACTTTGTTTGTACGGGTTAATTTTTTCAGACCCAACTTTGCGAGCTGCTTATATACTTAGATGCACGAGCGTTTCGCTGGCTGCACATGGTTTAAAATAGCGAGCGCTTTGATTTTCCAGGCTGCCTGCAGGCTACAGAGAGGGGGGTCTTGTAATCTTTCAGCTTATTAAAATGCATGTTGACATCGCCAGATATTGTCATCGCTCAGCCGCCACATGGCCTGCTCTTTATAAAAAGGGAAGCGCTTAATGGCATAAAACAACAATGATTCAAAGTGTCCAAATCTGGATTTCATGTCGTAATTATTGATCGTTAACTTTTTTCTTTTCTTACATTCTCATCGCAAATTGCGTCTTGGGGATTTGTTCTTGAATGACAATCAAGCGGCCTGCGATGAGCTCTGAGCAGCAGAGTCACGGTGAATGGAGGTGGTTGCAGCATGTTATTATTTTATGCCACACGGCTGCAAATCTGTTAACGATGCCGAAGGTAGAAAGCAACTGATGTGAGGCTCGACATAACAGGGGTTTAAGAGTTTATCGCTGATTCCCACATGAAATGTCCTTATTGCCCAGGACAATGTCAAGTTAGTCACCTATCATGAGTATCATAACCATCGCCAGCCACGACCAATCCAATGCTGGATGATCGTCTCTACGATGGAATGATCCACTGAGCACCTGCACAACGAGCGTGTTTCATCACTACATCTCCTTAGTGGATGTACTCTCGGACGCATTCTACACATTCGCTGTCAATATCATGATATTTGACCATCGTGCATTGTCTCATCCAGCAGTGTGTTTTGCTCAAACAAGCATCCACTTATTTTTCTGACCAATTTAAATGGTGTATTTAACCTGTGTGGCTTATTTATTTCATGTGTTCCTCCTCCTGTCTCTCAAATGCAACTCCAAGCATGCATGAAGTGGAACAAAAACCGGCAGGCAGCACAAACCCTTCATATTTCTGTTCCACCTTATTTGCCCATGACCTTGTTTCTGAACCATAATCTCATCCATCGTATAGCAAAAAAGCATATGGGTGTTTTTGCAAATCGTACCCAAAACGTCAACTCATGGTCAAAGTACTCAGAAGGACTCCAGTAAACACCAAGTCGTGGCCCAGTTTTAACATTTTACATTTAAAAACTTTCTATTGAACAGCACAATTTCAATTAATTCCTGCTGAGAAAGAGATAATTTAGTTCTCAAATGTAAAACGTGTATTTGTCTTTTTATTACGTATGTCCTGAATGCACAGCATACAAATAGTGGCGATGAGTACATTTTTAATGTTTTTAATTTATTTTGACATCATCATTATATTTTTTTCTTTATAACTTGTCTAGCGTAACAAAAGGATGAATGTAAAAGAAACAAATTAACAAGTTTTCACTACTAACCTGGAACAATAACAAAAAAGCATTCACTTTAAATGCGCATTACAATATTATGCAATACTTAAAAAAAAAACATGCAACAAAACAAACAAAAAATGTATCCTGCGGTGCATTCATGCTACTAATAAACATGAAAGCAGTGTGGGCCAGCAAGTCATTTTATAACGTTTAATTCATCTCTGCACTCCGCTTGGCCTACCCAGGCACACCATTATTGTGCAGTTTATTTCTATATTGTCACATAATTTTATTCAGCATTTCAATTCCCCATTGTGCATTGGCTTTTAAATTGACATTGTCAATAAACAGGAAAGCAAATGTTCATGAGATTGGGCCACGGCAATGCAACAGCAATTAATCACAATTGTTTTGACATATAGATGATGAAGAAAAAATAAAGTCTGCCATATTTGCAATTAAAAATGAATCAAACACAAAAGCTTAAACTATTTTAAAGTGCTTAAGATGAAGTACTTTCCTGTCCAGCAAAAAAAGTTAGGCTTTATGCTTTATAATACAATAGTTACATTTGTCATAGGGCAATTATTGTGAAATAAGTATTGATGTTTTTAGGTTAAAGTAATTTCGTTGGTTTTATATAAATATAAAAGGAATAATAAATTGTGTTGTGGCTGTTGAGAAGTCAAAACGTACATGCTCACTGGTACAATTGGGATGCTTTAGATTAATTATTACTGGTAAGGAACATATTTAAAATGAGACTAATAAAAGGTGAATACAACTGGTATTTTCTCTGGCATACCTTTGGGAGTCGATGAGCGATTGGGTGTCATTAGATTAATGCTCCGGGTATAATGATGCACACAATAATCAACTGATACTGATTCTTAAGCTTGAGATACATGTCGCCAATCGTGGTCGTAATCATAGACCGTGTTTAATACACGCATATGTTGTATGTAATAGGTTCACATGACCCTCTCCAGCCACTAGAGGCTCCAGCCGCATTCACCAAAATGTAAAAACAATTACAGTTATGACTTTAAACCCCCTACGCATTTCACAAGCAGTACTAATCGCATATCTGCATTTCCCATAAATATGCTACATTCCTCTTGATATGCAAATTCTTTTGTCAAGGCGCTCTTCCCCCTCCATCCCAGCTTAAATAGACGCTCCAAGCCTGGAGTGTGTCATTCAGACTCTGTCTTCTCGACAGACCTGTTCGGACGGCTGCTTGCGTTGTGGCCGAAACGTCGTGAGAATAATTTTATAATGTTTTATTTTTATTATTTTATTATTTCCCTTCTACGTGACTTTACCGAAAGAACCAAGAAGATGAATTACAGTATTTATTTATATATATGTGTTGATCGAATACACGTGTTTTTGTTGTTGGTCTTCCCAGCTGAATTCCCAGTGTGCTCTCGGCATGCACACGGAAATCTCACAGATCACTGCAGCTCCGAGCGTCAAGGAAATGTACATGAACGCCGATGGAAGCGCCTTTTTCTTTTTTACTTTCCATGAAAGTGCTTGCCCTTTTCCACAAACCCCTGATTTGAGACTGGTATTTGTCGCACAATAGTCACACAGATACGTTACGTTCTCCAGAGATGAAAAGCCAAATGTTTACCGCACGTGTTTTTTTTCTTCACACAATCATTCGCGACAATGCTAAGACCGTCAGCTTGCTACAACTGAGAACCCGATTAATATTCATCAGTGGCTGCCTGAACTTCAGCGGTGGGTCTCGGAGGTAACACACCTCCGATCAGCATGGTTGGCGATGTTACGGTGCAAAAAAAGTTCAACATACGTACATACAAATGACCCTCTGAGACAACTGGCCACTGCAGTAAAAAAAGACAATTCTTAAATAAAATTGTGACCTTGAATCGTGAACAATTTGTCTAATCATGAGGGATAGGGAGCAGATAATTCGCGATTCCCCTCTTTAATGCTCTTGAACAGATGCACAGTAAAGCCTTTTTGGAAGCACCATCGCAATGACAGCATCTAACTGCGTGAAACTTTTGTCCGAGTACATTATTGCTGTTATGGTAGTGGAGGGTGAAGGGCATTGTCACAGTGCCAACAAGAGTAACATCCACCCCCATTAACTCGTGCGGTGGCAATAACCAGCCAATGATTAAATGTGGCATCTGGTTTGTTGCAGTGCGCTGTCGGCACCACGGCGGTGAGATGTCAACTTCCTCTTCTGGTATGCTGGGTCACGGGTTCGATCTCGACCCTGACGCCTGTATATTTAGAGTTTGCATTCGGCTGCTGTGAATTTACCACGTGGTAAGCCACTTGGTTGAGCTATTATTTGTGGCCAAGTCGCTTCTGTGGGCCTTACCGGTAAAAAAAATTAGTAGTTGCTGTCATATCAGTGGGTGAGATTGTGAAATCCTAGTGTTACATTTTAGTGACGAAAATATTCGTCAATGAGGTGGGTTTAAATTTCATTTAACTTTCGTCAACGATCGCCCGCGAGTGAATGAAAATGATCGACCGTGAGTATGGCGATGAATATCCACCGAAGACGAGAGCATGACCGACTATGACGAGGCGTAATTGGCTCGCCTGAAGGAGAAAGCAGAATTAGATAGCTTAGTATTATTATCGGAGACTGCAACGCAGAGCAAGACCAAAATGTTAATTGGCTATATTAAACGCATAAAAAGGTTTTCTGAGTAAACTGATTGGCTCACCTATTAATATTGGTTGGGGAGTGGGGTGGGGGGGAAATTGAGTGCCTCTCACACAAATATCTAAAAACTAAAAGTGAACTAAATCTGTGAACGCATTTGTCGACTAGACTAAGAAAATGACCAAGAGATACCCACAGACTAAGACTGAGCCAAATACACAGGTTGTTGCTGACTGGACAGGTAAATACATAAATCGATCACCAAATTAACACAAGTGGAAAACAAGCCGAGCTCACAACTTTTCATTCCCTTTCCTGTGCAATCAGAAAAATACAGCGGACAGACTAACTCACTCAAAAATGTATCACATATCAATCGGCACACACACACGTACATATACCTGCCAGCTTCTTCTCTTCACCTCAGGCCAGCTCCCCACTCTCTGCCATGTCCCCCCCCCCACAATCCCTCCCCCCAGCATGGGCCGCAAACAATCTACCCCCGGGTGCCACGGTGGCGAGATGTTAACTACCTCACTTGGTATACAAGAGGTTCTGGGTTCGATTTCGACCCTGACACCTGTATATTTGGCGCTTGTCTGTTCTCCCCGCGGTCGCGTGGATTTATCTCCGAATCTTTCGGGATTTTCCTCCGCATTTAGAAACACGCGTTTAGAGTATTTGGCTGCTACAAATTTCCACATGATGATAAGCCACTTCGTTGAGCTATCATTTGTAATAGCCAGGTCGCGTCTGAAAAAGAGCTTGTATAGCTCAGTGGGCCTTACCTGGTAAAATTTAATGTAAAAAAACGTGTTGCGTGTTAGTTTGCTTTTGATTGGGGGGGGGGGGGGGCGGGGTGTCGCACCTTCACAGCCGCGTTCGATCTCGTTGACCTTGTAGCTCGCCTCCTTCAGCAGGTCCGGCAGGCGTCCGTTGAGATCGAGCGACGCCAGGCAGCCTTGGTAGCCCTCGCGCGACGCCACCAGCTTGGGCAGCTTAGCGTACATGCTCTTCTCCAAGCCGCCGATGAACAAGTCCCCTGTCGAGAGAAACGGACGAGAGTTGCATTGAAAGGCTTTTCGCGGATATGCTGCAGAGGAATGGCTCTCTCCCTCGTGCCGTGTTCTCGGGTTTGCTTGGTACGTGTCCGTCTGGCGCGATGTCCGACATTTTGCTCCGCGCGATGGAATTCAGTTGCCTGAAAGAGCTCCCAGCACGTAGAGCGATTCGTCGGACGTCGTGCTGGACAACGCGCGGTACGACCAGAATACGCATCGGAGAGGCGTTTAAAGCCATTAGCTGCTGTCTAATGCGGTTTTCTCTTGCAACTCACTGCAGCGTACTTGAGTACAGGTCAGCCCTTTGTATAAAAAGGTGAAGGTGCAGCCCTGCAATTTATTGCTCACGTCACTGCTTGCAGACATTTAGGCAACTATGCATTTACATTTAACTGTGACATTTTAAACAATGTAAAGGCACAGTGTTGTATGAATGCCTCCACGAAATCACAATTTCAATGGTTTCTTCACGTACATTGAACATTAACAGCAATAGTGTGCTGTATTATAAATAGGATAAAGGTGCAGCCTTGAAATTGCATGCTCACTCCAGTGTTGGTGGAAGGGCCTCCGTTAGGGAGAGCTCTAGAGAGCCCCATCTAGAGGGTATTTGGCCTACTCATCCACAGTGGCCAGACATCGTGGGAGATGAGAGAGTATCCGCACTTTACCCCACCACACGTGAACCAGCTATGGTGTCCGTATGTATGTTGAACTTATTTTGAACCGTAGGTATTAAAACTGTGCTAATTGGTGGCGTGCCCATTTATACAGCTCAGCCCTTGCTATTGTTTATTCACGTTATAATTATAGGCATTACGAAAACCTCCTGATTATTATCTGTGTGTGTAATGCGTGGGATATGTTATTGCATTTCAGCTTTGGTTTTGTCTGTATTTGCACTGTTCAAGCCAGTGATTAGCGTCTAAATAGAATGAAACTCCAGTACGAACAATCTTGCTTTAAAATAATAGCAGTGCCGATAACCATAATGTATAACACAAAAATATGGAAACGAGATGTTGGAAAAGCTCGAAATATTTTGCAAAAAAACAAAAAAAAACGCAATGCATGAGACGAACCCAACACGAATGTGAAACTGAAAAGACGATTATCTGACACAAATCATCAATTTCATGAATGCGTACATTTTTCAACCCCCTCCCCCCACAGGACATTAAATGTGACTCAAATTGAAAATATTTGCCCCAAGTTTGAATATTGCAGTGCTCATTTGTGACAAGCACATTAAAGCAGACATATCCTATTTATCTGGTTATCTGGTGCTTTGTTTCCAGCTATTTCTGCCCCCCCCCCCCCCCACTATTTATTAATCCTTGAGACAAGAAATATATCGTTTAAATAAATACGTAAACGCCCGTCTGTGTAAATACGTACAACTTTAAGTTTTAATTGCAGTGAAAAGAGACAGGCCAAGGGCAGTGTAAACATTATGAGCAGGGTTGCAATTGATAATAGAGAAACCATCAATGTGTAAACAATTGTGTGAGTCTAAACTAAACTATAAAAATAAACTTATTTTTTTATTTTACCAAGTAAGGCCCACTGAACTAAATATCTCTTTTTCAGAAGCGACCTGGCCAAAAATGATAACCCAACGAAATGGCTTATCATGTGGAAATTTACAGCAGTCAAATATTCTAAACGCATGCTTATAAATGAGGACGGAATAACCAGAGAAAAATCCACGCGACCACGGGGAGATCGGACATGCAAACTCCAAATACTGGATACAAGTGTCAGGGTCACGACCAAACCCATGACCTCCTGTATAGCAGGCGCGGTAGTTTTAAGGGTTAACGGTAACACGCTGTACCACTTATTTGTCACCACGGGGCAGCTTTACCACCTGTCAAAATGAAAGACTGTCAAATTTCTCTCTCTCTCGCCTGTTTTTAGTCTGACAGATGTTTAATTTGGAGAGTCAATCACGGGAACAGGCACTTCATTATTAAGATTGAAATGCCACACAATGAAGAGTGAAAGTGGTCGTAATGTGAACTCCTTGAAACCCGTGGTACCTTGCATTTGAATGAAAATCTCTTAGGGGGGAGGGGGGAATATGGTCGACAACCTGTAAAATATATATTTTATAATGGGGGGATTTCCCAATGCAATCGTTTGTTAAGGAACCAACTCAAGCTAAACATGTGATAATCTTTGACAAAATGCCTTACAATTAAGAGTTTTTGAAATTGAACTATTTTCACTGTGCTTGCCCTTGCACCGAGATAATAAACATAACACTTGTATAAATAAAGTACACAGGAGTGGGGAAAAAAATATATAATTTGTATTCTTGAACATGTCTTAGCATTAAAAGCTGCAGTTTGTAATTAGAGATGGAAGGATAGAGTGAATATTCCCTGAGCAGTCAAAGAGAGGGCGCCAGCAAGAATGACGCGCACAAAGCCGCTGGTAAGGTGCCACATGAGGTGCTTCTGGACAGGGAGCAGCAGTGGTGGGCCGATACAATCAGCAATGCACCGAGGCCTCCTGGGCCAGCCAAATCCAATTACCCCAGCGCACAATGAGTGACCAATTCTTGGTAGCGCATTACGCTGAATAGCGCTGTTTACATGGTGTGACATGTACGGGTTCTGCTGAAATGCATGTTATTACGGTGGCTATGTGAAAATTGTGGCAAACGGTTTGTGAAATGTAAAAAAATTAATAAAGATGATGCGTACGTGTATACACAGCACCGATGAGATATACTACACGCATAAACACTCACGGTGAGATGCGGAAAGTGGCACACATGAGGTAGGGAACATACGCAGGTTAGAGACATCACATTGTACGTATGTATGTTGAACTTATTTTTCACTGCACGTAGCCAATAGTGATAATTGGAGGTGCGGGGGAAAGGGCGCGGTGCAGTGACCGTCTTTGTTCGATGGATAGCCAAAAGCCGCTGCGAGTTTGCGTGATGGTTTACGCTCTTTGACAAGAAAAGTAAATAGGTTTCAGCAGGACACATGGCCAGTGGTTGAGACTAACGATGGAGTTGCAGTCAAAGGCGAGAACGTGCCTGGGAGGATGTCTATTGTGGTGACGGAGCCATCAATTGAAATCTGTTCACGGTGCAGGTGCCAAATAGATTGTTGCATCGCAAAAGCGTGAGATATAGCAGCAGTTTGTTGGATATCATCCAGCAGTGGATAAAGGCTGATGATAACGATGACAGGAAGCGACATTACCATTACTCTGCCACATGACATTGTTGCCAATATTTCGTGACATTTTTTGGAAACTTGTACATACGGGACCACACTATAAATAGATGCACAAATTGTACATGTACTGTATACAATATATGCACACAACATACACAAACAAATATATAAAGTATGAGGAATAGCATACGAAATTACGTATTTTGGAAATAAGCTAAATCAAATACATGTTTAAAACGTTACACTACCAGGGAGAGAAATATTTCTATATTAAATATCAGCTTCTCTTCAGGATTTAACATAAAATAAGGCCAACCCTGCCTAAATTGACACATTTATTTTCCGTCACAATAAAATAACACTTGCCTCTACATATCACTACATACGCATTCATTACTATTGGTTATAGTGAAGTGCAATACAATCTCTTTGGTTATATTGAAGTACAACTTGTGAAACTTGGAGGAACGATGGCCGATGGTCTGGAAAAGTGATGGGAGTGACAGGAAAGGAATGGAGTGCGTGAAAGAATGCGTTCACCCAGGAGATGGAGCGATGGAATTGGCTCGCGAGCAAGTGCGGAATGGAGGGTGACATTGCTGGATCAGACGAGGTGGAGGTGGCTTAGGGGAGCCTTCATACAACAGTGGATTGACCATGGCTGACGATTATGACATATATATGCACCAATGGGAATAATAATAAAATGTTCGGCATACAATTAATTACATGTAATGCTTGCAGTTTCTTTTTTCCGTGGGGAATGGAACGTTTACGCAATTGCTGCAGAGTAGAGACATCTAGTGGAGATGATGTAAATGACATTCACGCGCAATTTTCATGAACGAACTCCATCTTGTGGACTGAAACATGATCGGGAGGAAGCCATTTGGCGTTCATTTAACGCTGAATTAATGCCCTCTGGTTTAGTTGCAAGTGTTCATGTTGTTGTCAAGCGATTACACTGCTTTATGACAACTGCAGTTCTGCCGCATGTCTTTTATGACAAGGGGCACAGATGAGGTCAAACAGAATGAGAAACATTGCCTTGTTATAGTGCTGCGATTTGTGAGAAATTATTTTCAACAATCTTCATTTTATCCCTAATGGGCTATCGATGTTGTTATGAGACGAAGTATCCATCCGGATCTATCGCCAGGCAGTGTAACTCTACGTGCTTGAGAATGGCCCACCAAAGTGGATATGACAGAGCTACCTCTGAGATACTTTCAAGTGACCTCTGGTCCATGCTATCGAGGGCAGCAATTTCCCACCCTCTCTGCATCTAAGAGCAGCGATCATTGGCAGACAGTGCAACCAATATTTTTAATTCTCAGAGCTGACATGTAGCCAAATTAAGTGCAAAACAAAATTAAATATGGGTTTTTTTCATGCAGTCATTTGTTGACGGGGCTTGCGACCATCAACTCAGTAAACTAGTCAATTTGGCCTTCTAGTTTTGACTACTTCCCAGGATCTCAGTGGCGCTGGCTCTCGCTGTTCTGAACCCTGACTCACAGGCCAACTGCCATGAACAGGATAATAAGCTGCCAAATTAATAATAAAACATTTTACCAAAATGGAAGACCACATTTTGATCACTAAATATGATTAACTGGAATATTATGGTTAATTAATTGTACCAAATCTATGTTTTTGTATGGAGTAAAAAATATATGTATTAAAATGTTATGCTGCTTTGTGCCAACGCAATGCACTGATGTTTGTTTGCCACCAGTTTTGTATATTTATATATTTTTATAGTTACCATGATATTTGCCAGGATGGAGGCAATTAAATTAACAGATGTAGAATGTTTCCACTGATAGTAAAGTATACTACACCTCCTACACCCGGGGTAACTTCTACAAAAAGGCCCTCCAGGATTATTTGTAGCATCTGATTTAATTAAGTCAACTTTTAAACTCAGGCTCCCCAAGTTGTGCACCGTCTGCTGACCTGGCGATAATCTTTACCTGCTGTCATTGGCACTCGTGGCTGAATATTTCAGAGCTTAACCCATTATTCGTGAGGTCATTAATAACCCCAGTTGAAATCTTAAAAAAAACAAATTTGCAGATGAGAATATTTTCAGAAAAATAAAAATGTTATATTTCTTGTCTCCCTTGGGATTCAAACTCTAGATCGCAAATGTGCTGGCTTGGTGCTCTAAATAGCAGAATTGTCCTTCTGAACCTGAGCCAGAGGTCGCAACCAGGTACCCGATACCCGTACCCTACCCGATACCCGGCTACCCGTACCCGGCCGTGAGTCACTGGTGAGTAGCCGTTTGTCACTCATTTCGGGTAGGGTACGGGTAGGGAACGGGTACGGGTAGCCGTTTGCGACCCTGGTGCGGCCGGGTACGGGTACGGGTAAGGAATCAAAACCCGTTTGCGACCTCTGGCTTGAGCCAGCCCGGCTCTTGTTACTAATCAACCACCAATATTACCCACACCCCTCCCCCTTCTCCCATCTTCACTTAAAATATCCTGCCTTTAATTAGGAATTAACAAGCTTTCATTCTTTCTCTGAGGAACTCCACAGTGGGCCCTGATGCATTAGGAAAACCACAGCTGTCGTGCACTTTTGTAAGTAACAAATGCAAATGTAAAGGTCACCTTTGAGGTCAAGGTTTCTGGCGCCGTTGACGTTTTGCGACACAGTCTGGGTGTCGACCTTGAGGGTGTGAATATTGTTGTTGTCTCTGGAGATGATCACGTTGTGCCACCGGTTGTCGTTGAGAACCCGCTTGGAGTTGTCTCGGATGAGGTCCTGCCCATTTCCCAGGTCAAATATGTAATGGATGTGCCTGTCCGACAAAGCAAAAAACAACAAACCAAAAAACACATTTATGTAATTTCCTGCCACTGATAGCAGACGACCCGATGATAGAGAGACCACTACAGGGCACCTCTGGTGGATATTTGGAGTACTCTTCCACAGTACATTCATGTAACAGATATTAAAGCTATATTATATTAAATTGTATAAAGTATACAGGAACCTCTCTCCAAACAGGTATTTATAAAGAGTTCAAATAAAAATTTCAAACCAACACATTCATCCAATTTGTATCTTCATAACTATGCTGTTCAAAATGCATTCGTGCAGAAAAAACAGTTTTTAATTCGCTTTCTTTTTTTTCTTGCTGCGGTGTTTGGCGACGCGCGTTAAATTTTATTTTCTCAGCAACTGGATCAAGTCAGCTCACCCTCGCCACACACACAAAAAAAGCCCCGACTCGCTTCACGCACACGCAAAGCTCCACGAACCTCATCATCACAGTCACGGAGGCATTCGTATAGCATTGGCCAAACTGCCAATCACCAAACCACTTATACGGCAGCCGCGCTCGTGTTGCCGGGATGCAATTTTTTTTTTAGGTCGCGATACGATATCAAATTTCGCCGCACGACGATTAAACACGAAATCGGTTTCCTATATGTTTGTAACTGTAGTTCACAATATCACGGCGAATATCTGTGCACTTTGCCACACTTCCTGCATCATAATAATTGCTGATGATATACAACTTTATTTAGGGTATTAAGTTTATCATTTCATAAAGAGTTTAGAAAGGATATAAAAGGTTGAATAAAAATAACATGTGGGACGTAATCACAATGATGATTTTTTTTGCCAAAAAAACGATGCTGCTAATTATGGGCCTCATCGTATGCTACATCGTAGTATGTGTTTGGGAGGCAGGGTTGCGCAGTGGTAACACTTGTGCCTCTAGCACCTTTCTATCTGGAGGTGGCATGATCTCCCCCTGTTCTGCATAGGGGGGTCATCCAGGGTTTTCCCAGTTTCCACCCATAGCTAAAAAAAAACCCACATACAATATAACTGGTATTGGCCAAACATCTCAATGCTGAAAAACTCCCTTCAAATTTCTCAATTGGGATTACATGCAGCAACATTGCCTCCTTGTGCAAAAACTTGGCAGGACCGTGCTGAAAAATCAAGATTTTAAAAATAATCTTGAGAACTGCTCTTTGTGTTTAGTTTGTTATCCTTCCCCCGCACCTTCGATTAGCACGGGTTGGCTACGTACGGTGCGAAAGAAGTTCAACATACATACATTTAGACTGAGTGAAGCTCTCCCAGGTAAACAGACGCATCGATAATAATATTGTGGCAACCCTAGCCACCACGCCGCACCGCCACTGCCCTCAGCCTACCCTTTGACCAGCTCAACAGCGATGTAGTCATTGGCGTCGCCGCTGTTGTAGAGGATGAGCCCGTCGCTGGACGTGCTCTTGAACTGGAAGAAGAGGTACATGGAGGTGTAGGCCTGCAGGGTGGCCAGCGTCAGGTAACTGCCACGCGTCTTGAAGATGATTGGGTCGGCGATGATGGTGCGCATGCCGAACCGCGCGTTCAGCTCGCAGTATCGGATGTCGCCGTTGCGGCACAGGTCGATGTAGGCCATGCCGTTGAAGACGACGTTCTGCAGGTGGCCCATGAAGTTGGAGGGCATCACGGAAGTGTATCGGCGCTCTGTCATGATGCCCGTCTCGATGTTGTGAAACTCAAGGCGGGTGTGGTCGCCGTCCATGAGGCCTATTAAGCAAAGGGAAACAAATAATCAATTATGGAGTGGAATAAATTTTACAAGGACAACAAAAACCTGTATTATTATTCGATGTAAAATGACGTTATATTACTGTCTTGTACAATACTTGTATTGTTATTGTATACTAAATACATTGAACATTGCTTTAAATGATTTGATATTATGAAATGTTATTCTATACTCTTAAATGTACTGTTATAGAATAATATCGCAAATATTATAGACTGAATAAGTAAATGGTTAAAAATGTTAAGAACTGTTCAAATATTGTTATAAATTATTTCATAACCCTGCGATGTAAAGTTAAATGACAATGCGTTCTTAAACTAGCAACAAAAACTTAATTTAAAACGTCACACTTTACCATCGGCTGAGGTCCCATCCACAGTAAGCTTGAGAGTTTTGCCACGCCGGATTACTTGAACTGTATGCCACACATTATCATTGAGGTGTTTTCCGGCATACAATATCTCTGGGCCTTTGCCTGTAAAAAATAAAATAGATCATTAGTGCTTTTGAAAAGTTTAGCCCCCTAAAGGAGCATTTCAATGTAAAGGCAAATTAGAGCGATTAATAACCTTCTTTGTAATTATTTTTAATGGCATTTTAAGCCTCTATTTTTGTAACTTCGTCAATCTTGCGCTTACTTTCTGCTGAATGTGGCATTACGTTCCGCAATGACATTCGTATGATCACTTTCACCGGTACCAGCTCAACCGATTCGCTCGGTGTAATGATGCCAAGGCATTTAAGCGCAAACGTGACATTTCCACATCATTGAAACGTCTATCTTCTGCTTACAGTTTTACGTGAATTCTCTTGTACGTGTTCTGTTTAAGAAATGTGCACATATGAATTGGAGGGAGGCATTATAGTAAATAACTCAATTTAGTAGTTTTGAAGTAAAATAGAAAATGTAAACAAATAAATATTTTAAAGAAGAGGCAAGGTTGGAGAATTCCACCTACTCACGCATTCTGAAACGGGATTGTTAGGTGCCATGGGCATTTTATTTGACCGCTTTGCATTAACTTGGTTTGTGTAAGTCTTCAAAACATATATCGAAATCCTCAGAGCCTGCTTGGGTGAGCCTCTTTGATGTAACCGTGAGTCAAGAAGCCGATATCTCCAGGAAACACAAGAAGATATATTTGTTTGTGCTCACCATGCACTTCGAAGTCTAACAGAAATCCTCTTCGGCTATCGCAAAAGATAATAAAACACTGACACCAGCTGCTACAAATAGTATTTGTAGTGTCATGCCTCAAACAGAATTCCACAACCGTAGCACGATGTGGAAAACTTCAGATTCACCGGTGTTGAAATGCCATTCCCAAAGGGCTCTTGATATTTTAAAAATACTTTAGTTAGAAGTAGAAAACCTATATAAACTTGTGCATTTTAAATATATTTTACAACTAATACAACTGCCACAATTCTCTGAAATGAGCATCATTATTGGAATTAGCTAGAACAGCTCAATTAATCTAAAGCCATCGTTAAAGAGATTCAAGGCAAACAGGGAAAAAATGAAAGGTAGATATAGCTGTAATCAGATACATTTTAGTGTATATAAAAACGCATAAATTGCAGATTGTTACATCTTTACGTGGTAGAGATAATGGGCAATAGACAAAAAGGTTCTTGAAATAATCACAATCAGCCATGATACAAAAAAAACACTGCTGGATGAAGGCCTCCCCAAGCCATCACCATCTCTCACGGTCTTGAAATAAGGCCATGAGAGATTATTTTAAATTAGACACTAAAAATAGTTGCACTGAGACAAGGCTTATTTTGAAACCCATTATATATATATTTTTAGTAATCATATAGCAGTACGCGACACCGTGATGTAAAGTGGCTACGATTCAAAATTACAGCACTGTACTCTGAAAGGTGTGAGCGTGTACATACTTATTTACAACACATTCTCAAACCTATTTGACAGCTCATCGTATAGAGAGACAGAGCAACGCTCACCACAGCCAAAGCGCATCGGTGAATAGACGAATTGGAGGAAAAATGTTGCCAATTATATAGATAGATAGATATTTAGCAAATTCAATCTAGCCTAAAGGCAAGCTGCATTATACGGCGAGGTTGATAAGACATTTACGGAGGTGAACTAACTTCCTTACCCTAGCTCCCGTTCGCACATGTGCATGCCGTGCCCTGTGGTGGTGCTGGCACTAAAATGTGGCCGGGGAATTGAGTCCAGCACGCTCTTGGCTGTTGCAATGACCTCAATCATGTTGTGTTTTTTTTTTTCTAAAGCGCAAGAGCTGGCTTCTGTTAGGCTGTGGACATTTCGTACTGGAGCACGGTGTAGCTGTAGGGAGTGGGGGTGACACGGTGTTTGAACATTACAGCTCTGCCATGTGTGGGCCCACAGTGCCCTCTAGTGGCAATAATCCGTTTAAACGATTTTGTTTGAAGCAAAATGCGTTCTTCTCTCTTGCCTTCAGAGAGAAAACGTGCAGTGTGTCAAGGGCAAACAACAAAAAAACCCGATTATTTTTTCACATTCTCAATCCTCAAATATTCACCCGAAAATGGGCACACATGGAATATATAAATTTACTAAGGTTCTTCCATCTGGACAAAAATTCACGTAATTAACGGCGGGCTCAAATATGCTTTGCTTCAAGTGCATCGGCATTACACTCGACACATTTATTCGACGGCATTAACAGTGGCATCGGTGAAGTAACCCCATTGTACTTGACTCCGAAATGCTTTCATTCACATGTGCTGCCACTTTACATTTTCATCCTGAGACTGTAATGGGAGGAGCATGAGAGAGTATCACCAGTGAGGCATTTGATTTGAGGGGCATTTTGCAATTGCTCGTCTTATTCTCCACAACTGTGCACCGTAAAATTAGGGTTTACAGAAAAGTCTCCGCAGCTTCGTGACTTTCAGCCCATGTCGAAACTGAGTCGCCGATTGTGGACTTGAGCTCACCCATGACCGTCCTCTGCGTTCGAGAACCAAAGCCATGAGTGGAAGATCAGTAAATTGGATTAACGTGGTCACTGGCCTATAAATCCACATTACCTTGGGGAATTGCCCTTTCTGTTTTGTCTCAAAGTTTCCACTGCAGCACAGCCTATAGCCAAGGTTGTGATCATGAACAGCAATGATGGTCTGTTACCTGCATTATAAACTAAACGTGTGTATACAGTGTTTCTCTGCACATCATATGTGGTGATACCAAGGCCGTAATTTCATATATATTGGGGGGAATACAACCCCCCAATATTCAAATATGCTCAAAATGTCCCCCCCCCCGATATATTGCGATAAAAATAATTGCTATGCTATGTAAAAAAAAACATCAATTTGCTAAACCTCAGCCACAATATCTGGACTTGTCTTCATATACATCAATGCATAGATTTCTGTTTATATGATTGTGGTTATGTTAGTACTTTATTAATCCTTAATCTCTGCCATTACATACAATGAAACAAGACACGGTAAAAAAGTAAAAACAGAGCAATGTAATACAATACACTATTAGACATTATAAAAAAAAAGTCCATCCCATGTGTTAGTGAATTTTTTTATATTTTAGGCAGGAAATGAGTTTTCAAATGTAGATATTTTTCTGGGTTGGGACCCCCAGACACCCTGGAAGATTTGGTCCCCCCCAATGCTGACTCCATGGCTACGGCCTTGGGTTATGCCGAGCCTGTTACATGACAGACGTTTCGTATGCCGTAATAGTGTGTTAAGAGTGCATCTAAGACTGTGTTAAGCAAAGCCAAAGCTAATTGCAAGCTGTAATCACATTCACCAATATTTCCTTAAGACTGCATATATAAAAAACGCTTCATATTGAAGGTCACTTGAGCATGGCAGATTGTCATCAGCATATCTAAATTGGTCGAGGCTAATACTGGAGTGGCAGCTGATGGCAGCAACATGTTCAAGAGGGTTCGTCCACCATCTTTGGCCTCGGCAAGCTAAGGAAATTTACCCTTTTTACCGGGTAAAAGGGTAAAGGTGTCAACATGCTAAGGGATAAGGTAAATTGTAGGGTAAAGGTAGCACGGAAGAATTACCGGTAGGGTAAAGGTAGTGCGAATAATTACCTGGTAAATACCTTGTTTACCGCTCGCTAAAAGCTCCGTGGCGCACGGAGCTTCTAAAAGCTCCGTGGCCTCCATTTAAAATTGGAATCATCGAGAGTATTCTATATGAATAAAGTACTCTACCGAGCATTTACCTATTATAAACTTTTTCATGTGTAGTATTACCCCAGTAAATACCCTGTAATCGGGTAATTTGTATGGGCTAAGGGTTAAAGGTAGAGTAAAGGTAGGCTCGTTGCTTTTGACCTTTTACCTTATCTTGCTAAACGTAAAAGATAAGGGTAGAGTGATTGTATTGTGGTAAGGTAAACGGTAGGGTAAAGGTAGGCTCGTTGTTTTCACCTTTTACTTTACCTTGCAGAGGCCTACACCATGCTGAGAGGGAGCGGTGAAATCAGAGCTATATGGATTGCTGCATCAAAGGGCCACGAGAAATGGCATCAAATTGGAGAGGCCTTCATCTGGCGGTGGATTGACCATGACAGATGATGACGACGATGTCTTAAATTATTGCCTCAAAAACTGCACACGAACTGCATCTTCCATATGCCACTTATGTGTGCACATCTACAGAACCATTTTAAATGTTTTACAGAAATCTCGACGCAACATTTGCACGCCGTTATCCAGCAGTAGATTGACAAACGGCTGTGATGTTATAAAATGTTGAAAGGTGGATAATGGTGGCACAGTGGTTACCACACTGCGCTATTCTTGGCTACGGCTAACATCAGTGGCGACTCATACCAAACAATCCTCATCACCATCATTGCGTGGGGAGGCCTTCATGCAGCAGTGTATTGACAAAATGGGCTGTAATTTAAAGTGTACGTGCAGTGGTTAGCGTGTTGTGCTAGGAACCTGCCAACGAGAGTTCAATTCCTCGCCATGGCAAACATCAGTGGCGAGTGATCTATTAACCAGTCCTGCGGCTCCTTACCCCCACCATACACCAACTCCACTAACCGGTGCGGTGAAGTATGGTCAAGAAAATTCGATGACCACGCAGCGTGAGAGGTCTTCCTCCAGCGGTGGATTGATAAAGGGCTGAACATTATTTTAGGCAAAAAAAATACTCATCGAAATTGGCTCTCTCAATAAGATGCCCTCAAGCTGGTTGGGGTTCCCAATTAAAACGACTTGCTTTACAGGGGGGGATAAACAAAAATAAACTTACAAAATGAAAGGTAAAACATTGATTTGTAGATGTACAACAGTGCACGTCTCCCCGGTATTGTCAACTGGTAATTTGTGCCTCCTCTCGAACCTGTAGCATGATCGATTTTGTTTCGAGGGGGGTATACAACAACCAGGGGAGAGAGGGGTGGGGGTAACGACAATCAATTTGAGACATACCGTAAACAAATGTTAAACACGGAACGAAATTAGTATTTTTATTAATTAATTATCTTTTGTCGACGGTGCATTATGCTGGAGTTCTCGCTCGTGTGTGAGGAAAGGCTGCAATGCCAGACGCTTGATTGCACTAATTTGTGCATTGTGTTCATCCCCTTAGAGCGAATGCAGTTTGTGTTATAAAAATGAAGCTTGCAAATTGAGAGGATACCGCAACCGCAGATCAATGTGCGTGAGTCATGTTGCACTCAGATCTTTTCATCACCGACAAAAGTAAACCGTGCAATAACCTTGTGCTATCACGTACCGTAAGCCACTCGTATAAGCCACATATGCAGAAGCTGCGATTACGAAATATTTGCAACCACCAGTGGCACTGAATTTTGCACCACTACTGCGGCAGTTCCCAACTTTCCTAGACCTATTGACCACTGCTAACGCTGAAACATTTTTCGCAGACCACCTTGATGCACTGACAAATATGGTATTTCGTAAAAATATAGAAATCTACAACAAGTTCCATGGGGCTCTTCTCACGTACCCTTGAGGACCACCACCAGTGGGTGCAATAGGATCGCAGATTGGGAGCCATTGCCCCCTACAGTGTCGATAATACTGCCCCCTACAGAGCAGTATTATCGACAAGAGAGCCAACAGCATTGCCAGAAGAGGGCAGTAAAGGCTTGGTGAACAGAGCCATATCCACACCGCGGTGGTGCAGCAAGTCAAACCATGCAGAACGGCCTTGACACGTGTGACATTTTCTAGGGTCACCTTGAATGATTTTCCACATACATCACAATAAGGGATGCCAAATTGTGCGCCTGCTCCTCACAAAAAAATGCCATTAATTTAAAAAACGAAAGTGTGTCTTTTAACTCGCATTATCACGCCGCACGAAGACATTTAAAATTAACGTCCAATTACATTAAATCTAGTTCCATTCAGAGTAGACGGTTGCGCATTTTTCTAACCAATTTGGTATTTACGACCATATGCAACAAAACTGTTAAGCATATGCAACAAAACGTACGTTACACTAATAATAATGATTATCACATTGCAGTGCACGCTCATGTAAAGAAAACGTGTACCACACTACAGTACACATACGTAAGCACATAGTACATATTTAGGTGAGAGCCAGATACAAATAGAGTGGCATACACAAAGCAATATGATTATTATCATTACGATTATTTTTCTTTTCTCCGCGCAAAATGCAGCGACGAGAAACGACTTCGAAGGCATCGGCCCCGTTCCGTGGAAAAAAAAAACGACGTCATCACAATCCCCCCCCTCCCCGTCCGATCGCTGCCCACCAACTCCAAACGTCTCTCGTTCCCCAACGTTTGCCAACGTCCCGTAAACGACGGTGCGAGGGGTAATTTCATTTTTTTTAGAAAGGTCCACAAGGTGCACGGAGATTGATGGGGAGGAGCGGGGGGGGGCAGATGGGGGAAGGAGGTTTTGGTGGTGGGGGTGGAGGGCGCTGCGTACACCGGTGATGATCTGAACCGGTCCTGGGCCTCCCCTAGGTCGACTCAGCCTCAAATGAGTACCCAGTGCGGTGTGTAAACATCGCCACTTGGGGAAACAAAGGCGGCCAGGCGTGGTGTTGGCCCCCTCGTGTGCCGTGCCGGCCTTCATAGGTGCTCGCTAACAGCACTTGCCCCTACAGCCTGCGTCAGGCTTATGCGGGGATCTTGGTCTTTGTTTTGCATTGTTGTTGTTGGTTACAGCCCATCACCGCATAGGTTAATTGACCGGCGTAGCTGCCCCCCATCAAGCGAGGGACGGCTGTGAACGACTGTTGTCCTAGCGGAGTTGCCACGATTTTGTTCCACTGGGGTGACATCGCGGCTCTCGGCTCAGCCGTCGAACAAAGACGGCGGTCAACCGCATCGCGCGTTTTCAAGATGCACTTCTGCGGCCGTCTGGAACGCTCTTCCTTCCGATATTAGGAAGCCACTGGAGCCACGCACATTTCAGCCGTCATCTAGATTGAAAACTAATTTCTTTGGAACTGCTTTTTGTGTTTAATTTGTTGCCCTTCCCCGCGCGCACCTCCGATGTCGCACGGTTGGCTCCGGACGGTGGCGAAACAAGTCCAAACGTACACACGCAGCAGATCTGAGCAACAAAAGTGATGGCCACGGCAAATGTTTGCATTTCAGCGTGGGCTTCAAGGGAGGACAACAAGAGGCAGTAACCACCATCGTCATGATCACCATCGTCATGATCATCATCATCGTCATCCGCGATGGCACAGGGCAGCAGGAACGCGTCGCGAGGCCAAAATACGTTGTGCGCAAAACCGACGTTGTTTTGCGCACAACGTGAGCGAGATAAACACCCTGCTTGCATGGCTCCCTCCCTCCCACGCTCCCGCGGGTGTAATTGCTCATTTGAATCATTGCATCCTTGAGCCTTTCAACGCTTGTGCGCTGTCTGTCATTGTCTTGTCCGTGTGGGGGTGCGGTGGTGTTTGCGGTTATGCGCGCCGCAGAAAGGAACCCGGGGACCCCAGTTCCACCTCCCAACACGAGTGAGGATCATCTGAACCGGTCCTGGGTCAACTCAGCCTCGAATGAGTTCCCGGCGCGGTGTGTAAACATCGCCACGAGGGAGACAAAGGCGGCCGGGAGTGGTGCCGGTCACCCACCCGCTCGTGTGCCGTGCCGGCCTTCATAGGTGCTCGCTAACAACACTTGCCCCAACGGTCTGTTGAGGCTACGCGGGGGATCTTTGTCTTTTGCGTGGGGAGCGGTTGTATTACGATGAGCGCGCTGCGCTGCAAATCCGGCGACCCCAGTTTAATTGCCGCTCACGGCCATCGCCAGCGGCAGCGAATATCTGAAACGCTCCTGATCATCTCACCCGAGCCCACTCAGTCTCAGATGAATTACTGCACCCGGTGCGGTGGGGATTGAACACCATCACCGGGGACATGGCAGTAAGCCAGGCGTGGTGCTGGCCAGCTGTGTGCCGCACTGGCATTCGTAAAATGTACGCTCACACGGAGCATGCGGGGGGTTGGTGTGGCCGAAAAAAAAGCCACGCCCGACCACATTTGCCTCCCTCCCCGGCGCTGACGAGGTTACTCATTTAAAGGCTGGCCGAGTCGAACGAGAGCAGGCAGAGAGTGCCGGTTCAGATATTCACCACTGATGTTACCGGTGAGCAAGGGATCTAAGTCGGCTCGCCAGGATCGTGACGCGGTGTTCACCTGAGCAGCCTGTTGTCAAGCTCCACGGGGGGTGGAATGTTGTATTTGCCTTTATTTGCGGGACGGTTGTTATCCACCTGCGCTACGAACCTGACGATTTCCAAAATGCTCAACTTATGTCCGTCTCGGTCGACTGGGCCCTTAGTTGAGCACAGTACCGGGGTGCCGCGTGAAGAACACGTCAGCACTGGGGAGATAAAGGTGGCTGAGCGTGGTGCTGGCCACTCCACCCATTTCGTTTGCCATCCTCGCCTACGAAGGTGCACTCTCTAACAGCACTTTCCTCAGCAGTCTGTAAAATGCTACGTGGTGGGGGAGGGGGACCTTTGTTTTTACACGCTTTTATTTAACTCACTGTCTGTTGTATCCTCAAATCTTGTAACTCAATTTTAACCCACTTCCCAATGTGGTATCGACTGCAAACTTGGTATACTTATGTCATACTGATGACAATACTATATTCTATGAAAATTTGTATTAATATATTTTTTAATATTACTTATTAACTGTGTTTTCACACAATATCCAGAATGTTGAAGTTGTTGGCCCTCCGTTGCTGTTTTTGAAGTGAAGTAATGGTAAAGCTGCAAACAGTGTGATATCTAGTCCAAAGCGCCACGGCCCCGTAGAGGGTTTACATTCGACAGACTGTTGGCATTTTCATAAAAAATATATTAATAAAACTGGAAACGTAGCAATTATGTTAAATATAAAGCCGCTGTTAATTAAAGGCCGATTAAAATGAAGGCTAATCACATCCTCACAAGTTGTCTTAATTCAGTGTCTCTGAAATTGTACTTTGCTCTAATATTTAAAAACGTCCGTGGTGGTTTCGCTAAAGTTCGAGGCAGATTTATTTAAGTATCTGTCCGCTGCACTTGCATTTTTTGGGGAACACTCGCTGCTTGCATACTTTTTCTTGCCAAAAACATCTGACTTCGTATTCACTGCTCTCCCATCAACATGGAACGCTGATCCGACGCCCGTACAACGGTTTCAACCTCGTGCCAATGTTGGCTCAGCGTTTGCATGTTTACTGGATAGTCGGTATCCCATTGGGACTCAACAGTAATCGATAATTTCCAATTGAGTTTATGCACCCCACAGCAATTTAATAACTGTAACTTTACACATGTTTTGTTTATTAGTATCTCCATTTTACTAGTAGATTGTGCTATGATAACCTGCTAACATAATATATTTAGTATGACGGTACAAATAAGTGTTGTTGAGGCAGATGTAACAGTCGAATAGGGTTTGCTTCATGCTGGGCAACTGTAAATGCAATAGCAGAGTGGATAATGATCACTGGGATAAAATGCTAAATCGTCGGTTCAAATGTCAATATCTTGATTCAGAGGTCCATTTTTGTTCACAATTTCGACTTCATTCGCTACATAAACTACACAAACGCTTTCAAACGGTTCCTAATTCATTGATATTAGTGCAACGGTCTAAGAGGACTCTCCAGACACACATACATATTCATTGCTCATTGTTTTACATTAAATGTCTCGTTGGCTCAGGGGAAATATACCGTGTACATGTAAGAGTGGCAAGCTATCACTGCTAATAAATATCCAGTTTTAGATCACCAGGCTCCGATCCTGGATAAGGTAAGACTTTCGTAAGTTTAGTGAATTTGATGGTCTTAGCTCAATTCACCAATTAATGAAATAAAAAAATATATATAGCGTAGCTTTTGTGTTTGAAGGAATCAGGTGTAGCCCATATGTTAAAGGTTTATCATCATCAGTCAGATGCCATCACCACCTATGTCTTGGAAATTACGTTTTTAGAAACATTACATATATAATGGTTCCTTTTTAAAGTAAATATGATGAAGTTGCATATGTTCTCTCATCCATTTGTTCCTCAATCACGTGGCTCTCCATGCTTATTTTCGTAAGATTCAGCTTATCTTTAATTTTATATGCCAACAACCACGTTTTTTATTCATGTTGTCGGCTTCACGAGAACGGATGATGGCTGGTAGTCGAGACTGATGAGGGAGCAGCAGCAACCAAAGGAGGGAAACATGCTCAATGGCACCTCTAGCGTGGAGATGGAGTGATTATATCAGCGCGTGTACAGATTTCAGATATGATAATTGTTTTTTTTTACCCTTTTATCTGGAATCAAAACTGACACCTTTTTTTTACAAGGAGTCATGTTTGCATTGACCACAATACCTACGGTCGGAATGCAAACAAAAAACACAACTCTGATAATGTATGCACTGTCCTTGAAGTTGATTGGTCCACACCCGAGACAGCTTTCCTTAGAGCCTAGTCTCACATGGTGTTGGACTAGATGACGCCAAAAGGCGCACAACTCAAAGACAATGCACCATCAGAGTATGAGAGCTCGGGGTAAACATTTACACCATAAAAGAAAGGTGTCAGTTTTGTTGCCAGATAAAAGGGTAAAAAAAACCAATTATCATATTTTGCTACTGGCAAAGGAGGTTCCAATGAGGTTTCAGATACATTGCGTCATCGAGAAAATGCGACGCCTAGGGAAGACCTTCGCCCAGCGGCAGCGGATAGATCATGGCCGATGACAGCACTGGCTTGACGAGTATGCCGCGACTCACTTTCCACAAAGCGCGAAAACCCACAATGTCGCAGATGTTATGACAAGGGCCTATCGCAGAGAGACTGTGGGCAGGTGTGTTGTCATCATCTTGCACAAGGCCATTCCCCAGTGTGATGTTACTCTCATCTCCACTGGGAATCACAGAAATGGGGTCTTCCTTGTCACATGCCTCAACTCCTGCAGCACAGCTGAGATACAACCGATATATTTATTTTATATTTCTATAGCCAGATATTTACTCTCAAGTCAATGAAGCACAAAGTGGGAATAAAGGTATTTTCTCTGGAGTGCAATTCAACCTAGTACTGTACTGCGATCCAGGGATCAGTATTGGTATTGCACCTCTTAGGGATGTGTTTCCGATATTTTAGTTTGTATTAATCTTAAAAAAAAAATGGAAAGTTGGGCTTGGATGTAAAAATTTGGATCCGAAACTCGTCCTTGGTGGGTTTCTTCTCCGACACGTTCCATGCCTTGGTTGTCACTCTGACTATCGGCCATAATCGATTCTAGTGATGTGTTCTGCCCAACGCACTTACTCTTTAACAGTTTAAATTGTGTCATTATCCTGCATAAGTTCTCCAATAAATGTGTTCGTCTTTACGTCTCTTCACGTCATTCCAAGCATGAATTCAAATTATCAAATAATGTCCGACATGTAAATGGCCCAAACATAATTTTTCTTTGGAAAATGACCCTCAAAAATATAACTTCTGACATGTTTTAATATAAAACTCATCCATAGTATGTACGTGTATGGAAATAAACTACATTCTATGTAGGATACAGTTGGCGTCCAGAAGAAAAAAAAACATTGCAACTTAAATGTACAAAATGTACGGTGACTTTTGTCAGTACAAATAGATAATTTGTCAGTAGAGTACCTTTTTGTTTACCATGTAATGCTGCTGCTGCTGCTCCAAAACGAGGTCATAAAAAGGTAGCTGCTGAACACTGGCCTTCCACAATGCCCATCATAAATAAACCTCAACTCTAAGGCCTTCTGTTCAGTCTGTAGGAAGCCCTATTAGAGCCCAGTGGGAGAGCTGCTAGCCACGATTACTCCAGAGATATTGACATAATTAGGGTACTCTCCCAAGCCATTACAGGGGTTCATAACAGCTCATTATGTGAAATTGCAGGAAGACAAAACATTAAAACCCTTCCACATGTCTAAAAAATATATATGACGGTCACACCAAATCTGCAGCAAAATGGAAGCGAGATGATGATCGTCAGACAGCAGATGCTTTCTTGTTTAAATGCTTCGTGCGTCATTTTATCCAATTAGACCCCACACTCTTTTCTGGCAGTCCATGAGAGCTGAGCGAGGGGTTGGGTGGGCTCAGAGGTGGCTTTGTCTCACCTCGGGTTCGCTGGGTGCTGGTTCAAAAGACCCACCTGTGTCCAAAAGATACGGTATTTGCGGGCACAAATCTCGAGAAGGGCACTAACCTCCGAGGAGGGTAATAAACTCACTGTCCCTTGCAGAGGTGTGTGTGTGGATATATCCCCTAACACGCTTCTCATAAGTAGGACACAGTGTACTGTGCGAAAGCCAAATATACCCTTCCTTGCAGCTCCGTACTTCTTTCCGAATAAGTGGACTTTTGACTGATGCTCTACCGCACTGTTGAATTATCCTTTCTGCCATTACTTTAGGCTGAACTTTATTACGTAAAAAAGACGACAATTTTAGGACACAATATGGTGTTTATAATGTGTAGGGGTCACTACATGGTTGTACTGGTAGGAACCTCCTGGTTACACCAGCCCACAAGGGATTATTGTGTCCATCGTGCAGGGAGGGGCTGGGTGGGGAGGGGAGGGTGGTGAGGGGCTGGATGTGGAGGGGAGGGTGGGGAGGGGCTGGGTGGGGAGGGTGGGGCTGGGTGGGGAGGGGCTGGGTGGGGAGGGTGGGGCTGGGTGGGGAGGGGAGGGTGGGGAGGGGCTGGGTGGGGAGGGTGGGGCTGGGTGGGGAGGGGCTGGGTGGGGAGGGTGGGGAGGGGCTGGGTGGGGAGGGTGGGGCTGGGTGGGGGGTGGGAGGGGTGGGGCTGGGTGGGGAGGGGAGGGTGGGGAGGGGCTGGGTGGGGAGGGGAGGGTGGGGCTGGGTGGGGGGTGGGAGGGGTGGGGCTGGGTGGGGAGGGGCTGGTCACCCCGTGGTGCCCTTATAAAACTCAACGTTTAACCTACTCACGCCGGCTTGTGCCCACCCTCACAGTCGGGCATATGTGCGGAATACACCACGCCGCTGTTGACCCTGGCCATTGACCGAGCGGCCCAACGTTCCTACCAGCTCCCTCCGCAGGAGGAGGAGGAATGTGTTTATCTGTGTTGGATTCCACAGCGGTGTGACCAGAAATCAGTTTGATGCCTATTTCTCCAACGGAATATTTGGCGGCTGGTGATTGTGTATAAAGGGTGATTCATAGCACCACCCGACGAAGTGAAAGGGGTATAATATTTAACGGCAAGGGCATTTCAGTCTTGCAATTTGTGTGTAGCGATTACTATTTTGTATCTGTCTAATAAAAACGAATCCAACGTGTGCATGCATGTATGTCTACTTCCTATCAACAACTCTATATAATGCAATACAGTGCATTGTCAATTATCATTTGCCTTTTTTTAGTGTACAGAAACTTAATGACTACATTTCGACACAAGAAATATCAATGCACATCTTGTAGTGTTTTCAAGAAGTCTCACACCCACGCGCACCACATCAGTGGTCAAACATAACCTGTGAGCAACTTCATAAATGCTGTCTAATATAACACGTAGGCGTTCGCGACAAATATCATCCATAATAGAGGTTTTTTGGGTTAGATCGCGTAAATATCTAAATGTGTCGTTAAAACCCGCCACCAGCCGACACAGCCAATTAGTAAGGTTTGTCACGTAAACAGAACGTGGCCAATTCGTCACTAGTACAGCACACCGGTGTGTTGGAGAGCCCAGCCACAACATTTACAATCTGAGTACGACGTTTCGCCAGTAATTACAACTAGCTTCATCCGGCGACAGACAGATTTGTGGAGAAGTCCACCTGTTTCGTTCCTTATAGAGACGTAGATGTGGTGACCACGCTTCTGCGCTCTTGCGCCACGTGGGGGCGGGGGGGGGGATTTCTGAGTCAACGTACATTATGCATGTGCATTATGCATGTGCATTATGCAAGCCCTTTGAACTTGTCCTTCCTATCTATTGTGTATATTAAAATAGCCCTACCAACGGTAATCCCTATTGAAGTATGATGCCCTTCGTAGGCATGCATTTAATTAATGTATTATTTGATGATTCGCTTCCACGCAACACTAAGGTGGTAGCTATCTGAACGGTTAAAGTTATTTTTATTTATTTCAATTTCGATAAATTATGTAATTAGTATTGGCCAGTAGTAGCTAGTTTTGCACGGAACTTCAACATTATCAAAATCAATTGAGTGTCCTTGTTGGCACCTGTGTTCTGCTACTGCTGACAGTTGTATTTGGGAGAATTTAATATTTCTCTGATGTTCTTTTAGTCTCGTGCTGATCATTCGTCCTGTTTGCCCAACATAACATTAAACACACGTGCAGTTAATCTTGTACACACCTTCTGTTGATAGCTTCGGTAATACATCTTTTGTACCAGATATTCATTTCTAAATTTTATGTATTGTGACAACTCCGACTCGGATGTTTTGTTTTTCCAAACATCTGGCTAGTTTATCAGTTACTCCCACAATGTACGGTATTTCGATAGTTTTAATTACTTGGGCAGTTTGAATGCTCGTGTTATTGATTTGGTTTTGGCATTTAATGCCCTGTTGATTTGTGCATCATTGTAACCGTTCATTTGCAGCGCTTCTTTAACATGTTGAATTTCACTTCTCAGACTGTCACCATCTTACACTTTCTTAGCTCGATGAATGAGCGTCTTGATATGAGCAGATTTCTGTGTGGGGTGATGGTGTGACTCTCCATTCAGATAGGCGTCAGTATGCGTTTTCTTTCGGGAAACAGTGTGTTATTTTACCATTTCGACCCCGTCCGAGTAGAATATCCAGAAATGGTAGAGTTCTATCAGCTTCCACTTCCATGGTGAACTGGATGGATGATTTTGCGAGTTGAGATGATTTAGAAATGCGTTCAATGTATCTTTGTTGTGTGGCCAGACCACCAATGTGTCATTCACATATCTAAACCAAGCAGATGGTTTTAGTGTGCTTGAAGCTATTGCTTTTGTTTCAAAATCTTGCATGCACAAATTCGCTATCACAGGAGACAAAGGAGAGCCCATTGCTGCTACTTCCTTTTGTTTATAGAAGTCACCTTGCCACAAGAAGTAGGTGTTCTTTAAACAGTGTTCAGCTAGTCTTGGGATATCTTTGGCTAAACCTTTGTTCGTTACCAGAGTGTCGAGTAATTTAATTGACTCGTTGACCAGAACTCTCGTGAACAGAGAAGTCACATCAAAACTTACGAGACTATCATTAGGGTTAAGCTTAACATCTTTGATTATATTTACGAGATGTTCAGAGTTTTTGATGAACGAAGAGGTCCTACCGATGTAGGGCTGTATTTGTTTCGTTCGTATTGTGCTCATTTGTACGTGGCAGAGCCTATTGTACTACTAAGAGTCTTAATGGGACATCAGGTTTGTGAATTTTTGGTAGCCCATAAAGTCTTGGTGGTTTAGATGCCCTTAGTTTGATCAGGTATTGCTCTTCCTTGGGAATTGATGACTTGGCAATGATTGACGTTGTTTTACGTTCCAAGGTGCTGGCTGGTTGGGTCTCGTTAAGAACCGTGGTGAAAACATGTACAACTTTTGATGTAAACATGACTTTTTGTACGAGTGCATCTATTATGGTCAACTTAACACAAGAGTTTGTTCTAAGTGTGGGAAAAGCACTCAATTTGTGCAGCTATAAGTTAACGTATACGGTTTTCAGTACTGAATGATCGCCGTTAAGGGGCCATCCATTTAGTGCGTACGCATGGAGGGGGGAGGGGGGGTTAACCCAAATGCGTACGCATGCGTATAGGGGGTCTACTGACAATGTACGTACGCATAAGAAACGGGGGGAGGGGGGGGGTGAAGCCTCGATAATAATTTGTCTACATTGGCCTTCAAATGAGCCACAGTTCAGTTTCTGCAGCTATCAGACAACAAGGACTACCGGGAGAAGTGGGACTGTGGGAGAGGCGTCACTTGTGTGCCACCGTGTCCCTGACTGCAGCTCTCACGCTGCTGTGCTTCAGGATGACATTGCGCGTGTTGACGAAATCTCTATAATACGTCACCTGTCCGACTGGGTTCAGTGGGCGTTTCAACCGAGCTGACAACAAACAAACGTTTTAAAGGTACGCAACTTAATTATTTAATGCAGCCGGTGGTGGACTATCTGTTTGCTTAAACACGTTAATATTATTAATCCTTGATCGATTTCGCGTTGGGGGGGGGGGGTGTAAAAAGTACGCGTGCGTACTGGGAGGGGGGAGGGGTCAAGTTTTGACAGATTTTTTTGCGTACGTACTAAATGGATGGCCCCTAAAAATGTAATTTGTTCGGGCAGAAACTGTTGCAAGAAATAAGTGACTGGGAAAAGGGTTTTAAAAATTTGAGTTAAAATTCCACTGAACCCTATATTTTTAGGGGCCATTTACATAAACACAGTATGAAAAAAATTATTTATACATGTCTGACCTTTTCAAATAACAATGTAGGCAACTTGACCGAAATTAACATCTGTAGAAATTTTCATCTCCCTGAGATGTCCTAGAATAATATTTAATCACGTGAAAGTCAGAATTCTCATTATTAATCGTTCACGTGTGGTGACAGCATCATATACCTGACAGTTAACATTTAAATGATCACTCACCTCGACATGACATGACACACACACCAGAATGACTCCCGCTAGTCCAGATCGGACCTAATGAATGCTCAATTTCTATTGCCTACTGCGGTGTCTGTCCAGCGCATTCGGATATACATATACAGTAGAACCCCGAAGATCGAATGCACCAGAACTCGAACAAATCGGTGTTCGGACGATATTTCCGAATATTTTTTGTCCCAGCAACTGAACAAAATTCGGAGGTCGAACGGGCAATCGTGACTTGAAAGAACCTGTACGGTTGAGACGTGTATGGCCAGCGTGCATGACGCTTGCCCAGACAAAGGGGACTCCCCTTCCAAACAATAACACCACCACCTCCTCCTCCTCACCGCCTTCCACTCAAGCCAAGAACTCTCCTTACTACAGGTAAAGTGACGTTCAATGTTCATTTATTTCATTTATTTCATATATTTATTCATTTATTCCATTTATTTATTGTTTTGCTTGTTTTTTTAAATGAATTTATGCATGTAATTACTGTAAACTTCGTGTAAAAATGCTTTATAATGAGAGATTTCTTGTGTCTGAAACGAATTAATGTAATTTACATTAATTCTTATGGGGAAAATGAATTCGGTGTTTGAACAAATCGGTGTTCGAATGGCCTTCTGGAACGAATTAAGTTCGATCTCCGGGGTACCAATGTATTGCTGTCAAGCTTAGCGTGGATAGCACTTTGCACAACCCTCCACGTGTTCCCCTGCACCCACAGTGCATGAGTTCATGGAGGGTTTTGCTGGATTCAGCCAGGATTGTCCTCTCTGAATGGCATCCGGGTCATCGGCCACACACTGCGGAAGCGGGGGGAGCACCCTGCAAGTGAATGATTCCCAGTAGTTACTGAGCAGATTTCAGACAGGACCCATGAAGTTCACTCCCCACCTATTCACGGATAAGTGGTGCTCAACTTGTACTCTGACGATATTAAAGCTATGGAATTATTGGTGACTTACTTGACACTGAACTACTGTTTAATGGGCTACCGTGCATTTGAAGGTCGCATCTTCGGCACATGTCAATACTTACGTCACCTTGTTGAAGGGAGAATACCGCGGACTCACAAATACCATGATGTTTATCCAAAGTGTTTTGGGCGTCTCTTAGCCGTATCTAATGATGCTTGGTGGTGTCCGGACACCCACAATACCCACAGTAGCTGCACCCCTGGTAGTCCCTTAGCCCAGACCAGATATTTCACTTTTCAGTGCAGGGAGTCCTCGCTTAACGTCGATTCGATCAACGTTTCATTATACCACCGACAATACAATCGGGAATATAGTCCCTTATAACGTCGCGACGTTTGCTTTTACGCCGTCGCTGCTAGCAACGGGAACTACTTTGTGGGGCGGAGAGCGTAGTTGCGCGTAGCAAAACGTGGAGCAGTCCCATCAACCCTTGCGCCCTATCTCAGTCTTCATTCCCTATGCCCTTCTTTTGTGTGTGAACCGAGATTCGAAAAATAACGTTATAGCATGCGTTTGTGATTTCATCCTTCTGAACCACGAGTCAAAAACGGCTATATACCCGCTGCACATGCATCATTGGTGAGTGTTATCTTATTAAAGCCTCTATTTATTTGTTAGTATTTATTTCATTGTTGTCTGCATTTCTTTAATATTATGTTGCCGTATTTAAACGTATAACCGTGTTTTTGCTTGGTAAAAAAAACCTACATTGGAACGTAACCTCCAACTTTATTTGATTTCTTATGGGAAAAATGGGTTCACTTAACGTGGTTCCACTTAAAGTAGCACTGTTCGTGAGCGCAATTATGCCGTTAAGCAGGAATTACCTGTACCACCTGAGGAGGCAATACCTTGAGTGGTTCTGATATATTGATGTGGCCAACGACAGTGAATTGTAAGATAACCGTGTGAAATGGGTGGGTCATCAAAGATATATTTTTTATTAGTCTTTTAAATTAATCAATACCACAAACGTGTTTGATACCTTAGGTCAGCGCTTTGCAACTGGTGTGCCGTGCAACGTCCTGTGGATGTGCCATGGTAGTTTTAGAACCACTTTACACAGGGCAGGACAGACGAACTCTTGCTTGCCATCTAGTAGCCGATCCAGTGCCGACCACTCACCTCCTGCCCCCCCCCGCCCCTCTCCATTGGTCACGGCGCAGTATGGCAGACAGCCTTCAGGCCCCTACCACGGCCCTCTCAAATATGTTGGTTGGGCATGCCCAGCCCAGTTGGGCAAACGGACACTGAAACTCGCTTACGGACATGCAGAGAGACGCACAAATAAGCACAGAGAGTCACCTATTTGAAGGGAAAAAACACGGACTCATAAATACCGTGATTTTTCTTAAAAGTTTGGTGGGTCTCTTGGCAACATCTAAAATTGTTTGGTGGTGTTCAGACACCCATGAAACCCACAGTGGCTGCACCCCTCTTAGCCCATGAACCCGGACCAAATATTTAATTGTCTGTACCACCTGAGGTGGCATAACATTAGTGGCACCAATTTCTTAATGTGGCCAACAACAATGAATGATGTGCTAATCATTTGAAACGAGGGGGGTCATCAAATAATTGTTATTAGCCATAGAAATAAATTGGTGCAACTAAATTTGTCCACCTCATATGGTAGCGATTTCTGCTGTGACCCATGAACTACGGTTTTTAGTCAAGCTCGATCTGTTCCCAGCTCCGGTCACCAGGTAAGGAAGCTTTCACTGAGGAAGCAACATCTGGTCCCAGCCTGGAGGGCACTCCCAACATGTTGCATCCCACACGCTCATTGAGCTCGAAGGATAATCGCCAAGAATGCACTGTTATTGGAGATTCCAACACGAGATCTTTGAAGTGCACCAACAAAACACTGAAGGACTATCCAGACCTAAATGTGACTTCCTGGGCAGAAATCTAAGGGACGGAAAAACGTTGACGTCGTCGCCTTACAGGAGCCACACGTTGAGAACAGCACACGGATGGCAAGTTATATATTAAATATTTACACCATTGTTGCTGCCATCTACCACCCTAGACATGACCTTGCCACCTTTACCAGGCAAGGCCTAAAAATGAACTATGCTTGCAAGTTCACCACCGCCACAAGTGACGGCACGGAGACAATAACTGTCACAGGTTGGTCGCGTGACGGTCGTCAACGTTTATAAAGCCCCCGGATAAGGAATGGCCATCACCACTTCTGCCAGCAGCCACTCACGCGGCTTTAATACGTGGGGGCGGGGGGGACTTCAAAAGCCACTCCCGCACAAACATGTGGGGGGCTACTCAGAAAATTATGAAGCCGGAGAAAAACTCGAGGAATGGTCGTCGGCGCTGGACAGATTCCTTATACACAACCGTAAAAAACCGGGCACATTTCACTCAGTGCAGTGAAAAAAAAGGACTACAACCCAGATGTATCCTTCATCTCAAAGGAAAAGAGTGGACAGTCACTAGTTGCTTCACAAAACAATTATTGGCAATTTCCCAAAGAGCCAATGCAGACCGGCTGTCACCGCACATATCGGTCATAACCTCAAACTTCAGGGCCACATTGGATCATTCGGAAGGCCAAATGGCCCGGCGAGGAAAAATAAACCAAAACCCAATTGAAGAAGCAGGAGCCAAAGCCCTGAAAACGTAGATAAATTCATCAAAATTCTGACACCTGCCAAAAAAAGACAACATCCAGAGGGGGTATCGAAAAAGTTGTATGCCATGTTGGCAACCAGAAACAGAACTCTTACAAAAAAGTTAATCAGAACTGGAAACCAAGATAAGGGCACTGCACTGCCGAAGTCCACGAACTCCGCACGAATAAAACATTGCGAGGACGTCACTGCAGAATTGGACTTCACTCACTCAAGCCGTGGAGCCTGACAGTGCCTGCGGAACCTCGGTGCCTCAAAACCAACACAGTGAACGCTGTGGCTTCGCACACGCTGTCGTGTTCTAAGGCACCAATTGAGAAGCTTACCAAACAAGCTGTCCGGAAACAACTCGACGTCACCATGAGTAAACTATTGCCAGCAACAGATCTAACAAAACCATACACCGTCGCGAAAGTATGCACCTACGTATGTGCGCTGTAATTATTTTGCAGGTACGCAGTCAACCGTGTTAATCGGAGGTGTGGGGGAAAGACAACAAACTAAACACACAAAAAATGTAAGTAGAAGCAGCCCTCAGGGTCACAAAGTCCGACAAGGCACCGGGATATGATGGCCTGTTTCCTGAGTTCCTATGAAACTGGGACTATACGGACAACATCCACTAGCAAACATCTTCACTCTAGAACACACGACAGGCAAAATCTTGAAAGAATGGACGCAAACCAAAGTCATTGTCATTCTGAAACCCAGCAAGTCACAAGAGTGCAACTACAGCTGCGTCTCTTATTAGCACGGTTGGTTACGTACGATGCGAAAAGAAATCCAATCATGCGTACATACATACAGGCCAATACCCCTCTTGTCCTCCACCTCCAAGTTGATGGAGTGTGCCACGCTTGCCACAATTTACCCCCATTTTCGACCCCCAACTGCCTCCCGAACGAGCCGGATTTCGAATTGGCCGTAGCTGCTGTGAACAGATCGTTACCTTCAGCGTCAACAGAAAACTGGCAGGGCAATGATTGACCTCTCTCTGCTGCTTATGTTTGGCGTCATGGGCTGCTGCTGAAGTTGGCCAAAATCATCAGATGCCCTTCTACTGTACACCTAATCGACCGATGCTCAACAACTGCACTCTCAGGGCACGGCTTACCAGCAAACACAGCCACAAATGAATTAGGTACAATGGCCTCCCTCAAGGCTTGTAACTAGCATTGGCATCGCGGTGGCGACATGTTAACTCCCTCGCCTGGTATGCAGGAGGTCATGGGTTCGATCCCGACGCTGACGCCTGTATATTTGGAGTTTTCATGTTCTCCCCATAGTCACATTTAGAAACATTTGGCTGCTATACATTTGCACTTGATAAGCCACTTCATTGAGTTATCATTTATGGCCAGGTTGCTTCTGAATAAAGTGCTATACAACTCAGTGGACCTTGTTGCCTGGTAAATACAAATATAGCAGCATCACTATTTCACATACATAAAAAAGACTTGCCATGCACATTGTATGCATGTACTGTATGTTGAACTTCTTTCATACCGTACGTAGCTAACCGTGCTAATTGGAGGTGTGAGATGATATCATCACCATGATCTCGCAGATGCAGAAGATATATACTTTGCTGCACATGGCACAACACTCAATAACATTGCCAATACTGTAAATGCTGGAAACTCCAAACAAGGCCATCCAAAACCACCACAACCACTTTCCACCTGAACAATCAATGAGCAGATGCCACGCTTGATGTGTCTTCCTTCTGTGGTAGCCCAGTGTGCTATGACCCCACTGCAAGAGATCTAGGAGTTATCGTGAACATAAGCGTGACCTTCAAGCCCCACATAAAACACATCTGTGAAAAGACCAAATCAAGAATCGCCCTGCTGAAAAAAAGACTCGCAAGAACAGCTTAGGGCACCCCAGCTGATGTCCTGGTATCTACTACCCTGATCACTGATCTACTCAGTAGCAAAGTATTGTGCTCCAGTCTGGTCGGGGACCTCGTACACAAAACTGCTAACTGTACAATTAAATAACGCGATGCACATCATAACTGGAAGACTGAAACCGACACCAACCCCTTCGTCTCGCTGTTCTGGTGAACACCAAATATCCGCAGAACATTCAAACTGCACGGGAGATTACAAGTGTTTCTTGCCAACCACAATCCTCTTCCCAATCAACCAAGACGTCAACAATGTAACTCCCCCACTGACTCAAATCCTCCATTCCCCTTCTGGGATCACGCTGTCACCATCCTAAAATCTCATCCAGATCCGGAAGAACGCTGGCGAAAAAAGTGGAACAACGCGGACGCCGATAATTAATGCCTCGATCGAGACCTAAACATCACACTTCCTGGCTTTGAGGTGCCTCGGAGACACTGGTGTAACAATCAACCGCATTAGAACATCAACAGGTTGTTGCACAAAGCTCCGTCATGAATAGAACATTAAAGACAAGCCACAGGGCAGCTGTGGCCTTGCAACCCAAGCTATGGACCATAAAGTACACCAATGTAGTCTGCCCTCTTGTTCAATGTAGGAAGGGCAAAACTAAACAGACTTTCTCCTGAAGCCCTGTCATGGCTACCAGACCTTGACATTGGCATTTTGGCTCCTGAACATATTGTCATCATGCGCAAGAATATAATAGATTGTGGAATCATACAAATTAAGTGCTCAGGGTTAGGTCACGTGTGGGCATCTTGAGCGGTTGAATGCTTTTGAAGGGAACGTGATGCCCACATTAGTGAATGGCGAGAGCTTAAGATAATATTTCTTCAATCTGCTTCCTCGGAGGAAAAACCAGACTTTGATTACGAAGGCTGTGAAAACCCACGCGCTATGTTGAATGATTAGCGAGATGTTAGCTTGTGCCTGATGCTGTGATCACAGTTGAACAACTCCCACAATGTTTGCACTTTAACGCGTTTCAAATATGTTTACAACATCGTAAGGCTGTGCTAATTCGGTAAATTATGACATGTACACAGAAGTAAGTTTAAGAAACTTTACACCTTATTTTATAACACTTGTCCCACATGGGTCCTATCCGAGAGTATTTTTTATGGATTCCCTTCTGTAATGACAACGTATACATTAAACTACATTAATACCGAATGTGGTACTTTTAATTTTCTCAACTTGAATGATTATTGTGTTGTGCTGAAGTTAACATCTGCACTATACACCCTGCCACCTGTGAAAGTCACGACTCAAAATCTGTAATGATATGATGTTTTGCAAACAATATCTCAACCATAATTGATTATTTCATCATATTTCTTTACACTGAAGATTAGAAATTTCCTTTGATGATGATTATAATAATACAATGCAGCCTTCTGTCAATCCACCAAGCACTGGATGAGGGGCCTCCCCATGAATTTCGGTTGTTGCTTATGGCGGCTTATATACAGAAATTACTATATATGTCGAAACTAGGTATATATATACACACACACACACATTCTTGGTTCTTTCGGTAAAGTCACGTAGAAGGGAAATAATAAAATTATTAAAATAAAAAACAATAGAATTATCACGACGTTTTGACTGCTTGTGTTGTAGTCGTAACGTCGTGAGAATTTAATTGTTTGATATTTTTATTATTTTATTATTTCCCTTCTACGTGACTTTACCGAAATAACCAAGAATATGAATCCCTGCAGTCACGAAAGCTTTAAATCAAAATTTGACACACACCGTAGTTATGTATTTGAAATTCTCTGTTTTTTTTAAAGAAAATGTCTTAGAATGTTAACATATATGTGTATGCAACATTAAACTGCAGTACTATTTGCGAAAACGTCGAAAATACACCGTCAAAAGTTCAACATTCGCAAAACATTTTAACAAAAAACGGAACAATAATTATACTTACAATTGGTTCTGTAAAAACAAACACCACATGCACAAAGTATAGACCGATACAGTTTGTTTCAGGAACATGCATTTTAAAAACGTCCGTTACTGTATCGTAGTAACCAACGCAAGAAAATAGACATGCAAATTAATGTTGGAATAATTTTTTTAAGTAGTTTTTTCTCACCTTTAATTAACAGTTACCTTTTGCAATTCCAGTTACCAATGTAAAGCCCAGAATAAGATAACTGACATTTTTGAATATTAAGTGTGATTATAAGTAACGATACAAGGGGGACAAAGAGTGGGAAAAAAACGTTGAATAGCAACTTACTGGAGTTACACTTTATCCTGACACAATCTAGATGGGGGAGAGAATGTGAAATATGAAGTTACATCCTTCAAGGTAACTGCTGCAGACATCCAATAAAAATGCAGGCCACCCTTCCGGGGACAGACACACGCAAAAAATGTGGCCATTTTAATTACACTAGTTACAATAAAACGCCCTGAGCAAACAATTACTCAACCAGGAGTTGTACAGCACACAATTAAAGTTTAATTAATAAAAGTGTAACTGTTATAAAAAAAAAAACATATTTTAAGCATGAATACAAAAGTCAGCTTATTTTTGTTGTTATTGTTTAGATCATTTATTGTTAACTCTTAAGAAATAGACATTAATTTTTAGCTCGGTTAAAAATGGCCACTTACAAACATACGCCGCGTAATAGCTTAACCTGGGCACCCTTTATATATATGACTAGAATAGCTGTAATCAAATTAACTTAGGTATGTCACTCATGCCCTGGCATAATGCTAGCATGACTACAAAGCACCATGTATTCTGTCATATTGTGATAAAAGCTGATGGGTTTTTTCTTCCGGGGGGGCATATAAGCATAAAAGCTGTTTAATAAGCGCAATTATATTTGGTAAATAATGAAAGCATCTCTCGGGCGTTTAATGTTTACAGCCAAATTAAAATAGCGATTTTTTTTTTACCCATTCATTTGCCTCTCTTATTATTTGCTTCCTACAGTAAATTGCTAAATAGGCATATTGTGTTTATTCGTGATTGCTAATTCATCTCTCCAACGTTGCCGTCGTACTTATAACTACCGTACCTCTTCTTTTATATACGTTATGTGTGTTCATAGGTGATACACACAGTATAAATACCTATGTGGTTTGAGATATTGCAAAATATATCGACTCAAATACGTTGTCCGTTTCTTGAAGCGTTAACGCAGTCTGCGATAAGCAGTAATTTTTTTTTAACATTAGTCCACCTAAATATATTGTGATTATTATGATTCTATGACTTAGTGCCTCCTCTAAAGAGTGACATAAATCTGACCCAGGTTAGGTTATCACGCGGCCTGCTTTGACATGTGTCGTCAACCACAACAGAAAAGGCGGTGCAAACAGTCATGGAGCAACTGGTGGCAGGCAGTGAGTGCTAACTGACCCTCGCTCTACATTTTGCAAGTCAAACCCGTGAGATTAGCATTCGCGTTACATTATTATTTCATCGTATTTAACTGAAAGACGTCTTTTTTTACACGGTTGAAGTGAGTGAAGTCACTAGTCTTGCAATACATCTAAAGTATCAACTTATAAAAAATAAAAAAAACGTCTAGTTTTCCCACTAAGTATATTACAATTACATTATACATTCTTTAATACAATTTTTTTTATGACTCTTGCATTCTATAACTAGTGCTCAATGTATATTAAATTTTTATAATAAATGCAAACATGCGAAGCAAAGAAAAGACTACCGCTTACCGTGCAAAAAAACCCTATCAATTCCTAAGCTCAATTAAAAATTACTATTTAACATAAGCTAGCCGAAATTAATTGAAGTTTATTACAGAAAATATTGCCTCTGTAATTTACAATTGATTTACGATCTTAACGATACCACCAAGTTGCAATAAAAGTAAATATTGAACCATAAAAGCAGCTATTACGAAAACAAATCATACATGCATTTACTCTTGCATTAGCAACAGTAATGCTCATTCAATCAAAGCATTATTAAAATGTTATAAGCAAGTAGACTTTAATTATTTATTCTTAAATGAATGAAAAACACTGCGTAGATTGAGATGTTTTTTTCTCCACTACATCACTACAGTTGCTGTTGTCCCACCCACGGGTAGCCACGGACATTCTCTTGCTCAGCGAAGAGAGCTTCTTCTGCTACAAGCTACGCGTTTCATCTGCCAGCACCGTTTAGTCTGTTGTTCCATGGCTGTCTGCTCAGGGTCGCAGGCTTTGGCCTTTGAAGGGATATACCAGAAAGCAAGAGGATGGGGAGGGGGACTTTCGTGTGAGTTGATGCATGAAACGTTACTGATGGTTCGAAGAAACGGACACAATTCTGGAGAGAGAAAACGCCGCCGAGATGTGATTACATTTGAAAATGGCAGAGGTGGCATGAAATAAAAGAAACAAACGTATATATTCAATTGAAGGTGACGAGAGATGTTTAAGTGAAGCATCAATAATTCAAAATAGTTTGCAGATATCTGGCAGGGGAAAATCATACATACGTAAATAAGGAAGACACATGCAAATTGTGAACAACATTCTTTTCAATTCAAGATGACAACTCAATCAGGAATACCGAGATGTAATTTGTTATGTCGTTATGGAATATTTAATGAGCAAAAATAACAACGAGCCATTTTCCCAAAGCGAAGTGAAACTTTACACGTTAAATTTTTCCCCCTTTCTGGCATTGAAATGCACTCATGGGGAAAAAAAGATGAGAGTGATAGAATGCATGAACAAGCAAAGCACTCACATCACTGGAATGAAAATTATCTGCACATAAGCAACGAAGCGAGTAATTTTGAAAATGCCATGCAAAAAGAAAATGCATTATTTTTCTGCTTGAATCAACTCACAAATCATAATACCGATTTATCAAAATGCCATATAATGGTTTTTGTGTGTATCCGATTGAAGACAGTACACAGATAGAGAGATAAATAAAAGAACGAATCACAAATAGATGCATGTAAACAAAACAGAGGACAGAAATAGGAGACCGTGTTGTGAAAATGAGAATGTCAAAATGTATCCAGAGGGAGGGATTTAACCAATGACCAAGGGGAAATCATTGGATGCACTGAATTCGTTTAGCAACATTTTTTTTCTTACATTTTGGCAAAAATAAAACCGCCAGGTTGTAAATTAGCCAATCATTCTAAACACGTTTTTGTTTCCTCCCACAGCATTTACATTTTAAAGACAAATCAACCGAACATCGCATTCAAACAAATTTAGTGCTTCCACGGATGTTGACCGCCCCTGCCGACGACGGTTGACGGGGCGCTTATTATGGCGATGAGCGAGGGTTTGATCGCCATACCTAGATTGATGGTGAGCTTCACGCGGGCGCTGTCCAGCTCCAGCCTCAGCGTGTCCGCCGAGTCGCGCGACGTCGTGGCCAGCAGCAGGCCGTAGGCGCGCTGCGACACGAAGCGCAGCGTCACGTCCTCCGCCTCCGTGTGGATCACCACCGGCATCACCACCTTCATGAACATGGAGCCGTCGTAGCTCAGGATCGACGCCTCTGTAATCGCAAACGGACGGGGGAGGAGAGGCAGGCCAGAGGGGGGGTGGAGGTGAAGGGATAGTCGGGGGGGGAAGGGTTAGGCAACACTCCCTTTGCATCTCATCGCGTTGTCCAAGGTAGCTGAAAGCTGGAATGACGATAGGTTGCCGATCGCGAACTACCACCCTTCAAACGTGCAGTCGGCATGTGGCCCAGAACCTGCTTGTATAATTTGCCAAGGCAAGCCAATCGGTGAGGGCTCTCCGACAATGCATCTGCATGAAAGAGTAATGCAGGCGGTCACTTAAAAAGTCAATCGATCAGCGGGCACGTCGCCGCCATCGATGTCACCTTCACAAATTGTTTGTAGAATATCGTTCGGAGTGTCGCAGCTCCCAGAGGCTGCCATCGCAAAATGCCGAACGTGGCACCGCGTGTTGGAAACACGGCAGATGTGTGTGGGTCAAACGGGTCACGCGAATCAATGCAGTTAAAATCATTTACTTTTGCATCCACAAAGCATATCAGCCGAACTGTCACAAAATGAATGACGATGCCTTTGTTGAAGGTCAATTGTGGATAAAGCCTAATGACATAGGCGTAAATACATAAATAAACCTTGGCTTTCTGACAAATGTATATTTTTGTACACCCAATCCGTCAAAAAGGTGCAAGCTTACGAATATATCACGTGCAAAATGTACTGTTAAAAAAGGTCATGTCATTGCTCCCAAGTTGTCAATTGATATTATTTTTTAAAACGTGGCAGGAAGACACCATACATCAGATGCGATCAATTCTAAGATGTCATGATTTATGCACGAGTAAAGCCTTTTGCTTTTTTACCTTAAAATGACATTAAATCACTTTGGGTGGAACCATGAGCTTCATCACTTTGTCTAATGGAGTAATCACATTAATTCGTCATTAAAACTGAGGTTAATGACCCACGTCTGGTAAAAGAAAGCAATTTTCTACACAACATCTATGCATAAATCATGCATCTCGAGCGTGATTAAATGACAATGATGTTTGTTTTTGAAAAATAATACACAGACTGGCATCGCATTGATACGGCAAGCCGCACGCATGCGGCACCCAGATGCTGCTCCACCGTTCAAATGCGTGGCGTTTATAGGGAGGCGATGCGCGTTTCCCCCGAAGGTGCAATTGTTTTTGTTAGTTTGTTCACAGGCATTAGCCGCACACGTACACATTTACTTGCGGACAGTAAAAAAATAAATTCCCCCGCGCATACCTCAACGCAATAAAGTAGTAAACAAAAAGCATCTATCGCCAAAAAATAACAAAAAACCAGTGAGATAAGAAGACCACCTGTGAGCGTGAGCACAGAGCTGGACGGCGAGAATAAAAGGCGAAAAGGGCGAAGACGCAGCCCGGCAATTGGCAATTTTCTTGCTCATGCCACTGTTGGTCGATGAGTCTCCACTCGTGGGGAGTGGGTGATGGGGGTAGCTCTACAGAGCTCCACACTGGAGTGTATTGTGTCTGCTCCACCACGCAGGCCAGATGTCTCGGAAGAGGTGGGAGTACGCACACTCTACCCCACCATCCGCGACCTGCCAATCGACACCCATTTCTACTGCCGGGTGGACAGGGTGGCATTGTTGAAACGTGCCCACCGTTGCAACTGCTGCACCGGGAGATAAAATCGAATCAGTGACCTCTGGATTGCACGTCCCGTGTGCTAACCGTTTGCACCACGGCAGCATCCCCGTGAAGATTGCAAGACTTCTTCTGTAATAATATTTTTTGTTTTACAAAACTACAGTGGCACGTAGCGCTGTTAAATGTGCATCGCGAAAAAACATAGTTCGGATTGAGGCACTGTGTCTATGTTGCATCGCCAGGAGAGCCGAGCGAGCCAAAAATGTCCACGGGTAATTGAGGGTTTCCTTCATCGTGTAATCCTCGACGCAGGTGGTGGCTCTGTCATAATGGGGGTCACTCCTGCAGCGGTTTGGCTGCAAGGTGACAATGCAGCTTATTATGTCTTCATTCCATCACAAAGGCACCCGAGCTGCAGAGAAACTACCACGTTTGCTACATGTATGATAACAAAAAAATGCTGCTTTCAGCAAAAAACTAATGATGATCGAGGACTGCGTCAGAACCACCTCATTGATAGATTAAAAAAGACGGCCAAGACAAAGGAGAGCAAAAACTGCTTGGACCTTAGTATATACCCCCTGATATTCATGAGATAATGATGAGGAAAGGTCCAAAGTCACCCGACGTCGCATTGACGAAACAAAATTCAGACGACGGTATGATGCCTCGTGTTACTCGGCGAGATAAGCGGGGGACAGAGGCGGTCAAATTCGAGAAGCTCCATCAGCCGCCCGAGCACGCGCATGCATCAGCAGCAGCAAAAGGGCAATGCTGGGGACCATGGAAGACAACACCTGAAATTAAGTGATAAGGCACTGCCATCATGTATCTAAAAAAAAAGAATGGCAAAAAAATAGATGCCATGGTTATCATTATCTTTACAGCCACGATTTTTCTACTGCTGGATTAAAGGACTCCCGAAACTGTCCCCATCCATTACGATTCTTTGATACAATAATGCAGGACCAGATGGGTTAACTGGACAGCATCAAATCAAGTAGCGGAAGCAGTTGTTGGGATAGAATCAGACAAATTATTTACTGAACATTTACACGAATAAAATATCTCAATATTGGAGTGATGTCTCGAGCATTGGACCTCTCACAGAGCAGCTCAACCCTCCATGTTAGAGAACTGCTCACGGAAGGGGATATTACAGAGCTACCTTTGAATTCCATTCAGTGACCTCTGGTCCACACAATCGAGGGCAGCACTTTCCCACACTCTCTGTATATGAGAGTAACGATCATTGCAAGACAGTCAAACCGATAGTTTTAATTATCAGAGCTAAACTTTAGGCAAATTAAGCGAATAATATACATCATTCGCTCAGATGCATCCAGCACCAAAGTGTCAATTAGATGCTGTAAATAAGTTAATAATTTTTCCTCAAATATAAAACAATACATTTTAACATTCAAGTCCTGGCTAAGCAAACAGAAAAACTCCAGTTTGGGCACTTATCAAGCATATTTAGTTCCGTGGATTTTTAAGTACAAAATCAACAGCAGAACACAAACTATGTTGTCAGCGAATTGTAAAACTAAAGTTTGGTTTTGAGGTGTTTACTCCACACAGACAGATTATTTCAAGCAAAGTTCCTGGAATTCCCAAGGCACAACTGTTTTTCAGACTTTAATAATGAAGGTTCAGCGAACCATTAAATAGGCTACATGTTAATTTCGAGCCAAAAGAAATTTCCAATGACACTGAAGCCATGCTTGCAGTTGACTAAGGCAAAATATCAAATATGACTCCGTGGCTATTTAGAAATATCAGAAACTTTACTGGTCCCCACCTAATACATAAAGGAGCAGTGTGCAGATTTGTACACACTCATGTATTTGTACATGCAACAAACCAATGTCTTCATCATAAACCATATGAATAGTGGATCAAGAAGTCTCTTACAGAAACACTTCAACGAGTCAATGTTGGTGAGAGTTTGGTACTGTTACTGGCCAACGGTGGAAGATTAGGCCAAATACCCTCAAGAAGAGCTCTCTAAAGATCCACCACCACCAGCAGTGGCATAAGCGAGCAGTGTCAGGGCTACATCTCTGTTTGTATTATTCTGTCATATCAATGGTAGTCAGCTTCGCCTGCTTTCTATTGGCTTTAGCATCACACTCTTAGAAACCTTCAAAACCTTCAGCTGCACACCTTTGCAGGGCTACGTTGAAATACTAAATTATTCCCAAAAAATTGCCATTTTAATTTTGGAGGCATAAACACGGCTATGTTTGTATGTAGAGATGTGGACCACATTTAGCGTTCTATTCCATCTATAATAGCATTAGAATTTACATCACTCAGTGACTCCCTCACGACAATCCATATATTAGACGTATCAGTGTCACTGTCAACACTTATACACTGTGAAGCATACACTGTGAGGTCAACAAATTACTTTAATAATGTTACTGCAAACAACAATTATGTGACACCGTTTGACATGCACTGTGTGCATGAAGCATCTCTTTGGTAATCCACTGCTGAATGATGGCATCATCATGCCGTGCAGATCGTGGAGGTTATTTGACCATACTTCACCATGCTGGTCAGTGTGGGTTGGCAATGGCAGGCAGCAAAGTCATGAGAGCATAGAAATAAGGTACAACAATTGATTTTGCTGAAATTCCCTCTGCTGCTCACGATGTAGCCACCGGCACCGTCCACGATGATCACTTGATTTTAGGTGTCAAGTTTCAGCATGACAGGTTAATATTTTTTTGGGAGTTACATTTGAGATATATCAGTCGACTCTGAGAGCGCAAATGTGTGCGCTGACCATGAAACATGAATCCAGTAACGCTCGCAGTGCCGTAACCAGAATAATGCAACGCAGTTGATGTTCGAGAAAATAGGATCGCGACTGAAGCACTGCAACCTTTCACTTGGCAAAATAACCCCACCCCCTCCCTACCTTACGATGTCGTTAAATTTTCATGCTTGCTAATGCACAACAATGATATGCAAGGCGAAGTTAAGAGAGTGTAGCAAATTAGCCATGAATTAATTTTAGAATTCGCGTTTGGTTTGCATTTGAATAAAAAAAATATCACCGCTTCGCCGAATTAAATGTTTCAATTCATATTGCACCACGTAATTATGGACTTCCAAGTTGCTGAATTTAGTCCAGAGGGCCACTCGGCTGTGAAAATTCCATCTCGGAGCCACGGTAACATTCCCACGTTATGGGCACCGTCCTCACGCAGGCCGCTTGGCAGCAGAGGGCCTCGTCTTCTACATTTGTTATTTCACGAAAATCTCTGCACAGCATTCAGAACGGCAGAACCACAGAGGCACGTGGCATTTCAATGACGCGATGATAATGTAGAATGGGCGGAATGTGTTTTTTCTTAGTTTTTTTTCTTTTGTGCAACCTTGCAATTGCTTGCTGCTGGCAGGTAGGGGGCCTCTACTCGAGATGGCTCTGGAAAGTCCCATCTCGAGATAATTTGGCATACATTTCTATGCTGGCCAGAGCTCTTGGAAGAGGTGAGAGTATCCATATTTTTACCCGACCACACGTGACCTTCCGTTCGACTAAATGTAGTGGTGCACCCTTTCATTGGTGGACAGAGGCCGGTGGGGGGGGGGGGGAGAATAAAAAAAACTGCCCCATCCCTTGCAGTTAAAATTTAAGTCAAACCTCTGTTTGAAATTTAAATCAAAACCTCCGTTTGACTTAAATTTGTGTGCTTGCTAACTGTTCGATCACGGCAGCACCTTTCACATTTATCTTCATGTACAACCGTCCGTGGCATTGGCTCTTCTGCAAGGAGCAGCACTTTGTAAAAGATTTAGTTGAATAGAGAATGCAAAATATCATCGCGAACAACACGGCTTGTACAAAATATATTTAATACGCAATGAATAGTGCTTGTGAGACCAGCTGCACTGTGGCTGTACAGTAATTGTACGCTCACAACCCCGAGCGTTGGCGCCTTCAGCGGTGAATAGAAGGCTATAATTAATCACAAAAACGCATGCCCATTATACCTTAAATTGTTACTGTATGCATCTATAACAATGTGCTTGGGAACATAAAATCAACTCCAATTATGTCTTGATGACAACCATTTATAAGCTTTTTACTGAGATTTTTTGGCTGTTTCGTTTTCACAAGAGTGGGTTATTCGAGAATAAATACACATTTGAATGCAATGAATGTACTTTTTTTACGTAGAATGTTGTTTTTGAAAAGTTGTTGTTTTTTGTTGAGAAAGTTGTCCATTTTCACAGACGATAAGTAATGTAACTCTTTGCCTTCATTGCTAAATGTTGACGAGTGGTGGTGAATCGGTTGGCGCTCTGCACTACGAACCCAGCGACCCGAATTCCATTCCCTACCACAACTTAGATCAGTAACAAGTGGTATCTGAATTGGCCCTTCAACAACGAGCACTGACCATCAGCACACAACTGTCATTAAAGACAGGGCATGAAGGTGGCCTTCATCCAGCACTGAATTGACAACAGGCTGCAAATTATGTTCTCTATTATTTCAATTATTTTATTTCCCTTGCAGTTGTCAATGAATCATTCTGCTACAAAATGGTGGGGCGTCTTCCCACAGTAAGAGGATGAGACCTGCAAACCGCAAGCTCAAAAACCAAATAGTCGATCGTCTTAGTAATAATGGTGAACAAAATAGATATAAAGGTGGCGGACGTGACAGGGAACAAAACCATAAAGCAGTGTTAGCCGCAGAGTGCGAGAACTGCTGCGGTGCACTGTGGGTGCCACATCGCCAGAGGCCCACGGGCGGGCCTCCACCGCCTCCCACACTCCGCCACTCGATTCCTACGTTTCGTGTCCATTTAACGAACGAAATTGTGTGTGGGGGGGGGGGGGGCAGAGGCATTTGCAGCTCGTGCTCACACACATCTAGCTGGCACCGACCTCTTAGCCGTCAGTGTCTTAAGCTAAGGTCAGACTTCAGCCCGTGAAGAGTGAGGGTCCAGATTGCAGCACTTCTCCCGGGGTCAGGTCACAGAGCCTCGGCACAGGTAAACACGGGTCCAAACGGCGTGCATAACTGTCCCCCATCATCCAACCAGCAACCCCCCCCCCCCCACCACTTTCACGTGTCACATCAATTACTCTGCCATGCCACGACCTGCACTGAGGCCAACCGCAGCATCCCATTCCCCATGGTGATCTCTTATTGCTGCATCCGTGCAGGACGTTTTAAGTGGGCCCCCACTGCACAAAATTATTATCCACCGGTGGCCACCAGTGTCAATCACTGCCTCGCAGCGTGCCATTATTTCCAAATGGCTGACATATTGAGGTGATAGGCGCCCTTGTCAAGAATAAAAGAGCACAAAGGAACAGTGGTATTTCTGGTCACATGACATGAAGCAATTAACAATGGCGGTCTATCAATGCCAGACACAGCACAAAAATGAATAATGGAAATAAAAAAATGGCAATATAACTTTCGCCCGCCCACCACACGTTCATCAGATATGGTTGATTTTTTTTCTTCTAAAGTCTGAATATTTACTTTTCACAACATCGCATGTGCCGGTAAGAATAATAATTAAATAGCTTGTTTTATTTTAAGCTGATGATATCGGCGTTTTTGTTTTCCGGCTGTGCTAACACCACACTATAAATAACTACGATTTACCATTTGATAGCAAGAGGGCAAACATTCTGGCAGTGGATGTGTCACCTGAATTAATGATACAGGCTACAAATACTGTACTTTATAGATATTTTATGGGCACCGTATATTTCACAAGACAATAGAATGCACCGACTAAACGTTAAATGTTTGGGGAGGTCTTTTTTTTCCCCTAAGCATCGTGAGCTGAGCCCAAAGTGAAAGTGAGCCATGGCTAAGAAAAAATACGAAGAAATATGCACACGTGTGAAACTGTTTACTAAAATGTCGACGTTCTATTTCGTGCGTGTTTAATACATGAATGTGCTGCAGTGGTGTTTAGCACAATTTGCACGCTGTTCTTGCAATCCGGAGATTTGTCGGTTAAATTCTAAATTGGAAACTCATTTATTTCGAACTGCTTTAGTTTGTTGCTTTTCCCCCGCACCTCCGATTAGCACGGTTGGCTACGTATGGTGCGAAAGAAGTTCAAACATGCATGCCTACACACATTCGATCTCCCGATGCGGCAGTTGAATCAGTGGGGTAAGTTTCTTAAATGTCCTCCTCCCCCCCTTTCCCCAACCTCTGTCCATCCAGCAGTGCAATGTGGACGCCACACTTTGTCAATTGGCAGGTGACGTGTGTTGAGGTTGAGTTATGGGTACTCCCATCTCTTCCAGCAGAGAAGAGTAGCAAAGAAGAGGGTAGTCAGTTTAACACGTGGTAGACTTTCGCGACCAATATCATCCATAATACAGGTATTTTTTTTGGGTTCGATCGCGTTAAGAAGAGGTTGGCCAAGTGCTGGTGACCTGCACATATTTCAGGCCAGCAATGATTCAAGCAAGACTGACTCTCACCTGAGGAGGCACTGTGTGGTGAAACCGGTTCAGAGTTTTCTTGGATGGAATAAATTCCGCTGATATGATGCACTTCCAGAACGTCATGCGGCCGATGGGTTGTGCAAGAAATACTTGTATTTCTCATGTGCAGAGACGGATATATGAAGGAAACGTACCGACCACTGTAATTACAATCTTGTATACAAAACACCTGTGCCATTAATTTAAAAAAACACCTGTGCCATTAATAAAAAAAACACTACGTTTTATCTATTCAAGTATGGGTCCAAAAATGTAAGCTGTTTAACTCTACTCACTGCAGTAATTTTCTCTCGTGGTCTGGAATTCCCTTCCCCCAACCATCCGCGCTGTTGACTCCGTGGCTTTTGTTCATGTGCAGGCTCAAGGCCTTTTGTTAACCTTAGCGTGTGACTGCACATCTACGAAATAAATATGGACTGTTCTGGTCTCTTCTGCAAGGAGCCGTATATGGACTGGTCTGTACATATTAGCATTCGGTTGTATTGAGACACTTTCTACGTATTCAGTTGTATTTAGACATTTTATAAATCCAATCTGTACAGAAGGAACCAAACATAAATGGATGCAGGCCGAGAAAGCTGGAAGTATATAAAAATATTTAAAAAGTTTTGTATTACTTATGCTGTAGCTGGCATGGTCAAGATTAGATTACATTTACGATTTTACATGTAAAAATATTGGTTTATATAGAAGAAGAATATTACTGAGATAATGATCGCCGCATTCGTACGGCAGGAGGGAAAAACAACAGTTTTGAAACGTTATCATTGAATGCTAGGTTTTTTTCAATCAATCAAAGGAGGCAGTAGACGCTGCATGGATTGCAGCGTCTACTGCCAGGATATTGCACGGATGGTACATTCGTTGGCGATGTGTCTGATCGTTTGGACTTCACCACAGTCACAGCTCAGCGATTCTCTGATCTAAAAATTTATGAGATGGTGTGCGTCATCTCCCATGTTACATTCGAGCGCTGTTAAGCAAGGTCGTGGTGGAAGAGGGAAGAGGGAACCCCGGTTCTTCCACAGTCGGGTCCTCCATGAGGTTTTCTCGTTTGCCACGTTCATAGCTGCCCACGATTCAGCCAGTGCCGATGTCTTCATTGTTCAGATGCTAGAGTGGAGGCGCGCATCCAGAAAGTTTTCCTGGATTTCAGCTTAAGCGCATGGGTTTTGTTTGAGGTCCATACTCTTGGGATTTTTTTGCCTCCGAAACGTCGTGAATTATTATTTTATTTCTATTATTATTTCTATTATTTGTATTATTTATTTTAATTTTTTACCTACGTGACTTTACCGAAAAAAACCTAAGAGTATGAAACCTTGCAGTCACGAAAGCTTCAAATCTAGAATCTAGAATTTGTTTGAGGTCTTTGTTGGAGCAGTAGAGTGACGTCTATAATCTTGTGCTACCCCTGGATCATCGCAGAACCGCATCTGATGTAGGCTAGGGCCATGTTCACCAGCACAGAGAGCCACAGAGGTGGCCTTCAGGGTGCTGCTGGTGATACGAAGTGTCCCATTGATATCGGTATCGACAAGGTTTGTGCGAGCGCTGCCATTCCCCTACTGGAGCGCAGCACTGCATCGATATCCTGAAAGTGCGGCCGTCGCTTCCCCACGTTCGCACAAGTTGTCTGAAGACTCTTCACTCGTGGTTTTTTGTTTGTTTTCCTCTTGGCTTGTTCGACGTGGTGGCGGTAGGTGAGCGTCTGCTCGAGGGTAACCCCTGCGTAGCGGGGGTGGTGGTTGTTTGTTAGCGGTGTACCGCAGAAGTCGACATTTAGTGTTTTGTGCGACTTGGCTGTTGCTCACGTGGAAGATGAAGACGTCACTCTTGGAGGCATTTGGCTTAAAGCTCCAATTCTTGAAGTTCATACTCCTTCATGTGAACTTGCAGGAGGATGTCGCTAGGATGCCACGGTGGCGAGATGTTAACTACCTCGCCTGGTATACAGGAGGTCGTGAGTTGGATCCCGACCCTGTGGTGGTCGTGTGGATTTTTCTCCATCATTTTGGAAATGTGCGTTGAGAGCATTTGGCTGCTACAAGTTTCCACATGATAAGCCACTTCGTGGAAACAAGAGCTATATAGCTCAGTAAGCCTGACTTGGTAAAATAAAAAATAGTTTAGTTTTTGTTTAGAATGTCAACGGTGTAGAGATGGAACAACAGGGCAAGAACAGAACCCTGCGGGAATCCATTGTTCAATCTTCGTGGGCTTCTGGTAGTTTCACAAAGGTGGGCGGTGAACCATCGGTAGTTCAGCATTTTTATGATGAGTCTGACTGTCGGGCGGCAAGGCACAGTTGTTGCAAGATTCAACAGGAGACCCTTCCACCATACAGTATCAGATTCCGAGGAGAGATCGATGAACGCCATTGCTGTTTTGAGCTGACATTCAAAGCCACCCTCAATGTGACTTGTTAAAGCAAGCACCTGATCAAAGCAATTTTGGCCGGTTTTTAAATCAGCTTGTTTATTGAGGACAATATATCTTCAAGTGTAGGCTTTAGCCTTTGGAGCAGGAGACACTCCATTAGCGTTGTAACAAACGCTGACGGAAATCTGGTGGTAGTTTTTAGCATCCTATGCGTCCTTTCTGGGTTAAAAAAAGCATTACAATTGTAGCCTCTTGGCACTCCTTTGGTACCACGCCTGAGGAGTGGATGTCGGTGGGGAAAGTGGCCGGGCATTTTCTCGCTCGTCGTCTCAAGTTCTTGGTGAATTCCGCATACATCTCATCGAGGCATGCAGCTTTAGCAAGTTTCATCTGGGAAATACCAGCATCTACTCCCCCCATTGAGAAAGGACCATAAAATGTGGATATTTTTTGGCAGCGGTCGCGAGTGCAGTAGTGCCTCTTGAAAAACTCGCCATCCTGTGTTTTTGTCAATCGGTGCTCGTCAATGGCTCAGTAGTTGTCCGGCAATGTCGTCAGGGCTGACGTGGGGAGGTTTGTATGCCAGCGTCATTGATGCTCCCAGCAGCCTTGTGCGGTGCCAAGCTTTACAGATTATTTTTGTAAAGTCAAGCAACCCTCCACTCCTTCCAGTCCCTTCCCCTACCCTGTCGTGACCCCCTTAGGTGCCCTCTGTTGTGGTCACTCATTCCTCGGCCCTTGAACGCCCCTGCCATCTAAATAACTCAATATTTTTTTCGTTACTGCTTTTATAAACTGTGTAAAGCGCCTTGAGCTAAGGCGCTCTATAAATATAAAATGAGATGCAATAATAAGGTTGTCGTCCGGTCCCTCGATGAAGTGATGCGAACAGTTCATGTGCAGAAGTGAAATGGATTATGGTATTTAAGGACCGTTAGGGATGGCAACATTGTGGAGAGTTCTTCATTCGCCAGGAGATTGAGCATGATTCATGACAATGATCATGATTTTGCTGCTGAAGACTATAAAACCTATATAAGGTTGAAATAGTTCATTTTAAATGAACACCCTCATAGTGAACACAATGAAGATGGGGGCCGATTATTCCAATTTATCTCATTAAGAACTAATGGAAATTTTTAAATAGCCATGTGAAAAGCAATTGCAGAAAATACTGCTTATCAATAATTACGTGTCAACATTTCTTAATACTTATATTTTTTTGCTGTAAAGATGGAATTCCATTTTTTATGGCAATTGGGATTACTGCCGTTGTTGTGATAGTGTATTTACTGAAACTCTTGACAATTAAAAACAAAGTTTTAAATGTGCTTTTCTCCAAAATGTTAAGCGATTTAAATACACGAGATCAGCACAGAGGAGATTTCTGCGTTTTAACCGCACCTCCTTGGGGAACACGACACATTTTAAATAACATAAAATAGAGCGTTTTAAATTAGGCACGCATATGTTTTGCTGTTAATTAAAATAGCAAATAAGCAAACACTGCCATTAATGATGTTTGCATGCGTAAGTCGCTTCCCCTTTTGAGCTTTCGATATGGCAGCATCGACAACAGCGGCTGCAGCAGCAGCAGTGGTAGCAACTGCAAGGTTGTCATGCCGCAAAAAAGCGGGCGACGGGTTATCAAAGCTTCCAGCTTGCAACGGATTATCCAGCTGGAAAAAAAGAAAAAAAGAAAAAAAGAACCCACGGCAGCCGAAGCGAGCCTCTCACTTTGCGGGCAGAGCCGCTTTCCCCCCCCAACGCCGACGGCTCGTCAAGCCGAGATTGCCGCTGCCGTGCCGGTCGCCCACCTCTCTCGCAGGAGCGCCCCGTGTAGCCGGTGGCTGTGCAGTCGCAGACGTAGCGGTTCCAGCCCTCGCGGCACACGCCGTGGTTCCGGCACGGGTTGGAGCTGCACTGCTTCGGCGAGTCCTTGGCGCAGAAGGGCTTGACGCCGGCGGCGTTCTGCTGCTCGGCAAGCTGGCGGACGTCCTTGCTCTGCCCGTCGATGAAGAGGTCGCGCACGCACCCGACGTAGCCGATGTTGAGCAGCGCCGACCACAGCTCGGTCGGGAGGAGGAGGTCCGCCTTGTCTTCGGGAAGCCCGCCCAAGAACACCTCGCTGTCCAGGTCGAGGATCTCGTTGTCTCCGCCGGCGGTGAACGGACTGCGCTGGCTGTTCACGGAGATGCTGCCTAAAGTGGCGGCAGAAGCAGCAACAAAGGCAGCAGCAGTAGACAACAACACAATGGCACTAAACACGACGGCTTTCACGACCAATGTTATCAGCAATAGAGATTTTTATTTTGGGGTTAGATCGCGTGAATATAAATTTCGCCGTTAAACTCGGCACCACCCGACAACCAATTAGTAATGTTTGTCACGTTAAAAAAAAAACATGCTTATTAATTACGAGTTCAGCACACCGGTTTGTTGGAGAGTAAACCCACAACATTTACAATTCCAGCACGATGTTTTGCCGGTGATGACAACCAGCCTCATCAGGTGGGTTTATTGACGCATTTATATTTACGCGATCTAACCCAAACAACAACAACAAAACTCGATAATGGACAGCGGTGCTTACTTAAGAAGAGCTATGCTGGAAATAATACAGTCACTGCAACACCATGTGGATTCATACCGCAATGGGATTTCATCTTCATTCACAGCCAAGGTCAATCCACTGCTGGATGAAGGCTCCCACCCCCCCCCACCCCCCAAAGCTGCTGTCATCTCTCAAGATCATGTTATAAAACAATCCAGCACCTGCACACGGACTGATTCAATCACTGCAATCCGTCGGTGGTGGATGTCCTCTTGGATGCATTCCTATTCCTTGGCCTCTGCTATAATTGTTATTATTGACCATCGACCATCGTCTCTTTCAACAACGTGTCCTGCCCAAGCTGACTTGAGATGTATTTAACGGTACCAATAAGTAATTGACAGTGCTTTATCAATCCACTATTGGATTTAGGCCTCAGTGGAACATGTCGGTCGTGGGGGGGGGAGGTGATTGATCATACTACACCATGCTGGTCGGTACGGGTTGATGAAAGAATTGGAGGCCCACAGGGTCGGTTCAGATATCACTCACCACTGACATCATGAGACACGAAGCCAGCATCTGATATTGGGGATTCTACCACAATGTCATGTTTATTTATTTTTTAACAAATTAAAAATTCTTTCAACCAGCTCATTTTAAAAGTCCAAAAGATCCAGGCTGTTTAAAAATATAAGTACAGTAAAACCTTGGATTGCGAGTAACTTGGTCTGCGAGTGTTTTGCAAGATGAGAAATGTTTTTAACTAAATATTAATTTGATAAACGAGCGAGGTCTTGCAATACGAGTAGTACGTATATGCTTTGTCTGCCGAGCATCACGTGATCACAACTGGTATACGAGTGCTTTGATATACGAGTGCTTTGGATTACAAACACGTTTCCGGAACGAATTATGCTCGCAATCCAAGGTTTTACTGTAGTTCACTATCCTCAGGGGGTCAATGCAACCGATTTCAAGGTCAATGCAACCGATCTAGAAAGCTAGCCAGGGTTGACTCTGGATGGCGCTTGGATGGATTGGCCAGCAGGCGCATGCAGTTTGCTATAAACAGCTGCTACTGCTGCTACTGCTGCTACTGTGGTGGGAAGCATGGGGCATGGCAGCAACAAGTATTGTTGTGCTCCACTTCCATGCCCCCCGCTCCCTTCATTAACCCCCACTGACCAACGTGGTGAAGTCAAATAACCCCCGCAAGCCTACATGATGCGTCGAGGCCCTCATGATGTGTCGAGGCCCGCATCCAACACAAGGACTTTACATGCACTTGTATACCCACAAAATGTAAATTAACCAAAATGTAACAATAATGGGTCACTGGGTTATTTTGCAATACGTTGGGCAGCAAGTCAATGCCATCATTCTAAGATGAAGAAAATGAAGTGGTCTTAGGTGGGACCACAAAAGAAGGGATGATAAACAATGGTCAAGAATAATAAGGGAGTGGCAGCCAAGAAATGGAAAGCGTTTATATCAGCAAAATAATCTAAATAATCTGGACGCACCTTGATTAAAAATGTGGAGGGAAAAACTAGAGGACCCAGAGAAAAAAATAATGATGATGATGACATAGATTACAAACCTACCTTGTGACGAGCGTAATTCGTTCGGACAGCCGCGAAACGCTGAATAGCGAACGGGCCTCACCTGTCCTGCCGTCTCGCTGGAAGTCAACGTGGTACCATTCTCCGTCGTTGACGTTGCTCTCCGTCGCCTTGAGCTTGATGGTGCCCGAGCCCATGTCCAGCAGAAGGAAGAGGTGGCCATCGAAAAGTTCGATGGCAAAAAAGTCGCCTTTCCTACTCCGCAGACCCTTGCTATCCTTCACTTCGCTCACTTTGCCCTGGGTGAAGATGATGAGGCCGCTGGGCTCCGTGGTGCGGAAGTCAAACGAGATGGAGCCCGTGCGTTTGGTCTTCCACTTTGGCAGCGTGATGAAAGCCTCGGGTGCCTCAAAGGTAATGGGGTCCAGAGCGGCGACATTCTCGCAGGTGAAGGAGATCTCCCCGACAACTTTCATTTTCGGTTCGCCTTCCTTGGCCAATTTAGAGAGCTCCAGCTTTTGGTCGCTATTTTTGTAGATAACCTGAGGTGGTAGTGGTGGGGGGGGGGGTACATAAAACACACGACCAAATATATTTTGCAAACTGCCAACCGAAGTTCACTGTCTCACATCCTGCTGTCAAAAACATTCTCATGTTAGACACGAATCAAAGTTATTGAGGCAAACTGCCAACTGGCAGTTTGCCTCAATAACTCTCACATCCCGATAGGGAAAAATCAAACACGATGATGGGCCAAATGAAGTGTGTTTCTGGTGGTGGTGGATTACGATTGATGTCGCTGATGATGCAACCCTGCAGTGCTACCTTGTTTCAAAGTGGAGTGCCAGGGATTGCAATACTTCTGGGGGGAGTGCACAATGCAGTTAAAAGTTGAGCGCTCTGTAAACAAACGTTCAACGTTGGACAGAATGACCAATGATACAATACAATCTGCATTGTGTCTATCGTGCAATCTGCTTAGCCTGTCGCTTGCATTGTGAACGAGGAAAGGCTACGATTCCCATTGCTTAATTGACAATACAATTTTTGAAACCTTCAGTAGAGGGTTCAGCCCCTCCCCTTAACACTACAGGGCTACGATGATGCCTTCTTTTTCCTCGTTTTACTTGCTAAGCTGTAGGTTTAGCGAATCATTTTCAGTGGTGGTCCACTGCAATATAAAACTAAACTTTTGTAAAGTTGCTGATTTAATCATACAAAGAAAGACAAAGATTAAGGCTGGAACAGCGCATGAGGGGGGCATGTGGTCAACATATCACACGTGACCACATGTCTCCCCAGTACTGTTGGCACACCACACGAGGTACTCATTTTAGGCTTGGAGAGGTCCAGGAGTGGTTCTGATATCACTGAAAAAAAAACTATTTTTTATTTTACCAGGTAAGGCCCACTGAGCTATATAGCTCTTTTTCAGACGCAACCTGGCCACAAATGATAGCTCAAAGAAGTGGATTATCTAGTGGAAATGTATATCATCCAAATACTCTAAACGTATGATGATTCTAAATGTGGAGGGAAAAACCAGAGGACCCGCAGAAAAGCCCACGCGGAGAAAATGCAAACTCTAAATATTCAACAGGCGTCAGGGTCAGGATCGAACCAACGACGACCCTCTGCATACCAGGTAAGGTAGTTAACATCTAATCACCACGGCTAACATCACTTGCCACTGATATAAGCCGTGGCTAGAAATCGAACTCAAGGCGCGGGGTTTTTATCAGAGCTGGCCAGCTACGACGACGTCACTGCTACCCACAAATTACACAACAGACACACGTCCAGTCACAATATACGTTTTCCTAAAATTAAATCCATGAATTCTATTAGGTGAAGGATGGCTCCGGGGTCAGAGAACTTAGTTGGTACCACTGGGTTTCAAAATGGGTTTCGGCCGCCCGTTATTAAACTGGGTTATGAAGTGTCGCGAGTTTATAGTGTCAGCCCAGTTAGTTACCAATGGATAGAGAGAAAAGTGAAAAAAATCCATCACAACAAATATGGGGTTTCATTTAATTTGGCCACATTGCAGCTCTGCGAATGAAAAACAAGTTGAATTGCCATGAGATGAACATCTTTTGAATGGGGTGTAGTAAATTGAAGGGATCTGTAGCACATGATTCCACTGACCATTCCCTTACATGGGTTGCTGCTCTATGCGAGAGTTCCGAATGGATATTTTTTCTCTCATGACATGATGCTGATAGCACACCTTAAATGAATTTCGGAAAATCTGCTAAACAGATCGAACATTAGCTTAAAATGCGTACAATACAAAAGATTAGGAACCACTTAGACAAGCATATCGTTTGCTCGTTCACAGTATCAATACGTAACCGTATGTCTTAATAAGCTTGAATACCAACTTATTCGTGGATTTAAAAAAAATCACCTTTGATATTTTAACAGAAAGCCCAAAGATTAGGACCTAATTTTGAATTCGAAGGGAGTCCATGCAATGTTCCACGGGAGAAATTAAGCTCTCTAATTTGAACTCCTGCCTTCAACTACTGAGTAAGCCGAATTAATCATCGCATCCATCAATCTACAACTAATGAGCATGCAGATGGCACCATTTTCAAAGCATTAGTTTGGCCGTCTCGTTTTTGTTAAAAAAAATTACAGATTTTTTTTTATATATATACTCGGGCCTAAATTGCCTTGAAGAATGATGAATACAAATTAATTGTAGGTGCAATTTTTTGGTTTTAATTTGTCAAGATTCAACCTTTTCTCAGTCCACTGTCGTTTCGTTCTAGAGACGCGGAACATTGTAATGTCAGCTGCAATTTGTTTGTCGATAAGAAAGTGCTAAAGGTATTTTATTTTCCTTAAAGTGCCTCATTTAATATGCACTGACTGTCGGTGATAATGGTGTTATTAATATCAATTGATTGTTTTAATGTTAAATAATATAGCATCGGATGTTCAAGCGAACTCTGATGAGATTTGTGATGCTCAAAGCATGAGGATGAACACATTCTGAATGTAACTACAAATCATTTATGCAATATTTCTTTAGGACCCTGTATTAGTTCTCTGCAATTTTGGCGCTTTTTATTTTGTTGTTGCTGTGCTCATGTAACCAAGGATCTCTTCTGTAAAATAGCTGGGCAACTGGCTAAGTGGAATCATCCGTGTAACAAATCCAACTAAACTTCAAACTTAACATTCAGAATGTCCTGAAAAAAAAATATTTTTTTAATAAAAGTGCAACCCTGCAATTGCTTGCTCACTCTCCTGCAGACAGAATGGCCTCCACCTGAGAGCGGTCTCGAGACATCTCTCTCTCTCTCGAGGGTATTTGGCCTACTCTTCTATGCTGGCCAAACATCTTGGCAGAGGTGGGAGTGCACAGTTTAGCCTACGACACTCGGTATGTCGGTTGACTAACTGTGATGTACCAAATTTCGATTTAAAGCTTTCGTGACTGTAGGGATTCATATTTTTGGTTCTTTCGGTAAAGTCACGTAGAAGGGAAATAATAAAATAATAATAAAACATAATATAATAAAGTTCTCACGACGTTTCCGCCACAACACAAGCAGCCGTCCTCAGATGAAACGTCGTGAGAATTTTATTATATATTGTTTTGTTATTATTTTATTATTTCCCTTCTATGTGACTTTACGGAAAGAACCAAGAATATGTGATGTACCAGTTTATACTTCTGGGTGGACAGAGGCAGGAGGATTTAAGAAACCTTTCCAATTTTTCACAAGCCATGCCGGGACATCAAATGTAACTGGCGAGCTCTGGATTACAAGCTCAATGTGTCCAACCATTGCACCACAGCAGCATTCACTTCCCAAAATTTTATGATATTTACAAATTTTCCCCAAATGCATTTGGCATCATCGCATGATATGAAGAATCCATTTTGAACTCTCATCAGAGAAAAGTGTATCGTCGCATGTGCCGGCACAAACTGTGGAGATTTTTTTCAGGAAATTCTCACACAAAATTATTCAAATGGCCTTTGCATCCTTTACACAGGAGCAGTTGCACTGTGCCACACAATCCGCGAATTGAGATTGTTTATTGCAGCCAAACGGATAACTTTAATTCTCACATCTGGAATTTTGCCAAATCAAGTAAAAAAAACTGTATGTAATTATTTTTGTGCAGTCATTGGTGACAGAGCTGAAACTGTCAACTCACTATACTTGAAAACCTGGTTTAATCACAGGTGCCTGCCCAGATTTGAATCCAGGACCCAGTGATGCCGGATCGATGCTCTGACCTTGAGCCACCTGGCCACCTACAAGAATCGGCTTTTAAATCCATACAAAAGGCAGCTAATCTGTATGTGGGTATGTGTGTGTGTGGAAAAAACCTCCTCGCCCGCTGAACCAAGTTCAATAAATGAGAAGTGATATGAAAGCTTATGACATGTAGTTTATGTGAACAAGGTGGAAATTACAAAAAAAATATTGACCTTTGACACAACGATTTGGCTTATCGTCCCTGTCAATTCTTATCCACGCTACCATTTGCAATATTGTGAAATCATACGATGGATAGACACGCACCATTTCAATGGGTTTCCCACTACACTGTACGTCTGTACATTAAATGGTGAGCGGCACGGGTCAGGTGAGTTTATGACTGGTGAGTGGTGAATGTCAAATGAGCCGTGAATGTCAGAGGAGGGTTATACTGGTAGGAACCACCTGGTTCCACCAGCCCACAGGGGATTATTGTGTCCGTCCGTCCGTCGTGCATCCAAAAATGGAAGGGGTGGGGCTGGGTGGAGAGGGGAAGGTGGGGAGGGGCTGGGTGGGGAGGGTGGGGGGTGGGAGGGGTGGGGCTGGATGGGGAGGGGCTGGTCACCCCGTGGTGCCCTTATTAAACTCAACGTTTAACCTATGCCCTTCTTGTGCCCACCCTCACAGTCGGCCATATTTGCGGAATACACCACGCCGCCGTTGACCCTGGCCATTGACCGAGCAACCCAACGTTTCTACCAGCTCCCTCCACAGGAATGTGTTTTGAGTGTCATATGACTGTCATGTCTCCCCATCCATAGGATGGGCTGCCCACCAGCATTGTATAAGGGAATGCGTTGTTGCTTGGCAATATCAAGTTTCCGCTCCCTCTAACTTTAAAACACAGTGCCTATAGGCCAGCTTAGGAAGTCTTAACACGTTGGCATTCTTTAGGATATAACATCAAAAGAGTTAAAACCCTTTAGACGACAATGATGGCCTTCAGTATAAAATCTACTCCTGAGCAATAAGTCACATATCGTCCATTTTATATACTTAGAAATTATCTCAAGAAATGCATTGCAGTGCGAATAAATTTAGCAAGTCCTTCCATGCATGCGTTTTCAAATATGGAGTGTGCCTCTTGGGCAAGTGTTAATATTAAGCACTGGCAGGAAAATCAATTTTCAATTTAGGTTCTTTGCAATTGGGATGTACAAAACCTGGGTTCTGGCCTACGATTTCGAACATCATGCAAGGCTGAGTATTCATCTTTGTGAAAACAGACAGCTGAGAATTCATATTGCTCTGACACGGAATTACATCGTGCTCCTGTGTGAGTACATTTACAAACAGCCACCGGCTTTACAGGGCGACTTTTAACATCCCATGTTGCCCGTGGATGTTCACAGTGAAGCTAAGTAATATCGGTCATTGAGCTATAGAATTGGCATGTTACGTTGCATGGATTAACACAATCTGAACGTTTGTAAAATGGCTTTCAAAAACTATGCACTGCCTGTGACTTTACGGGTAAAAAATATGAAGTATAATGCCACGTAGGACGCTGTTGTGGTATGATGTTTGCACACTGGATGTGTACTTGAGAGGTCATTGGTTCGATTCAATCTCGTGGCGTGGCAATTGAAACAATGGTTTGTTGAATGCCCCCCTGGCCTCCATCTACCCAGCAGTAGTACTACTGTATTTTACCAGGTCAGGTCCACTGAGTTATGTAGCTCTTTTTCAGAAGCAACCTGGCCACAAATAATAGCTCAACGAAGTGGCTTATCACGTGGACATTTATAGCAGTCGATACTCTAAACGTATGTTTCTAAATGTGGAGGGAAAAGGCAGAGGACCCGAGAAAAATCCACGTGACCACGTTGAATAACAAGCAAACTACAAATATACAGGCGCCATGGGTCGGGATATAACCCCACGCTCTCCTGTATACGAGGCGAGATAGTTCACATCTCACCACTGCCGCGCCCTATAAATGGGTACACCCAAATTCAGTCAATAATCAGGTCGCATATGGTAGAGCAAATCGTGGGTACTCACACCACTTCCAAGACATCTGGCCAGTATGGAAGAGCAGGCCAAAACACCTCCTAGAAGGGCTCTCTAGAACTTCCTTTAGTGTAGGAACTTTCAGCAGCAATGGCATGAGCAAGCTATTGCAGGGCTGCACCATTACCTTTTACAATGATGTCGTTACCATTCAGTTGCTATTGCAAATAGCAGCCAAGGTAGTAGAACGTCAATAAACAAAGGTGCAGACCCTAAGGGATTACCATCCATATTGACAAGAATGTAAATTTGACTCCACATACACACAAAAATACCAAAATAAACTGCTACTGACATCACAAAAGTAATGGAAAAATTAATTTTGCTAAACTGCACAGTATTTAGTAAAAAAATTAAGGACGTAAAAAATATCAACATTATGAATATTATTTAATAATTCGATGTGTACATGTACATTATGATTTTGCAAATGCAAATGTCTGTTTATTTTTTGCCTGCCATCGTGTATATGTCTGTGCCTTACATTTTAAAACTACAAAAATACCATGCAATATTTATATTTCGATTTAAAGCTTTCGTGACTGCAGGGATTCATCTTCTTGGTTCTTTCGGTAAAGTCACGTAGAAGGGAAGTCATAAAATAATAAAAATAAAACATAATAAAACAATTCTCACGACGTTTCGGCCACAACGCAAGCAGCCGTCCTCAGGTGAAAACCAGGTCCGTCGAGGCGACAGAGTCTGAATGAAAGAGCACACGAGCTTGGAGCATATATATAAGCTGGGCGCATTGACAAAGGAATTTGCATATCATATGCTCCAAGCTCGTGTGCTCTTTCATTCAGACTCTGTCGCCTCGACGGACCTGGTTTTCACCTGAGGACGGCTGCTTGCGTTGTGGCCGAAACGTCGTGAGAATTGTTTTATCATGTTTTATTTTTATTATTTTATTACTTCCCTTCTACGTGACTTTACCGAAAGAACCAAGAAGATGAATATTTATATTGTTAGCAAATCAACATTTCTTTCCTGTAAACAAAGAGAGAGATATATTGAGATCTCTAAAGCTGTCCTGCCGAGCGTCCTTCACCCACACCCCCCCAGCCCCCTCCTTTCACCAACTCATATTGACCAGCGTGGTGAAGTATGGTTCACTAAGACTGAAATTGTTTTTTTGATTGAATTTATAATATATACATACAATTAAACAGTTATCTCATAAAAAAAAGTTCAGGGAAACAAGCCATTAAAGTGAATATTCTTTAGTTTAAAAAAATCCCATTACTCAATGTCCAAGCAAAAAGCAAATTGATTTCAGGACAACAGATTATCTAAAAATGCAATAACTTCTGTGACAGGCTATTTACTTATATAAGTGATAACTGGGAAGATCAATGACATTTGTGACATGAAAGTTTATACTTTATCCCTACACCGAAAAAGACGTGGGTTTAACGGGGGAGGTATTTGTCTTACTGTTTCTTTATTTTTCCCCATTGCTATTTTTTTGCGATAGGCAATAATATAATAGATTTCGGTTACGAAGGCAAGGTTCACGCTGAGAAAATTGGAAAATAAAAACAATGAAATCAATAAAACACATCATATTTCATCTCTTTAAAAGTCTTGATGAATCATTATTTATGGTTTGCCACTGATATAAATTACACGCACCGTGGCAAAGTTTAATTAACAGATATTGACTTTGCTTTGGAAATCAATTAATGCAACTTTGACAAAGTGAGGTTGCTTTGGTCGAGAGGTGGAAATATTAGAGATCAGGACCAATATTTTGGTAAAGACATGCTCACGCAATTTATCATTAACATGATTGAAATGGACACAGACTTATGGTGAAGCTTACTCAGAGCTCATCAGGTGTTCAAACCTTTTGAAGGATAGATAATTGACCGAATTACCAGTGCCTGTTGTATTGATATGTTTTGGCTGCATTGTTTTTTCCCCCACAAGAACTACCACAGGTAATTGCTACTAACTGCAGGCTACACAGCACTTCAATCTCGTAAGGGTGACATATCAATGCTTTATAACAACGGTATTGCATATAGTGCAGTATAACAATAAGCAATAATGTGAAGTGTTTTTTTAATTAAATTCTTGCCACTGTGGCTGAACAGAAAATGTTAATCATGTCATTTTCAGCAGCATAAAAGTAGACAAAGAATGACCTTTATATGCCAAGTTTTATCAGCATTCTAAATACTCGGCGCTGTGTTGCCGTTAAGAATCGTGCAGTATTGGCAAGACACAGGACTAACCGAGTTGAATGCATACCGGTTCTTCTCTGGGACAGAGATTGATCGCACCAGCCCATTCCGTTGAGTTACAAATCTGGAGGTAAAAAAATTGCCTTTGGTTTTTCAAATTCCCAGCCGTTTATCTTAATCTATAGAAGACTACCCTGAAGGTCGGAAATGGCACGGGAGAATAGAGTGTGTTCGCAGTAAATTAGCTGCCATAATTTTCAATCAGTCAGTGAAAAGACCCTGCATCTCATTAGAGGGAGAGGGGAAAAAACAACCTTTTACACATCACATATTTTATGCTGGGATTGAAATCAAAACTTTCAGTTACATATTTCTATCTACTTAATGTATACAAAACAAGAAAAAAACATATAAAGTAATGGATATTTTTTGCTTTGATATTACAAGTGTCATTTATTTGATGATTTACATTTATTTTAAAATTATCACATTGAAATTGCTGAAGAAATTCATTTAAAAAACGTAAACAAAATATATGGTACAAATCTGTGCTCACTTATAACAAGAGATCAAATTAAGGCGAAATCCCCTGGACAAAGTACTTGAATTAAAGTGATTTAATGCTTGACAAACATGCAAATTAGCATATAAATACAGTCTGAACAATTGTGATTAAATTAAAACAGCTTTTCAATTGCATCGCAGGCAACACCTCAAACTTACAATCAAAAGGACATCAATTCAACCATCATGCAGCATTAAATTTGAACAAGCTTGCTTTGAAAAAAAGTACCCCCCTTCCACCGTAGGAATTAATTGCATTACATAACGTGTAATTTTCAATTGATTGGACGTGTTCTTTTTTTTTCAACGGCCACAATTTTGGACCATCCGCCGCGCCTCGACAAAGCCCCTGGCAGCAAGGGGTCGGGGTGGCAGCGGGAGGCCGACTCGTTAGGCCCTACCTCCTTCAGGCAGCCCATGAAATTGTTGCTGATGGGCGATCCGGGAAGGTCGGCCGTGTTGGGGCTGCCGCCCACGTAGAAGAAATCATCGGAGCCCAGCATGGTGTAGTCCTCCTGCGTGTAGCCGGTGGACGTGAGGATCCCGTCGACGGATATGGTCACCTGGGCGACAAGGGGAGAGCGACGCGCGTGGGGCAGTCTGCGTGATGGGGTGGCGGTGCTTGCACAGGCATCGTCCGTTGGTGGCCTTGCAAATGACGCTTCCTGAGCCGCAATCAAACGCGTTTAGTTTTTTTGGTTCGTTGTCGAAGTCCCATTTTTATGTCTGAAATTTAAATGAGCACAACGGCACGATAGCGATCCCTGTAATTTTCGCGAGATTAACACCAAATTTGATGAGCGCTGCTTTTGTTTCGCTTTACGATATGTATGTATACATGTATTGAGTGCACACAGTGTACGGAACGAACGCCTGATTAGTAAATGCACCGCATACACAATGTTGTGAATAGGTACGACTTCATGTGAACTTGCATATTACCTGGTCTCACATTGCTCGATTCGAAATGCACAATTCTGTTCTGAGAGTAAGGAGAATAAATTTAAAGTACCCGATGAAGCCATAGAAAACTCATCTCCCAACAAGGTCAAATGTTACTGACGAGCAGTTAACATGCACATCACCAAACTGCAAAAATGCGGAATTTCTACTGTGAAGACTTTAGATGCGAAAAAAGAAAAAAATAGGAAACATTTATCATCGTTAGTGCTGTTTAAAACTTACCCAAGAAAGATAATTAGGTTTATTCAGAGGCGACAGATTTAGAATGCACAAAGTCATTGATGTATATGTCTAAAAAGGGTATGTTTGTTTTAGTTAAACTATTTAAAGTATTATGAAAACTATATACAGTACATTTAGGCACTATTAAGCTGACAAGGAATGGAGTGGTGGCACAATGGTTCACACTTGCAATGAACCTGGTGACCTGAGTTCAATTCCCAGCCACAGCGAACATCAGTCACGAGTGGTATTTGAACCAGTACTAGCCATCCCTCCTTTACCAATGTGCACTGACCAGTGTGGTGAAGTTTGGTCAATCCCCATGACCAACACAGTGTCGTCGGAAGGCCTTCATCCAGCAGTAGATTGACAAAGGGTTTTGAAGAAAGAAGGCTTGCACATTTCATTCATAAGAAGCATTTTTTTTGCAGAGTAAGAATGAAATGGGAAGGAAAATATTTTCCCAGCAATTATTTTGCCTAGTGCAAACTAACACCATAGTTTGAAAATGATCTCAATGAGTATTAATTTCCCACAAGCATGATAATACATCCAAAATAATAATGCATAGATAAGTTTAAACCTACGCTGAGTGGCAGAGCTAGCAGTTCGCAATCGGAAAGTTGCCAGTTAAAATCTTGGTTGGGGCAAATCAAACATGTACCTCTTTTTTACGATAAACCTGTGCCTGTCATAGGAATGTGGCATTTCCAACAGGCGATGTGAATCGGCAGCAGCGATGCTTGTTCGAGAAGACAATCACTTTTAACTGACGAGTAATAGGGGAGAGCGTAAATCAGAGAGTGGAATTGGCTTTCCCTTGTACTCACGCAGAGGAGAATGACGCTGTCTCCCTTACAACCAGCCAAAAGCTCGGATTGTAACACTATTGTTTGCATTCAAATTATCAAATTCCTGTAACAGAACAATATGTGCCAGCACCTGCCAGCATTGTTTCATTGACATGAGAGTATCCCTATTATATTATTAATTATAAATGTCTGCCACTGAAACAGGTTTTTGCCTTTTTTTAGAAGCTATGTAGGGAAATTAATTATATAACTTACATCCTGTGAAATTAAATGATGGTCATAGCTTAACCCAATAACTATAGCAGTTGATTTGACATTTTTAGAGCTCATTTTTAAATCAATTTTATTCCATACATTACATACTCGGCACTAAATATGACCATAATTCCTCCGAGCACTTTAAGTTGAACCTTATATTTCTACAAGCTAATATAATGTTTAATTGGTGTAATTATTCGGAAATTTGAGGAAGCAGTACCGTAGTGGTTAGCCCACTGCAATACGATACCGGTGACCTGAGTTCGAGTCCTAACCACGAATAACATCAGCGGCGAGCGATGTTGTAAATGATCTTGGGACCCCCCCACCCCCTCCTCCCTTCACCAACCCACAAAGTCTAACGCGGTGAAATATGGTTAAACAACCCCATTGACGACACAGTTTGTGAAAGCCGTTCATCCAGCAGTGGGTTGACAATGCTGTCAATTACCTTTAGTATTATTATTGTTAAATATATTGTATAGTTATTATTGCTCAGAACACGGACCTGGAAAAAAAGAATATCACAATTCATTGAGTTCACCGCTCGTGACCTTCATGCTACTATTGGCAAATGTGAACACATTACTGATACAGCCACGGCTACACTATATCTATCGCATCTTAATCGTGTCAGGACTTGACAGAAACATAATAACTTTAGTTACCGGCTAGCACATTATTTATTATTACACACTGTAGGTAATGACACAGACTATTAGCTATATATTCCACATTGCTAAGTGAGAATTTATTTTTATAATAAAAGCAAATTATTTTAATTTTGTATTTCATCATCATCATCATGTGATAATTAATCCATTGCTAGATGCAGGCATCGTTAAGCCATCACCACCTCTCATAGTCCCTCGATGGAATAATCCACCAGGCACACCCACACACAAGCTGATTTCATTGCTCCATTTCCTCAGTGGACGTCCTCTCTGGCATGATTCCGCGATAAGCGGCTTCGTTGCAAATTAATTGACCACTCCGCAGCCACAATAATGTTGTTAATCCACTGCTGGATGACAGCACGTGGAGTCGTTTGACCATACTTCACCACGCTGATCAGTGCGAGTTAATGAAGGCGAGGGACCCAAGACCAGTTCAAATATCACTCACCACTAACGTTAGCTTAGAACGGGAATCAAACTCAGGTAGTTGGGTTCATAGTACAGCGTACTAACCAACGCACCACAGCTTCAATGCTCCACTCCCATGCTGAGTATATATTGACTATCACAACAAATCTCTCATCTTTAAGCAAGTTAAATTGGAGGATAGGATGAACAATCATATCATATATTGATGGCATTAATATTTAAACTAAATATATATACACATTAATACAATAATCATTCCTTTGCCAATCTTCTCCTATATGATGGCTTCACCAAGCCTTTGGGTTTTGTGGGTTTGACTATACTTCACCACACTGGTCGGTACTGGTTTGTGAAGAAGGGAGGGGCCCAGGAACTATATGTATAGTTACAGGCCTTTGTCAATCCACTGCTGGATGAAAGCCTCCTCACAAAATTGTTCGTCATGGATTTGTGAAGAAGTGGCCCATCACTTGTTCAGATATTACTCGCCACCAATGTTAGCTGTGCCTGGGAGTCATACTCAGGTTGCTGGGTTCGTGGCACAGTGGGTGAACCACTACACCACCAATGCTCCCTATATTAATACATCTGACTGAAATTCATAAGTCTCCTTGGGGCATGAAAGAGGGCTTCATTTTAAAATACTTCGAGAAAAAAGTCAAGAAAACAATGACTCACAGTTGTTGTTGTGGTTGTTGTTTATAGCAATGTTTTTATCTGTAAACATTCGCCAGTGCAGATCATGCATGTGTCTATGTATTATGAGACTATTCGGGCTGAAGCCAAGCCAATTTCAGTCATTCATGTTCATTGGTAGATAATACTTTATCTGTAAAGCATTTTGTTTGTCTTGCTCATGCGAGGAGCCGCTGATGTTGATTTTGAGCTCATGTCAGCCGTGCGTGTCAAGGCAATGCCACTCCTTGCAATATTTGTGTTTGTTCATCGGCCGCTCTCCAGAGGATAGTGTATACCGAAAGTGCCCCCACTCACCCGGCGCTACTCAAATCAATTCATGTCGCAATTATAGTAGTTGAGTGGGCCAGTCTCAGTCTGATGCCCCATGTGATTTTTCTCAGAAAATGTTCTGGTTTCACTGCAGCTCAAAAGCATAAAATCTGTCAGGTCTAAATTGTATGTAATGGTTTTCCACCTACGGGGCATCATTATAAAGTTTCTATTTTGGCTAAAGTTACGTATGTTATGAAGAGGCATTTAAAAAATATATTTTTGTTCCCATAGCCATAAGCCACGGTGACTGAAAAACCTGTCAAAATAGATGGTTATTCACGTATAACATTATATATATATATAACATGTCAGTTTTAAGAAATATTAAATATGTGGTTTATTATTTGTTTTGTACTTTTAAATTGTAAAGTCCTTCATTTTCCAAGGAATAATGGCAGAATGTTAGAGCAATGTCGGGGAAAGGAAGGTTAGTTGGGGAGTTGAGAGCAGTGGGAATTTCAAGGAAAATATGAATGAGAAATAAACACTATCGCTGAAAAAAAATTACGTTCCTGAATTTGAGAGAAAAAAAACATGAGTGACAGGGAACATGTTGCGACAATTTTGTTGCAACAGACATTCCATACAAGGTGTACCATTTCATCTCAAGCATGGCTCTTTGTCTACTTCAAAAAATGCTACATGTTCTGCTGCAAAGTCCACCACGAGGGGCCACGGGGAATTTTTATGTATGACACCGTGAATAGGGCCGTTAGAGGGGCATAGGCACTCTTACCCTCTGTCTCCACCACACAAAAATTCCACGTGCGTGGGTATCTCGCTGATGACCTACCTATTTGAATGCCCTTTTACAAATCTTACCAATTCACATGTAATTATTGCTTTAAGCACGTGTACCGATATTACTCCCGACTATGAGTGTTCATCAAAAATTCAAGACCTCAACTGGGAAGGGAAGAAATCTGAGGACTGAAGATAGTGTGACCGAAAAGGTGGAGCCCAAATTATGTCAATGACATTCATTAAACATCTAAGGGCTTAACTTCTTACATATCACTAAACGTAGCAATGTTTTTCAATCAAAGATTGTTTCTTGAAATAAATTTCCTTTTCATTGAAAATAAGAAGGATAATTGAAATAGGGTTAAATATGCATGTGGGGTTATGTTCAAAACAACTGATGTTAGCCAAGCACATCAGACATAAAAATGGGCATAACGGAGTATTAATGACTAAATCACATTGATGTTCTACGCCAAAACCTTACCTATGCGACTGTGTTTGTAACACATGCCTCTGTTAGTACGAGAAAGGCCGTGCACTGACTGGAAAGAACTCTCACAGGCACAACGTAATGGTGCACACACGCGCACACGCGCGCACACACAGGCACACGCGCACACACAGGCACACGCGCGCACACACGCGCACACACAGGCACACGCGTACTCGCTCGCTCGCTCACACGGATCTCACATCTGCTGTGGGAAACAGTACAACAAAGCAGCGGGTGAGTGTGGTCGTAACACTGTTCAGGGCTGCAACCATTGTCTGAAATCTGAAGTGACAGGTGGTTTGTTTTTTGCTCAGACATTTAATGCAATGCCTCAGGGCTCTTATCTGATTTTTACTTTATTCTTTTAAAAGAATATGTATTCCACCGGCGAATACCATGTTACACATGGTGGCATATAAATAAAAAGGTCATTATTTTTATTGGAAAAAAAAGTCCTATGAAAATTTTTAACACATTTCTCAATAACACTGCGCTAGAAGGATAACATATCGATGAAGAAGGACGATTGCCCAAAACATCACTTAATCTTTATATTTATTTTCCTTTAAGTGCAGTGTTATTGACGGATGTGTTGAGTTTTTGTTATTTGTGCACCACTGCCAATGCAGTATCAAATTTGTTGTTGTTGTTGTCTAAACCAATTATGATCCTAAACCAGGATGTCTCGTAAGCCTTTAAATGGGCACGGAATTGTCGCAGCCGGAATGCAAGCCGTGCATGTTCTGCATCGCGATTGATCAGAAAGCGTCGTGATCACTACCAATACACTGCGCAATGAAGACCACTCACGATGCAGGAAAGCATGGCTTAACATTGCTGGCTCAACAATTTCTGGGGGATTTCCCAGCTCTCATTTGGAACCAACAAGCAAACATCAATTAAGCAGCTGATCACAAACACATATTTTGGCAAAAAAACATTGTCTCGTGAAATCTTTCGACCAGAAAAAAACATGATCCTTAATAATCATCCCAATTGCTCGAATAGTTGCAACCATAAAACGTGTCACCATGGCCAGAAGCTGTGCAAACTATAATAATAAACACAACACGCAAATCAAGGACATCTGTCTGGTTTTAGCACTGTGGCATGCTTCAGCCCAACAAACTGATGTCCCATTGGTGATGCCCAGGAAGCGCACGACAAATTAAAGCGAAAACAATTCACTGGGATCTGCAGTGTTATTCTCATGCCATGCACAGAGAAGAAGTGGGAGGGATGTTGGAGAGAGGGGGGGGGGGGGTCGGGAGGTTGGGTAATCAGAAGCTTGACGCTGCCCATTGGCTCTCACAGAAGCAGAGGGTTACTGTTAAAATGCAGCAGCTTTGATGCTGTATTCATCTTAGTTTAAACTGAACCGATTTAACAAATAATAGTATTAGTAGAGCAATCATAACAACAAAAAGGTCAAATGATATACGAAACAAATCATGACGAGAACAAGATAAATAAACGATAACCAAACCAACAAATGGCTGCAGGGTTTTAAAAGTAAGCGGAACGCACTGACGGCAGTTGCGCGTGATTTGATTGGAGATGACAGCTACGAAATCAAGAGATGTTAGAAGATTCAAACACAAGGCAAACCCAAAACAAATGGCAATTAAAAAATGGTATCTACCACAATCTGTAGTTTGTTTACCATAGCGTGTCCAATGCTTGACAGCTTTGCAGAAAGGGGGAGGAAAAATGGAAATTAAAATTGTGAACTTAAAGATTGTTACTCAAAACATGATGGCAATAAAGTGTTAGTATTGTACGTTAACAGCCGGTCAAGGTTAGTAAATGACACATTCCATGAATGAATTATGTTAGTATTCTAATAAGCATGTTAGTTAACACATAAGTAAGGCAACCAAATTCTACACGAACAAAGCAGACCAAAAAATAGGTCTTAAAAACAAAGTTGTGACACAATAAAATCAAGCAAGTTAGTAGCTTCCTGCGGTTCCTCCTTCCTATATTCTATTTTCTGAGGTAAATACCATCTCATACTGGTTGGTGTGTGGCTATATTGGGAAGTTCCTTTTATCATATGGTAAGTTTTATCAGGTCATGAAATTAAATATATGACAAACTGATCTATCTAAATCTGATTTATCAAAATGTTATCTGAGGTATTTACATTTTTATTTTAATGTTTTCCATCATCAACAGCAAGCAAAGTCAGTACAGGTAAAGTTTGTTCTAAACGTGGTTTGTTTTATAAATTAATCTTGTTCACAGTATCCCGCTGTAATGTTTTTTGTTATATATATGTTGACCATTCCTTCAATTCAAGACGTTTTATTTCCACTCTTTCCCTGTTTAAACATGTTACTTTTCAACAACTCTGAGATATCTTCTTAACGCCGGCTAGCGTCTTGACTTTTGATAACTCTGTCGACCTTCAAAGGAGGAGGGGAAACACAGGACAACAATTCTCATGATAGAATTATCGCCGATGAACTCGTTTCATTTTCCGTCGTCGAGGAGAGCCGGTCTCCTCCGTCCATCTTTGCCACCTGTCCGCCACTCTCCTGCGAAGCCACACGAACATTTACCTGCCGCAGGTTTCGAGTTACTTTGACGTCATGCCAGTTGTTGTCGTTGAACTTCCCAGTGACTGGTTCCACAAGCGCCTCAAAAGCACCCGAGCCCAGGTTTATAACAAGCGACACGGCACCGTCCTTGAGCGCCAGGTTCACGTAGTCTGCTGCTTTGCCCGTGTGGAGGATCAGCCCGTTGCGCTGCAGGGTCTTGAAGGACAGCGTGATCTCATCACTGCTGCTCTGGATGGGATGAGCAGCCAGGTCGTAGCAGAGGTACTCTGAGCCTTTGAAGGTGGCCATGCTCTCTTCTCTCCCTGTAATATTACAAGAAGGAAAACATTTCATTACTATCATTATTATTACACTTGTTTACCCATATGCAGGAAAACTTCAGTGAGTCTCAATGCTCTTTTTCAGGAGGGTCCTGCCAAGTCTTCGCAGAATCCCAAAATAGTAAGTGCAGGCAATTTCTCAGCATTGGGATGTTTGGCCAATACCAATTACATTGCGTTTTTCTTGTTTAGCTCCAGGAGGAGACTGGAGATAACCAGAGGAAATCCATGGAGAACAGAGGGAGAAGATGCAGACTCCATACACTCGAGTTGGTTAATCGATCCCCAGACGCTTCCCGCTGCGAGGCGCAAAGTGTCAACCACCGAGCCACCCTGGCCACCGCCCAAACGCGAGGTTAAGAGCGCAACGGGAGGATTCACAACAAAGGATGTAAATGAAGCGCACGTTGATTGGTGAAATTGGACAAGGTCAGGAGGGTCAGGTTTTCAGCGTTCATCATGTTAGGCTGAAATGACATTCGCTGCGTTAAATATAAAAAATACATTTTCAACACGTTATGGAAAGATCCACCCCACCAGTGAAAACACTTTAACCGTCTTTGAATTAAACATAATTTTGAAATGTATTCGGAACGAAATCATCCTTGCCAGATCAGTTTCAAATGAGCATATATCCCAAATGTCAGCATTAATGTATCGTAACTTTATGCATCGCAACTTCCATTCGATGGTTACAAAATATATACATTGGATAAGAACCTCCACTTGTAATAGTAAATAAATAACAAAAAATATGTAATGCGTTTCGATAACAAACCAAAAAAAAACCTGCAATAAAATGAATTAAAAAAACCCTGAAACCAAACGGTCACGGTCTATGCCCGTTGCCATAGAAGCTATCTACCCTGGCTGGCCGGCCATTACAGTGCAGCCTATGGACAAGCTCTGCTGTATCAGCATTGTGTGTGTGCGTAATTTACGTTTGGGCCCCCTTGGCTCCGTTATTCTCATTTCAAAATTCGGCACGCGCTTTTAAATGTCTGATTTTATTGTAAAAGCCAGACCCTTTTGCGCACGTGGTGTGTGTGTGTGCATTGCCCTATTAGTTTATTTAATTATCTTGCAGAAACAGACGGTTGAAATGCTGAGAAATTAGAGGACATCAATCATACTTTTAAAAATTCCCGTGAACGAATCATTCAGTTAGACGCAAGTGAATTGTTTTCGTCCTTCAAACCTGTTACTTCACCTTTCAAGTGCATGTATATAATTTGCCACGCTGTATGTATGTTTGTTGAACTTCTTTCGCACCGTACGTAGCCAACCGTGCTAATCGGAGTTGCAAATGAAGATACAGCTTTGCAATCTGCACATTCCCACAATTATCTGCCGGTATAATGGCGTAAATGATGAACGCGCTTGCAATTCGATCTCCAGGCACGGCAGTCGAAGCAGTAGGGGGGTGAGTTCCGTCAATTTCACCCACTCTCTGTCCAAACAGATGTGTCGTCGTGTTGTGTGTGACGGGGTAAAGTGTGGGTACTGCAACCTCTTTCAAGATGTCTAGCCTTGACATGGCTCTCGAGTAGAGGCCGTTCTTGCCAGCCGTGGCACAAGCAAGAAATTGCAGGGCTTCACCCTTGCCATCATTTATTTTACACAGGGTTTTTGAAAAAAAAATCACAATTAAAAACTAACGCAACACTGACACACAGTAATGGTCAGCTTTGTATATTCTGATGCCCTTTAAAAAAAATCCCGAATTTTCAATGCATTGTTTAACGTGTTGATTAAAGGATGCTGAAATTCAATCTTCTACAAATGATAGGGGAGAGCAGCTTCCATGAACAATGCTGGTTCTGTCGCATTGTCCCTATTAGCCAATCGGTATGCACAACTATAATCAATATCGTGTGCGTGTGTGGGCACAATGCATGAATGATTTTAATTATTTTTGTAATTATTATTTCCATTGTCCAATAATACTACCAGCGGGATGCTGCCCGTGGTGCAATGCTTAGCTCACTGGACTTTCAATCCCGAGGTCACCGGATTGATTTGAACCTCCCGCAACGGCAGTCGAAACAATAAGGGGCACCTTTTTTAAATCCCCACCGCGTCTGTCCAACCCAGCAGTTTAAATGGGTGCACCGTAATCGGCTGATTAGCAGGGTTCACGATAGCTCTCATAGAGATGAAACAATTGTAAACACATTTTTGGTACAAAGGTGTTGTTCCTAATTGGGACTCACTGTTGAATAAACAGGGCAAATTGGGAATGATCAATAAGCCTTTTCGGCCAAGGCGGTAACGTGACATGTCATGAGCACAGCTACCCCAGCGACCTGGCGATGTTGTGCCATGTGCTGTGCGACGTCATTTCATCATGCGGACTCGGAAGATAACGTTGCTCAACATCTTCAGCAGCCGCTAACACTAACACCTGCATGCTGATTTAACCACTCCATCTCCACGGTGATCCTCCACTTGGGCACTTTCCCTATCAGGGCTGCCACTGTTATCCCTTTTGTCAACAGTCACGTATCTAAATCGCATGCACCTCTCCATATTGAAGGTAGATGGTATGTATAGTATGTTTTATAATTTTAAAAAAATGTTATGCTTACAAGGATAACCACGTTTGAAAGCGTTACAGAATGAATGCGTATGCATTATATTTCTTCCTTGCTGTTTTATACATAAAAAAAGCTTTTGTGTTACGTGCCAATGGACGGCTGCTTGCGTTGTGGCCGAAACGTCGTGATAATTATTTTATTGGTTTATTTTATTTATTTTATTATTTCCCTTCTACGTGACTTTACCGAAAGAACCAAGAAGACGTGCGAATGTGTTTACACAAAAAGAGAAAAGCCCATGCCCTAACATAATGAGTCGACGTAATTTTCGCAATTAAAAACACAATAACTTTTCACTTTAATGTGTTTTAATTGCACACCCTAGATCAGAAAATATTTTAAAATCAAGTGTTATGTATTTTTTCAGTCATTACTGCATAATTTCCAGACAATTCACAATTTGTATTTATTTGTCCATTATTACTCTGTTAAATAATTGTCGAACACATCAACAATTATACCTAATCAGTGCAGGAAAATATTAAGTTTTACATCCAGGTACTCTGATATCCTTGATAATGGATATCTTGCAGCATATTCACAAATCTCATTAGTTTAGAAATTGGCATCATCACTGTCGAATCAAAGCACTATTGAGTAGTACAATAAATGTAAGTGATCCCTGCTCAAATGACCATTGAGGCAGCACTCATTATCCATTTACAACTCGGAACCAGTGATGGAAATTCCACATTCCTATGGCAGGTGCGAGTCTGTGCAGAGCACAACTACCGTTGACTTCACCACAAACTGGTGCTATTTTTTTATAGCGAATCCAGGATTTAAACTCGCAACCTTCTGATTGCGAGCCGATCAATGGCCGAGTCACCTGCCATGTAATAGTTGCACAAAAGGTTTGAAAAAAAAAAGGAAGAAAAAAAAACCCAATCTAAATAATTTCGATTAATGTCGACATAATGTCCGGGGCTTAGCGCGCCCCCGGAATAACATTAGTACAGCCTTCCAAACATCCATCGCCTCCGGTGTTTTTGAAACGCGTTTTCTTTTTCTCTTTCTCCATGATGTTGTGCCAATATATGAAAGGCGCAGCAGGTGTGTCGTGCACCGAAATCAATAAACATTTAATAGCCACCTTGTCCGGAGTAAAAATACGCACAAATACACCTCGATGGCCTCACGCTGAGCACTTTAGCATGGATTTTCATCATGCACCATCGGCCGGAGAATCACAGCGATACTAATGCTCTTTATGGATTTTGAGCAACATCAATGAACGTCCAGCGTGAAGCCAGATGGTGGCACGGCACGGTGCATTCACGTGTAATAAGATCCTCTCCATGAGGGACCCCTTTTCCCCTCTTTTCTTAGCCGTGATTCCCTCCCCCCACCCACCTCTCCCATCAACAAAAATCCACTCCTACAGGAACGGCTACCCACCTCTGGTCCCTTTCCAAGGACAAACAGTTAAAAAAAATCAAATTTGGCCACTCTTGCGCTGACGTGACGTGACGATGCCCCGCGAAAGAAACAACACTTTCCTGCTACAGCGATTCGTAGAATCATATCTGACGAATGCGTTTGGCTTGTAAAACATCCGCTCGGGAACAAACCGGCGATATTTAGTTCGTGTGCGTTACGTCGCACGCTGCAATTGCGCGCGGATACAGCAATTGTAGTTAAGAGTGAAGGGGAGAGGTGATTAACGTTATCCACGCGCGCACTCCTTTTGTGTTTATTTAAATATGCATTACATATTAAGCGAGGCTTAGCCAGCGCGCACGTTGGCTACGTTAATCGAAGGATTTGCATTTTTTTCGCTTTTTTTTTTGTTCCACAAAAGGAATTATATAAATAAAAACTAGAACGCGCCAATAATTTCGTATTTTCAAGAAATGTTAATTGCGTTACTGCGCGTGGTGATGCGCTCCACACCGTCAGCAAGAGAGGAAAGGTAACCCGAAATGATCGTGGACGTCTAATTTACGCCCAAGATAAAGATTGCACGCCCCCCCCCCCCCGCACTTAAAAAAAAATATATTATAATGGGTTTAATTTAATTAAGAACAATATTTATTTAAGAGATGTTAATTTGGGTAGCACGTATTGTGTTGCCTAATTTACACAATTTTTCATGAAATATTCCCAATAATGTTAAATATAATTGCGTGATTCTGCACATTCGCATTTACAACAACAAAAGGATTATTTAGAGAGTTTTCTGGCACAGCCGATAGTTTTACTCCGTTGCTTCGCTTTTCATCGGCTTTCTCCAAAAGCAGATTCACTTCAGTCGCTCGACCACTGACAGTCGAGTTACCGTACGCGTCACTCTTCTTTCGCAATTACCATGACGACTGATCCCACGAATTTCACCCACTGGTCGCCTACACCCGGTCTTCCAGACCGAACGTCGCATTCTCGTACGTTAGTACGGGGTGGGGTCCAGATGTCTTGCGACCTCCCATTAAATTCTCTAAAACATAATAGATTTTTTTTGTAAAGTTTATTTAAAACATAAATTAAAATGCAAAGGAAAAAAAATATTTTCGGGTTCAATTGGGGTTGGGGGGTCACAATAATATGGACCGCACTGCATGTATGTTCCACTGCTTTCACACCGTACGTAGCTAACCGTGCTCAATATACCACGACACTGCGCTTCACAAAGACTCCCTCGCACCATGCAACTCTGGAATTCGCTCCCATCATGTATTTTCCCAAGTTCTAATAATCTTTCTCAAATAAAATAAAAATAAACAATGATTCATATTACACCTTCAATAATGCTGATTGTTACTAATTGCTTAGCCTTTTATGTCTTTAAACCTGTGGGCTTATGCTCAGTAACCGTGATGCAAATAATATAAATCAAATCGGGACACCGACATTTTTTTGATTAAATTCAAGAGATTACCGCCGTATTAAAACTTCCACGCAACCATAACTGGGAGTCATCCCCTAAGGGATAATTTATTTCCCCAAAAAAACAAAGCTTGTTTCTCGTGTTTAATAGCCCTACTTGGACAGACTTACATTGGCCTCGGTGAACTCGCTCATTACATCAGAAAGGTATTCGCTACTGGAGCATTAATCAATCAATCTTGGCTCTCAAGGAGCAGCTCTGGACATTCGAGGATTTATTTATCATTACATTGACTACAGCGATCTATATAAACATTGACTCTGTACCAGACGTAAGGTTTGAGCAAGACAATGGGCCATTTTCTGACACGTGGCACCGATGGCACAAGTGGAAAAAATACTGGTGGGGGGGGGAATAAAACGTATATTTCTTTATTTGAAATAACATGGGTCCTATATACACCTATAGGTTTGTCCAGGACAATGGGACACCACATTCATTTCACTTCTCTCTACAGTACTACTGGTGTGAAACATGAGACAATATTTTACGAATTTACTCGATAGGGATTAACCATAGCAATCATCGCTCCCCTAATGGCAGACTAATGCCCACTCGCAGGCCAAGTACTGAGTCACCTTGTGCCACACAGGGACAGCTGCCACCGTGGGTGCCCTTTCGAATGTGTTGAGATGAAGTGTGATATAAGTCGCTAATCTGGGATGCCACCCGCATACAAGGGGGTGGCTCTTGTCAAAAACAAATCATCATTGTCATCTGACGGTCATTCAAGAAAGGGACAACCCAAAATATTGTAAAAAGTGGCAACAAACCAACAAGCCGTTTTATATTCCTCTCTAGATGGAAACAATTATACTGATACAGTCTGTTCTACCTATAATGCGTGTTTTTCATAACGTAAATTGAATAGAACACGATGAAGGCATTAGGAAACAGATTTTTTTTTTTATAACGCGGATGCGAATTGGATGTAATTGCTGAATGCGATTGAGTGAATAGAATTACGTCACGTGAATAGGAATAAGCGGTCGTATGGCTTACTTGGCGTAGCATCACACAAGGAGGGATGCTGCTGGATGCTTCTAGATGCTACCCACGCGCCTCAGTCTTTGTTCAGCCTGCGTACGCATCTCACGTGTTATCGCGGACTGTGCTTTACCCTATACATGATTTATTTAAACGTAATTTTCCATAACGCAGTGTTCTTCAGGAATGCAAATACCGAGTTCTCAGATAACAGACTGACTTTTGAAAAACCACCACAGATTAAGCGAAATCCAAATAAAAGGGTGCACCGTGATTCCGGAATTCAATACAGAGGAGATGAATAAGAACAAAATACATAACTGAAACAGTGGCAACGGTACCTTTATGTCTGTCATACGTGGGGGGAATAACAAAAAACACCACATGCACAAGGGTGGGAGTCGTTTTCAGCAGAAAAGGGGTGCAAAATAAAGCCCTGCCAAAACCCAGATGCATACAGTGTGTGAGCACATTAACTCCACAAGAGCACTTTGAACTCATGAGGCATTGCAGCGTCGATGACATTGAGATTCGCGGTATTCTGCTACGTGTGGGTAAATGGGCCAACCGTTTAAATATCCTGCATTATCAACATTCATTTTTTCCTTGGCTGGAGACCTGCACACTCGACAAAGAATTAAAGGCCCTTTCTCTCTCCTTCCATTACCCCTAGGACAGCGCACGCCATATACCCCCATTTTTACTTTCTTAAGCAATTACAATTTATGGTGTTAGAAATCACACAAAAAAAATAACCAAGCCCAAACCCATAACGGCAACGGAATAGAATTGCTACATTACTGATGCAATTGGCTGTGGGCAATGTTTTGTTTTATTGTTTTTTTTATTTAGATGTGTTGGCATTTCATTTCGTGAGCTATTTGAAAACACTCATATACCCACATGGGAAAATGAATTAAAATCAAAATACCTACTGTTTATATATATGTAACGTATATATATATATGACTAACCTTAATCAGGTTAGGTGCCTCAGTGGGAAAATGAGCAGTTCATAAACAGAAGGTTGCAAATTAAAATCCTGTTTGGGGTTTAACTCGACCCATCATCCCTCTGGGTTACAAAAAATGAGCACAACTTTGTGTGCAAAGTTTAGAGATAGACCTGCGCCCGCCATAGGATGGGTTTTTGTTTCGTTGAATATACTTTACAAAGGCTGGCCAGTGCGGATTGGTGAAGGGTGTCGGTGGAAGGCCAGACAGGCTCTGATATCACTTGCCACTAATGTACGCCATGGTTGGGAATCAAACTCGGGTTACTGGGTTCATAGCGCAGCTCGCTAACCACTGCAAATACCGTTCCACCCGCATGTATATTACCTCCTTTAATGTGTATGCACCTCATAAAAAAATATATACCATTTCCATTAAGTGTAACGGTTTCCTTTTATGGGGTATAAATACTACATTGTAAATGCCGGACAACTGCAGCAATGTTCATAAAACCATTACACATCTCAGCCAGGTGGTCCTCATACTCATTTCACCACACACTCACATCAGAGAGACCTCTACACGTTTTGACACTAACAATGCTCTTCGGGGAAAACATGTGTAACTCAGATTCATCCTGGAGTGTTTCTGGCAAGCCACAAACGGTGTATACGAGACGTGACAACGTTCCCAACAAATCAGCAGCTGGGGATTTAGCAAGTACCCGTACACAGTTTGGTTTGCGCATCTTATTACGGCAATTTAGCCAAATATTGTGACCCCAATTTTTTGTTCGTACAGCAGTAAACATGCTGCATCACAAGGCAAGAAGATTTTAATGATCAATGAAATTGGAATAATTTCAGCCTCAGCGTGACTTTTTATTGGAATAATACGTAAACGTATTCTGTACTGTAATATTGCATATCACGTAATATCTGCAGGAATATTCGGGAGGAATTGTCTCTGCGTGCAGACGTTTGGGCAACCACCTATGCACTTGCATTCAACTGGTAAAATGGCCGACACAACAAAGGTCAGCTATTTATGTGTGAATACACAAAGTTGTATGAACGCCTCTACAAAAACTATAGTTTAAATAACTCGTTTAATATATTGAACAAGAACAGCATTATTACTATTATTATTAAAGGTAAAAGTGCAGCCCTGCAACTGTTTGCTCATGCCTATGCTGGCGGAAGGCCCACCCCCTCCCCCCACTAGTGGAAGCTGCGGAGAACCCATCTAGAGGTTATTTGGCCTCACTTTACCCCGCGCCACACACACACACACATGACCTGGATACATTGAATAACCGTGGCGTTCCCATTCATACTGCTGTGGACAGAGGAACGGACGGATTAAGGCGCTTGCCCCATTGTTTCTACTGCCGAGCCGGGAGATCGAATCAATACGACTCCCTCAGGACCGCAAGCCCAGAGAGCTAAACATTAAACCACGGGCAGCATCCACTACATTATGATAGTCATTATAAATTTTATTCCATTTTTGAAAAATTGTGCTTGAATGTTTCAATAATTCACCGGACAGATGGCATTAAAACGAGATGTTCATACGTGAAATTGGGTTAGAAATGTAACCATATTGTGCTAAACTTACTCGGTGCTCTATTTATTTAAAATTTTAACACACCATTTTTCATCATCTTAAATTGAGCAAAACTTGGGGGAAGAATTCTATTTAAAGAGAGAGATGTTTTTTTTTACTTTTAAATTGTGCTTACCCTCCACAGTGTCACAGCGATATGTGGCCACTTCAACGGTTACGAGAAATATTGCTCTTTGATATCTACCACTATGATCCAAGCCACTGGGCTGGAAAGAAACACAGAAAAAAAATCCACAAATGAGAAAAAAATTTTCTTTTTCCCACCCCCGCCCCCCCAAATTATTCCTACTATGCTATCGGCATGATTTCATGAGGCGAAGAATACACTTTTCAGAGCAGGGCATCGTCACCCTGTGCGTCCAGCTTTAAAAGTTTTTTTTTTTCCCAAGACCTCGTAAAAATCCTCTTGAGTTGTATTTTTACTTTTACACGGTAGGGGTTGCACTCTCCCACACCCCCTGCAATGATAATGGGAGACGACAGTCAAAATATAAATATTTATTTATTTTTGAGTTGGAGGTTAGCTTAAATTAGTGCAAATGCACGTTTATTATGATGCCAGTTTGTTTGTTGTTATTGTGTAGTCACTGATGACTAGGCAAAGACCATTAACTCACTACACCAGGGAAGCCGGTTTAACTGTGGTTCTACTGGACATCTATGAAAAAGAGCTTCATAGCTCATCAGATTTATCCTGGACATATAAATAAATAACGATTCTGTTCCCGCCGGTGCCGGCTAAGTGCTCTGACCTCTAAGCCACTCGGTCTCCTCTGAGTAATTTTTATTCTTAAAACAAAACAGTTAGAGGGCTACATTTAGCTGACTTTCAGAGGTCTCCACGGACTTACAACAAACCGAGGCAGTGGTCTTAGCCATTCCGTTGACAAGTCAGCGCTATGGAACGTGAAACGTGGCTCGAGCATTCACTTATTCACCACCGCAGCCTCTCTGCTGCCAAATACACACTGGGTAGCGTAACGGGGTTTTGTTCACTTTCAGGAATACGCACAAAATTATAACGTAGACAACTTGGGCACGCAGGTCTTCTGGCAGCGGTGATCAAAGGAATGGGTATACTGTAAAACAAGCACAACTCATGGCACGGGCATGCCATGAGTTGTGATATGAACCCACCGTGTTGGTTTACCACACCTTCGTTTAAAAAAGTATTGCCTTATAAAAAGTCTGCAGCACTGTTTGAAAGCTGTGGTTGTCAGATTCTGTGAGCTGTGTATTTTACAGCTTGTATCGTGGGCTGCGTGGCATTGCAGCTTTGCAACAACAACAAAAAGACCACATACTCTGCCGAGTAAACCAATGGATGATGAGTTTTTGGTCATTTACAAAATAAACATCAAATCGCGTTTGGGGTTAACCCAGCCTATCAACCGTCCGGGGTCGACAAAATAGCTACAATTATTTTTTTTTTTGCTACAATTTGTGAAAAAGTCAACAGTGATTGGTCTTTGGAGGGACTCGCCCCTGCTATAGGAATGAGGAATTTCCACCACTGGCTCAAGGCTGTAAATAGGAGATGGGCACTGCCTCTATGCTCGTTTCAGCAGAAAACCACTTTCACTTTTTCACAAAATGGGGTAACGTTAAGTAATATAGCACAATAATTACGACCGTGAGAAGGATTTGTAACGCGCACGATATATTCGTGAAACGGACGAACAAAATCGATTCACAGGCCCATGGATCCTCGTGCGCCGGCTGGAACCGGGCAGGTGCCTTCGCTGCACATGTGCAGGCTGACAAGATGTTTGGCATGGTGAATATTTCACCGGCTGTGCAAGACGGACTGTGCTCCTGTATATGTACGTATAAACCTTTTGTCCAATGCACTGCTGGATTAAGGCCTCGCTGTGCTGTTTTGACCCGCGGGTGTTGTTGGGACAAGGGGAAAAAGGAGGATGTGCAAAATGAGATCAGCTATCAAGCGCCACTGATGAATTGAACTCAGATAATAAGGTTCATATCACAACGTGCAAATCACTGTACAATAATTTAACCCCGTGCTTTTACATGTTAATGAAAAAACGTAATTTTTCAATCAAAAGGCTCTTGGAATACAGATGACAAAAATTACTACAAAATTATTACTGTGTGGGTTTTCACAGTTATACTACATAGCTCTTTGATGCCACATCTTAGTCTGAATTGAGTTCCCATAGAAGCTCCCAGTGCATTGCAAATAATATTTGGTAGAACATACGAAACAACCTAAAAACGCATCAGAGTGCAAGGAAATTCCTAATTTTTTTTTAAGAAACCCCCATTCACCATGGGTATATCGGTGTCATGGTTCATCTGCACATGCACGAGACAGCATCGACAAAAACCCTGCGTCTTGCGCTCAGTAATCCCCAAAAGAATTGGGAAAACTCCCAGCTCTCTAGCCACAAGGTCATACCATAGGCAACCTCGGTCTTCCTGTGGGTCCATGATCACGGAATCTACACTCACATGTTCTCTCGGGCGCAGTGTCAAGGGATCCATTTGGTGCTGATAGCAAGAGTGCTCTCCTGAACTCTTGTTCCATTAAGAAAAAAACCTTGGCGACCAACCACGGCTTGCAAAATATCGCTTCTTTGACATTGTTTCACGTAAATTTTAGGATTACAATGTGAATTTACATTCATTGGCAATAACGGTGTGGAAAGTAACAGCCACTTAATTCATTCATTGTGGAATTCTCATTTGAATAGCAGCCCACTTACCAAAAAAAAACACTTTCAGCTGAATTATTAAAATGTGCAGTCACTTAAATGTATGTGAAAAATGTTTCTTACTGATCATTTATCATCATCATCAGCCATGGTCAATCCACTGCTGGATGAAGGTCTCACCACGCCAGGGAGGGATGTTTGGCAATGTTTAGTCAATGTGGCTAGTGGCGGGTTGGTGACAGGCGATGTTGCATCCGAATGTGCCAGATATCGTTCGCCGACGAAGGTAACAGTGGTTGGGAATCAATTTAAAGTTAACCGGGTTCATTGTGCATTGTACTAACCACTGTGCCACCACTCCAACCCATTATTTCCACAGCAGTACAGGAACCACTTAAAAAAAATGTGTCCTCACATATGTCACAACGATGAATCTCCTTTAACATTTTAAAATTGCACCTCTATCCGCTAAAGTCGTGCTGCAAACACAATTACGGAGGTAATTGTGCACGCGTATATATTTGGTGATACGAACCCTTATTAACAACTTCAAGCAAATACCATGCTTCTAATTTGACACTGAGGTTGTTCATGAATACTAAGCATAGCAATGATCATTAGGCCTCTTAATTGAAGTGTCTGTCATGCAAAGACAAATGTACTGCTCAGTTTTATAACATATTGACTGGAATTCCTTTAGAGGCATCCAAGCTAAATCTATAGGGGTTTGTACATTTACATAATAATAGACAACCCTGTGTTAAGCCACTGCTATATGAGGGATCTCTTCACTTAAATGCAAGTCATGAGAGTTGTTTGACCACAGTGGTCAATGCAGGTTGTTGAGGGGGCATGTGGCGGTCCAGGAAAAGGTTCAGATATTATTCACCACCGATGTTGTTATAGGCTAGCCCGCGAATTAAACTCAGGTTTTCGTGTTCAGAGTGCAGTGTATAAAGACGGACTTGTGCCATCACTCTCCCTACATTTACCTATTGTGCCGTAAAAAATAAGTATAGCAGCAAAACTGTGGCTTCACTTTACACGATGTGCCATCAACTATTACAGAAATTAAAATGTTTTTCCTATAAATCTCCTGACTGAATTTCACGGGATGTATTTTTTTTACAGTGTGTTAACGAGCTGTGGTTCTGTAATATGAAAACGCGAGACGTTTTTAATGCTTGAGACACAACGATGTAGTGCGTCTTGAAAAGTGGGTCATGTTTCCTTTGCGAATAAAGTTTGCTCACGCAGCGGTGTAGCGAAGTTGGTGAGGGTCCTGGTGCAAGGATTGTTGTTCAATTTCCCCCTTTCGTTTTTGTAATGCGGTGCCTGGGTGGGCCCCCCTCCAGCCAGTGAGCCACCCTGGTGCAGTTACACCGCTTCCGTGGGTTCACCCTCGTGCCACGTGTCTGGCCCGTTTGGTAAAAATCACTTAAGCAAAGTTTGTGACAAATCGCCCAACGTTCATAATCGAGGCAGTCAATGGCGTGCAGCCAGCCTAGATAAATGGAGAGGCTGTGCTAAAATGTGACTTTTTCTTGGTTGAATGGAAGATAGCTGAAAGGCAGATTAAGCCTTATTAGCGTTGGTGTTTTAGGAGGGGGCAAGGATAACCGCTGACAAAGATACGAGCTGACTAACAGATATTCTAAAAGAAAGTCATTTTAGTATTCCTGGAAATGTAATTAAACTATTTCATAATTTGGAGTTGTACAATAAAGTTTGCAACTCTTAGACAGTTAAAGTGTTCTTAATGTATGTTATATGCCTAAATTTCACAGATCGAATTTTCAGAAAACGGCTTCTAATGCTACTGTGAATAACTCTGGCGAGAGTGTCTCCTTGTCTGACTCCCCTTTCAGCTTGCATTTTGTGAGTATTTTGCCCATGCAATTTGTTCGTGACATGGTCGTTAACGATCCAAAGAAAATTACATGACAGGAAACAATTTAAAACATTAATAAGGAAGCCTGCAAAGTTGAGCTCATGCTAAACACAAGTCACGTGCGACAAGTTCACTAAACACAACTGAAAAATATCTGTTGGAAGGACACAACTGGAAGACAGAGGAGAGCATGTACACCTTTGTCGGTGATTACTAGAGGTGGACCAGGATGAAAATAGGATGATGGTGGTTTGTAATGTGTGCGTATTATCCATTATCCTAAATGTTGATCTTCACAGAGAAAATGGAAGAAAAGGTGAAAAGTGTACAAAGAAGCGTGTGGAGGTGCATGCTGGGAATTACATGAGTCAGAGGCATGCTACTGACCGATCCATTGTTTTGTTTTTGGGTCAGGCCAAATGGTAGTCATATTCTTAGGTTTTTTCGGTAAAGTCACGTAGGTAAAAAATGAAATTAAAATTAATAAAATAATAAAAATTCACGACGTTTCGGAAGCAACACAAGTCTCCGTCATCAGGTGGGACCGTCACAGCCAGATTTGCTCAGCAAATCTGGCTGTTCAGCAAATCTGGCTGTGACGGTCCCACCTGATGACGGAGACTTGTGTTGCCTCCGAAACGTCGTGATTTTTTATTATTTTATTTTTTATTAATTTAAATTTCATTTTTTACCTACGTGACTTTACCGAAAAAACCTAACAATATGAATCCTTGCAGTCACGAAAGCTTCAAATCTAGAATCAAGTGGTAGTCGTTTTGTTTCGCCCAAACACTTAGCAATAAATATTCTAATATATGGGTTAGAATTCGATCAATACATTAGCCACATGAAGTAATATATTTGTATTCGTGGCAATCTTCTCAGGTGGGGTTGAGGGTTAATAACTAGATTTTTGGCACAAAAATGCTAACAAACTATAACAGTGGATCATTATTATAATGGCTCTGAAAAATCAACGTTTTTTTTTTATGCTGACTGAATAAAAGTAGGTGGGTTTGGGCAAGACTCGGAAGGATTATGGGCCGAAGGTCCGAGACTAGCGGTGGTTTGGTAGTCAAAGGAGGGAAGGCCACTGGGAGGACGTCCACCACAGAGGCGGAGCGATGAAATCGCCTCAGGGATTGTTGCGTCGTGAGACGGCGAGAGATGCGGATGGTTTTGGGTGGAGGCCTTTAAGCATTCGAGATTGTGTTTGTGTTTAACCGTGTGAGAGCTCAAGAGATGAGCATCGTCACACTCGCAATAGTGACCAGCCGTGGATAAATCATGGCTGCTGACGATTACACTTTTCAAAATTAATTATACCAGTTCACGTAGTTAAATAAACAATCATCACTTTACAATAGCATTAGAATATAGTTCGGCAACAAACGACAAACAGGTCTTGCCATGGGAAAGTTACTGCAGACCAGCAGAGGGAGCATTGCGTCTGTCAATTCAAATTGCATCGATGAGCTTACCCGACCTGGGGTGGGTTTTTTGGGTGGGTTGAGCCGCATGTTGTTTGGCATAATGTCCATCATTTCGCTCCAGGTGCTTGGGACCTTGTTCAGGAACTCCCAGCACGTGGGACAAAAGGTCGGACGCCGCGCCAAACATACACGTGGCACGGCTTGAAAACGCGTTGGACAGCTGCAGTGCAACCTCAAGAAACCCTTGCAGAAGCAGCAGCAGTATCTTACACAGATCTGGCCACGCAGAGCCAAATGGAGTACATTTTGAATTGACAGTAATTTTTTTAAAAATACCAATATTCTTTAAGTAATGCACTTATTCACTTACGACGTATTAACGCGCATCTACGAGGAGATCTCGACGAGTTTGTTCTTTTGTTCCGGAGGGTATTATTGTTTTTTTTTACAATGGTCAAGGTGTAATTTGGCCGTGACGTCGTCTTGATGCCGCTTCGCAGAAATTGTGGCAATTTGGTGTTGCGCTTCAGAACGAGGGCCCCGAGATCATCTTTAAAAAAAAAGTAACTGTGACACCAACGCTCAAGGTCACCGACAAATCTCGCAGGCCCTGCTGCGCTCGATGTCACACCACCTCCACACTTGGCTAATTTAACATCTAGTGCAAGAGCAGGTTAAAAACTCTGCCTGTTATTAGGTGCGCCAATGCGTGGACACCAAAAACCTATATTCACCGAATGATCGGAATTCATAATTTCCCCAGCGGAGGTGCAGAAATGGGTCGAGAGGGGGGTAAAGAAAGAAAGGGTTTGTTTGTACGGTTGATTGCAGCGCCGTCGTTTAACCATTATGAGCCATTGTCCCGTACACAAAACGTACGTGTCACTGTGTTCGTGAGGGGTTGATAATTTTGAAAAAAATATGCCAATTTGTAGTGCCACCGTGCGATAACCGTCCTGTCATTACATCGAAAAACAACAAATATTCAGCACTCCGCATACACGTTGTCATGTCACGGTTATAAATATTAACCAGGAACATGTTCTTTTACCCACAATCCTCACTTGGTATCCCTTAAATATTTATGCGCTTGTTTACTCGACACAGTTTGCACGATTTTGTTTGTCCCTGTAGAGCTGTCTCTATGCATTAAATCTGTATAATTAGCGGATTGGCCTTCTCCACAGTGAAATACCACAAATGTTTACATTTCATGCTTGGACGTTTATCACCATTTTCTCTTTTGGCGCGAGCTGCAGGAGTCGCCCGAGGCACCTGAGCACAATAGAAACATTGTTCGCACGCAAGTTTTGTAAAAGCATTTCCCCCCAAATGTTTACATTAAGCTTTTTATTTTTAAACAAACACGACACCAGCTGAAAGAAAGAGAGAAATTCTGATTATGTGCTATCGTTTTACTGCCGAGTCATGGATTCTCTATGGAGGTCTTTTATATATCTTCTTGGTTCTTTCGGTAAAGTCACGAAGAAGGAAAATAATAACGTAGAAGGAAAATAATAAAATAATAAAAATAAAACATTATAAAATAATTCTCACGACGTTTCGGCCACAACGCAAGCAGCCGTCTTCAGGTGGACACTCTGCCTTCTCGACAGACCTGTTCTCCACCTGAAGACGGCTGCTTGCGTTGTGGCCGAAACGTCGTAAGAATTATTTTATTATGTTTTATTTTTATTATTTTATTATTTTCCTTCTACGTGACTTTACCGAAAGAACCAAGAAGATGAATCCCTGCAGTCACGAAAGCTTTAAATCGTCTTTTATATAGCCAACAGCCATCGGTAATATTCGCCTTTGCCGAGGGTCAGCGCTAAAAATTTGCGCAAATCGCCGAGAGCCAATACATTTTCTCCGCGTGCTTTCGGCAAAGTTGATCCGTAGCACCGCCGCTCTTACTGAAGTGCGCACATTTAACTTTAATTACGCTCCACTAAGAAAGCCAGCCGCCCTCTGTGCAAAGAGCCCAGAGGGACCGAGCGAAGACCTCCACCAATTATGAAATTTGGCTCCATTGGGCACACAGTGTTCATTTGCCCCCACCCCCCCCACCCCACCCCCATGAGTAAAGAGGCACACGTGTGCCCTGCACTGGCCGTGCAACCCGCAGCAGTCAGAAGTAATGATTTCCATTGGCTGCGGAACGCTCGCCAAAAAGCATCAGGCCCTGCAGTGAAATGATGCATCGTCTTTGTTGCTGCACGGCATGTGGGCAGTCAGAAAATAATTTTGAGGACAATGACCTTATCTGAAGGATTGCCAGCACCCTTCCGGTGAATATTTTAGAACCGTGCGATGGGCTCCGAGATTTATGAGGGCGTTTAAATGTTGTTTTACAATGTGGTGTTTGGAGAGAAAAAATAGAGAGAGAAAAAAATCTACAAACGATACCTTTATAATCTGCTTAAAAGCATCCGTTCAATGAAAGCATGTATTTTCAATTAGTACTGCAACAAAGCCGAATTCGTCAGGTTTGTACAAATGGAATACCTGTTTGCTCAAATGACAACGCGGCAGAAGAGTGGTGGTGCAGCGGTTAGCGCACTTCACTCATGATCCCAGCAACCTGAATTACTGGCTCCTCTGGCATCAGTGGCGCAAAAAAATGATTGTAGAGAGTAACGGCCCTGTATCTAGATTATTAACATGTCAATGTCATCCCAATTCAAGACTTGGGTGTAGCAGCCACTGGAGCTACGCACTTTTAAATGAACACTGAAAACGAATTTCTTTAAAACTGATTTGTGTTTAGTTTGTTGTCCTTCCCCCGCACCTCTGATTAGCACGGTCGGCTACGTACGGTACGAAAGAAGTTGAACATACATATTTCTAGATTTGAAGCTTTTGTGACTGCAAGGATTCATATTCTTGGGTTTTTTCGGTAAAGTCACGTAGGTAAAAAATCTAAATTAAAATTAATAAAAGTAAAATAAAAATAAAATAAAAATCACAACGTGATTTAGTAAATAAACCGTCACAGCGTGCTGTGACGGTTCCACCTGAAGACGGAAGCTTGTGTTGCCTCCGAAACGACGGGATTATTTATTTATTTTATTTTACTTTTATTAATTTTATTTTTTTACCTACGTGACTTTACCGAAAAAACCCAAGAATATCAACATACATACATAGTGGCACCGTGCTTTGGCGCACCGCACCTTGAATAATGCAACCCGAGTTCGATTTCCGGCCATGATAAGTGATATCTGGACCGGTACTGTGCCCCACCTTCACCAAGCCGCACGGAACCAGCGTGGTGAAGCATGATGATTAACAAAAACACGCAATGACCGATAAGGTGTAAGAGAAGCATGACACAGGGCTGTCAATGATTACTATGATCATTTATATTGCGGCAATGTTTTGGAGGGGGGAAAAACAACTGCCTCTACAAAAAAGTAGGATTGAAACCCCGTAAAAAAATGTGCACATCAATTGTAGATGTAACAGAATGGCAGCAACAACAACACTGGGAAAATGTAAATCAATCACCATTTACCGTGCTCCAAGCTCAGCAGTGCGAGCCACCAAATTCACCGGGGGGGTGGGCGTGACTACGGAACACTTGGAAACCACAGAGGTAGAAAAGAAAAAAAATATATATAAATTTGTAAATATATATATATATAAAAGCAAATATGCATAAAAGCAATTAACATTTTACTTAAATGTTACAAATGAAAAAGCCATCACCATTAATTACAATGCTCCGAATTATGACTGACAAACCAAAAAAGACGTCTGTAAAAAAAAAGAAGCCCTGATGTGTGTATTTGTTATCTCGCACGGCAAATGTGGTGGGTCAGTCCTGCGGGTGTAAACCGACGACAGAATGATCGGCCCGGGCCTGCTCCCGTGAGGACTCTGCGTGGCTGTCATAATTTATCAGGCAACCGGCATGGCTCCCTTTATCTGCATTCAAACATCAGCCGGGGGAATCGGAGCCGTGAAGAAATTCTGCACTTGGAGCAGCGAGATAACAGATAATCAATAACAGTTTGGAATCAAAGGCAACGGCCGTTCCTTGCAGAACTGGCTTTAGGGCAACATTTATCATTTTATTTCTTCCCAATGCTTTGGACCTTTAATCTAAAAGCCTGGTACATCCCCTGAAAAAAAATACAGTCTGGCATTCTGCAGACCCTGGGTTGTAAAAAAAAACAATTGGGCATTAGCAACAAGGCGCTTGTATTTTGCCATCAGTAAAAACGCATGCAACAACTGAAATTTATGGGGCGGCCTTAGCGTCAGTAAAAGGGGTTTATATTACTGGAGCAGCAATGGCATTGTTATTTTTTCATGGGTATGCATTTAAATTGGAAAAAGATACTCGCTCTAGACCAAAGTAAAAATCTTAAGGTGCAGCCCTGCAAATGATTGCACATGCCACTGCTGGCAGAAGTGCCTCCACTAAAGGGACGTGAAGAAAACAACCTCTCGATCGCATTTAGCCTGGTCTTCCAAGCTGGCTAAACATCTTGGAAGGGGTGGGAGTACCCACACTTTACCCCACTACACGTACCTTGTTGATCGAGTAAATGTGGTGTACCCATTCATAAGGCTCGGTGGACAGAGGTTGGGAAGGGGGAGGGGTTAGTGGGAATATAAGAAATGTATAATAGGAAGGGGTGATTTAAAAACTTGTCCCATTGTTTCAACAGCCACGCCGGAAGATCGAGTTGAAACGGATTGCAAGTTCAGTGCGCTAATGATTAGAACCACGAGTGCATCCCAGTGTTAGAAGTAAATGTATGTTTATTTATTTAGCGAATTCTTTTACATGTGATTTTCACAAAAGTTAAAATAAATGTGCTATTGCATTGCTCTGTCTCTTTGCAGTTTCAATTGCGCGCTCACCGTGAATTTGCTAATATATAAATTCCAACTCTCAAATAAATTATGCTGCTGTAGCAGCTATTCATACACATTATGCAGTATCCAACTTAAGAAAGCATGGGAAGATAGGCAATTATCGTGAACTTTCAAGTGTGAAAAGGAGATATGTGATAAATTTAATTTCAACTATTATTCATATGTATGCATGTATACAAAAATGCATAGTAGCTAAGACCAAATCACCCACGACGTGCCCAAACTTATCAAATCTCAGAAGCAAAGCAGGGTTGAGCCTGGATAATGCTTGAATGTGTAAGCATCATGCACAAACAGGTTGCCACAGAGAAGCGAAGCAAATTTCACTGCTCCACCCTGCATAATGTTCATATTTAATTGTGCGTTTAATTATTTAGAAATGTTAACCTAACTTCACCCCATATATTCCACACTTGACTCCATAAGAATGGCACTGAACTCACGCACACAGGAGACGGAGCTGTGGGCTAGATCTTAGTTTTTTTGCAGTTTGCGCAGCATATATCTCCTATGTGTTTTTGGGCCATACCAAACTCAAGTTCCTGAAGAAGACCCCAGTAATGTGCAGCGAAACGTCGGACATCATGCCGAATAACACTTGGCAACAGCCCGATTGCACATCAGGGGATCTGTGGTAATTTCCATAAAACGGCGTACGTGAAGTTTATATTTACTTTCCCACCTGAATTTGTGTAAGGTTAGGACGATTTTCGATCATAATTATTATATTTGATGCACTCGGCCACTTAGATGTACTGGGCTAACGCATGTCCAAATCAAGTCAGTGGTTAGTCATGAGCAGAAATCATCAAGTGCCTAAAGGCTGCCCGTGGAAATTATATTAGTTATGTTTGATGTAATTGGACAAAGCATGAATAAATCCTTTACAAGCTTCAAGGTTGGCATTGTCTACTTAATGAGATGCATATTATAGCACATGCAATAATACGTGCATTGACAAATTCTACCAGGTGCTAGGTAGAATTTTAAAGGCAAATTGTAGAATCGTGAGAGATGGCAATGGCTTGGGGAGGCCTTCATCCAGCAGCAGATTGATCAAAGCTGATGTTGACCAGTATGATGAATAAATGGATTCCACTAAAATGTCTCCTTTTCCATCTCCTCCACCTTTATCGTGCAAGAAAAAGACATTAACATAGTGAAATGTCATCCCGTGAAGGTACATTACACAAGTTGATTACTTCCACAAGCATGATAAAATACAAGGTGCATTGTCTTCTGTTACAACAAATGTTTGGCTTCCATTTTTTTTACCATATTGTGATGTTTTTTTTTTACAAACACCCCTGATGCTGTTCTTAACTAGTAATGAATGCTGTCAGTGCAGTCCCTTCGATTCGATTAATTCATCTTGCCACTGCTGGCGGAAGCGCCTCCACTCGGGGCAGCTCGAGAGAGCCACACTGAGAGACGGTATTTGGATGACCCTTCCACAATGGCCAAACCGAAATCTTGGAAACACGTGGGAGTACCCACACTTCACCCCCACCACGTGCAACTTACCGATTGACCGTGGCACACTATCGCCTATTAGGGCTGCTGCGGTGTGGACAGAGGCCGGGCGTTTGAAGGAGCCTCCGCATTGTGTCAGCTGCCGTGCCTGGAGATCGTATCGAACCGGCGGACCTTTGGATTGCAAGTCCATCGCGCTAATCTTGACACCACGCCAGCATCCAGAGGAGATTATGAACACTAATTAATTTACGATCGCGGCGTTTCTTAAGTTTTTAATGATTTAAAATGCATTATCTTTAGCTCTGTGTCAATCCACTGCTGGATGATGACCTCCATGTGCAACATCAGCCATGCAGGTACAGTACATGATGGTCCAGATGTCTCGTGACCCCCATTTCATTCTCGAAAACTTCATATATTTTAGGCAGGGTTTATTTAAAACAGAAGTGAATATGCAAAGGAAAAACATAAGGGGTCAATTGGGGGGGGGGGGGGGGGGAGGTGTCACAAGACATCTGTACCACGCTGTACATCACCGCAGGTTCAGTGGGGGGTTAATAAACGTGGTGGAGGGGGGTTGGGTGTTAAACGTGGCCGGGAATCAAACTCAGGTTCCTGGGTATACAGCGCAGTCCACAAATTACTGCATTACCGCTTCACCCACCTTTGCTAATTACTGTCTGTGAAACATACGGATCATACAAATACAACACAACTTAAAAAAAAAGTTAAAATAACATATAACAGCTATAGCAATAATAACACCGTAATACTGTAATCGAGTGCTTCATGGAATATATGGGGGGAAAAAAGATTTAAGGTAAAACGGCCGCACACAATTTTCGGTGGCGAGATGAGAACTGTAAACACTGCCAAGAGGTTCTAGCTAAGCGTAACAAATCCAGTGTCATCAACTTGCCCGAAATACCCTGTCCGGACACGCTTCACGAATCCTTCTGTTAAAAAACCAGCTTCAAGGTCAGCTGAGGAGCTTCCTTTATACAGTGTCGTAAGATAATTTAGTGCTTGCTATTTCCGTTAAAAAGGCACTCTCTCATCCACGCAGAATGGACAAGCCCCCTTGCATTGCTTTTTATTTTCCACGGAGAATCTCTATTCAGAGCAAGACTCAATATCGATCCCACCAGACCAGACTGCAAAAAAAGCAAAACCACGCCTTCCTTAATCAAAATGTAGGTCGTGGCACGCGCAGTTTTTTCCCCATCATTATGATACAGCCACGAAGGTTCCACCGAAGAGGCGACGCCGAGGACATATATAAATTAAAAACGCATTAAACCGCCTTGTTCCGACGAACAATAATAACAGTGGTCAACACACTTTCTGGCATAAGGTATTCCAACGGGATTAAGGTAATTTTGGGGTGCTGATTCCAAATCTGGCATCAGTTTTTGTCTATCACATCAGGTTTTTTGAGATATCAATAGTGCATTTTCAATAAAAACTGCAGAAGAAAAATATTAAATAAATGTGGATATCTACATAAAGTTATATTATAAACACACTATCCTAAAAATACAGCACCATATTTTAACACTAAAGCAGTCACTGACTCGCAACAACGTGCAATCATTAGTGACAGAGTTAATTTCGGGTAAAATCAATGAAAATGGGGTATGCCGATAGCATAAAAATTAGATGTGATAGAGCAAATCTGAGACCAGATTTGGAATCAGCACCCTGAAATTAGTCTAAAACAGCTGCAAAAGTCCAGGCCAGAAATTTTTTTTGTTGACCAGTGTAATGGTAATGTAAACCCCGGATGAAAACAAATGGTTTTTCTAACAGTGATATGAAAAATATGTTTAAACCGTGAAAGGCGTACGGCGATTCCTCTCGGTGTTGGTATGTTCTATTTATAAGGCAAGCCCTTGCTTTGAAGCCTTGAGACCCCTAGTGGAAGAATTAGAAGTGCTCTTTAGGGATACTCCCTAAAAATAACTGCAAACTACTACACACACGCACAATAAAACGGATTACTATTGTTACATTTAAACAGACCCCCGGAGACCACTGCTGGCAAAACAAAGGTATGTAATTCAGTTTTATATTTGCCGTATGCGCGTTTTTATTTCTACATTCCACTGTTGAGCCAAGCCTTGAGATTCGGGAGGCTTACTTTAAAGTGAAGTACATATAAATATTGAAAAGGCTTTTTTGCGCATTTGCGACAAAATAATTAATCCGCTCCACGATTCAACTGAATTTTGGGTCACAATTAAAATTCACAAATCGGTGGTATGAATATATACATAAAATGCACCACCATTAGCCATGATCTAACCGCTGCTGGATGAAGGCACCCTCCCCCCCACACACCCTTCGCTATCTCTCTTGCTCTTGCGATGGAACGATCAACCAAGCTCTTGCACCGATGCCAATTTCATTGTTCCGTCTCGGTTCCATCTCCACGGTTGGCATGCTCTCAGGCCTGTTCCCTGCTTTGCATGCCACGCCGTCGTTCGTCTTGACCACTGGCCATCGTTCTAGCCAGCAACGTGTCTTGCCCTAGCCCACCAAATGTCACTAACAGCTCGAATTATGAATTTAACTCGTGTCGCTCAGTATAATCCCAAGCATGCACTTCTCCACGTTTCTTTGTGCACGTTTCAGCTTTATACTCCACATTCTTCATATACACCGATTTAAAAAAAAACCCGTTCTACTTTACCCACGTTGGCAAGTTGCTTCGTGATGAAACTATATATGAATCAAAATCAATTGCGCTTCAAAACCACTTTAATAGATGACGGCAGATGGTGAACAAGAACGACAAAGTGGCATCCAAGGATGACAACGCATCCGAGAGGTTGTCCACCGTGGAGATGGAGTGAAAAATTCAGGCTCGCAGTGGATTGTTACCACAAATGAACCACAGTACCTTCCTGATTTCGTCATGGAGCATAAACCACCACGCCAACTCCAGTGATCCTCGCAGCAGTTTTTGGCGAGCCATTGAACAAAGACGGTCACCGCATTGCGCGCTTTCAGATGTGCTACTGCGGCCGTCTGGAACGCTCTTCCTTCCAATTTTAAGAAGCTACTGGAGCTATGAACTTTTAAATATAGGTGTTGAAAAATTAATTTAGAACAGTTTTTTTTGTCCTTAGTTTGTTGTCCTTCCCGCGCACCTTCAATTAGCAAGGTTGGCTACGTACAGTGCGAAAGAAGTTTATCATTCGTACAAACGCATACATCGTAGGATTGTGAGAGGTGGCGGGGGCTTGAGGCCTTTATACATCAGTGAACTGACCATGGCTGTTAATGATGATGAAGTCTTATATCCTTAACGATGCATAAACATGCCTTGAATTTGTATTTATTTCTTCAGCAGTATCTATAATAGTTTTTTTAATGCTCATTAGATAAACCAGTTGTGTTGATGTTCATTGTGCAGATCGACTCACACTACCCGTGAGTGCCATCACATTAAGGGTCGTGGGAGGAAAACATTCAATTATAAAAGTAAATTCTTTATATTTAGATATTGTAAATGATTCAGTAGATTTAATTCTCAAAAAAATGTTACGTCCATTGTGATAAAGTATTTATCCAAATGTAAAAAAAGGGAAAACAAATACGCATATATGAGTCTGTTTATAATTCATAATAAACGTTTTTGGATTAGATCACGTTATTTATAAATGTGTCGTAACCCTCCACCACCCGACACGGCCAATCAGCAAAAAAGTGTCACGTTGACAAAAGACAAATAGTTCACTACTTTAGCCCACCTGGGTGTTGAAGCGTGAAACCACACCATTAACAATTTTTGAGTACGACGTTTCGCTGGTAATTGCATCCAGCATCATCGGGCAATTCGCCAGATTGGCGAGGCTCTGCTCTTGCTCTCGGTCTTAAATAGAGCAGCAGCAGGGTGACGTCATCATCTGTAAATGTTGTGGTTTCACTCTTCAACACACCGGTGGGCTAAAGTAGTGAACTATTTGTCTTTTGTCAACGTGACACTTTTTTGCTGATATGCCGTGTCGGGTGGTGGAGGGTTACGACACATTTATAAATAACGCGATCTAACCCAAAAACGTTTATTATGAATAATATTGGTCGCGAAAGTCTACGTGTTAAAATGAGTCTGTTTTCTATTTCCGTATATGAGGTGGCTGCGGGGGTCAGGGGGTCAGAGCAATGACCCAGCCCTGATGAAATCGACCCAGAAAATATTTCTGCACTCAACACACCACAGCTCGTATGCCTCCCTATGGCTGTGGCAAATTGGTCTTGTGCCACCTTCTCCAGGCCAATCAAGCGACCCAGAAAATATTCAGTGTGAATCAAAGCCCCGGTTTAAATACACGGTTTATTTAGTACATTCCACATATGTTGACCAGATGGAACAACTAAGTATTACATTTGAAACAAGTAAAAATTTCCAATTTATATATATATATAAAAAAAGGAAACTTTGAGTACATTTACAACGAGTTCATGGCAATGCTCGAGATTATTTACCCATGCACAAAAATACTGATTGAATTACCCTAATAGTTTCTGCTCCTCCAGGGGAGAATTACCAGCACTTCAAGTCACTTGCACTGATCAATGATCTACTGTAAATAATGTGGTATCGATCAGGCATTCTAAAGCTTGCTCAACTAGTGTTACTTGTGTATTTTGTTAAAGTAAGGCGATGTTTATTATTCATTGGTCATCAGCAGAAGCAGCAGGTGCAGTCATTGTCTATCCACTGCTGGCTGAAGGCCTCTCCAAGCCGCCGTCGCCAGCCCTGATGGTCACGCGATCCTACAAGCCTCCTGGCCCGTGCACAAGAGACAGGATCATTGCCGATCTTATCGAGCAGATCTCATCACTCCATCTCCATGGAGGGCGCCCTTCAGGTGTGTTCCCTTCTTTTACTACCACTCGGTCGTTCATCTCGACCGCCAGGTATCATCCCTCACTACAACATGGCCGGCCCAGGTCTGTTTACTTTCCTTTACAGCCATTATTGAAGCCTCGAACGTGCGTGTTGTATAATGCACGTGACCCTCTGCCTTCTCGCAGTGTAATTCCAGGCATGCAACTCTGCGCGCTTCTCTGCCACGGTTTACAGATTTTATTCCACATTATTCATCATTGTTCAATTTTCTGTTCCAATCTCTGATCCATGCACAAAATGTAAAAAAAAAAAATTGCACGCGGTATTATTATTATTATCACTACATATATATTTAAATTGTAGCATATTTTCGGCGAGACATATATTTACATTCAGCTTAAAGCTCGGCCATTCAAGCAAATATATACAGGCCAAGAGTCATGCCTGGCCTGCTTTTGTCTATCTGAACTGAAAATGGGATCAGGGCAGCTGTAAAAAGCAAGAACAGACCTGACATTTCGCTCATCCTCAATCTTTGTTCAAACAAAAGGAAAGATGGCTTCACAGAGACGGCCTGTGTTTATAAACTGAACAGCGGCTTAAGGGACATAAGCCATTGAGCAAACTATTTTGATCCCATTAAAAAAACTCAGATTTTGCAGTGTCTGATCATTTCTGTTTGAAAAGTAAAATGCTGTAATGCTGCAGGCTAATTCAGCAAATTGAATGCTTTTCATTATCTTTCCACAAGCGTTTGGTAAATCAGCGACTTGATTTACATTTTGTTCACAGACGACATGTTATTATTTGGAGGGGTAAAGATTATTCCCAACTTTAGCACATATATGCACAGTTACAGGCAGAGATCGCAACCGGGTACCCGATACCCGTACCCTACCCGATACCCGGCTACCCGTACCCGGCCAGGTACGGGTTACGGGTACCCGTTTGCGACCCTGGTGCGGCCAGGTACGGGTACGGGTAGACCGTGAGTCACTGGTAAGTCACCGTTTGTCACTCATTTCCAAACATCTTGTCTCTTCTCACAATTCAAGTTCCTAGAATCAACCCACCCGTGCCTGCAACATGGCTTCATCCCAGAGGTCGCAATCGGGTACCCGATAACTGTACCGTACCCGGCCGGGTACGGGTAGGGTACCCGTTTGCGACCCTGGTGCGGCCGGGTACGGGTACGGGTAAGGAATCAAAACGCGTTTGCGACCTCTGGTTACAGGCCTTTATCAATTTGCTGCTGCATGAAAGTCTCTTGACAACATTGTTGGTCATGGATTGCTGAAGAGATGTGCCAGGACTGGTTCAGATTTCACTTACCACTGATGTTAGCCGTGGAGAGGAATCGAACTAAGTTCGCTGGGTTAACAACACAGTGAGATAACCACTGCACCATCACTTTTCCTGGTGTATATATAGTCTAGAGCTTCAATAATTATTGCTATAACCACGTTATTAGCCAGTCGTTAAATTGGACTCGTAAATGCTCCAGGATTTCATGGCCAAAAAACATGCATTGAGATTATTTAGATTATTTTGGTGCTATAAATGTCCAAATGATGGGCCACTTTGTTGAGCTATCATTTGGGGCCTGGTCACTTCTGAAAAACAAGTTAATACCTCAGTGGACTTTGCCTGATTGGATGGGGATTGTTTAGTTTTATTGCATGTGTTTGGGTGATTTGTTTACCTTTCTTGTATAGTAGAGGTTTTTTTTGGGGTTAGATCGAGTAAATTTATAAACGTGTCGTTAAAGCCCGACACCACCCGACACAGCCGACTAGTAAGGGTTGTCACGTAAACATTATGGATGATATTGGTCGAGAAAGCCTATGTGTTAAACTAACCTTTATTGTACTTTGCACTAATATCATGTTATATTCTTGGTTCTTTCGGTAAAGTCACGTAGAAGGGAAATAGTATTATTAATTTAAAGCTTTCGTGACTGCAGGGATTCATATTCTTGGTTCTTTCAGTAAAGTCACGTAGAAGGGAAATAATAAATAATAAGGGAAATAATAAATAATATTATTTCCCTTCTACGTGACTTTACCGAAAGAACCAAGAATATGAATCCTACTATCATGTTATATTCTTGGTTCTTTCGGTAAAGTCACGTAGAAGGGAAATCATATTATTTATTATTTCCCTTCTACGTGACTTTACCGAAAGAACCAAGAATATGAATCCCTGCAGTCACGAAAGTTTTAAATTACTATCATGTTGTTGTATTGTTTGTTGTTATAAACCGCGCCTACTGGACATCTGTGGAAAAGAGCTTCATAGCTCACCTCCAGTATAAATACATATTCTGATTGATTGATTCTGATTGTATGTTCCACCAAATTACGGATAACATATTCAAATGTCATTACATCAAATGATTGGTATAGTATCCACTCAACGATGCACTAGACACACGTTGACAAACATTGATTGGGGAATATTTTACTGTTTTTTCTATTTTTCGATTTAAAGCTTTCGTGACTGCAGGGATTCATCTTCTTGGTTCTTTCGGTAAAGTCACATAGAAGGGAAATAATAAAATAATAAAAATAAATATTTTATTATGCTTTATTTTTATTATTTCCCTTCTACGTAACTTTACCGAAAGAACCAAGAAGATGTTTTTTCTATCTTTTTTTTGGTCGTCTTCTCCAGTTTAATCCCGATTGCGCTATTGGGTGTCGCGTTGTGAGAAGAAGAATCCCTTTGGAACTCTTGCCGAACAGCGCAACGCATTCGTGCTAGAGAATGGCCCGTAGAAGGCGATTCAACAGAACTACTGTTTTTTAGATTCGTTCAAAGGATCTTTGATCGACACCACAGACGGCAGCACTTGGAATATTTTGTTCAGGTTATTTGTGGCGATGCAGATAACGTATTGCCTATTGGGGGAGGGAGTTAATGGAAAGGAAAATGAAAAAGATGTCCAAGATCCTCAGTATTATCTTCAAATAGTTTGCCATCAATAGTATTGCACTGCAATTACAATCAAGTATTCAAATTAATCCATAATAGAGGTTTTTTGGGTTAAATCGCGTAAATATCTAAATGTGTTATTAAAACATTCATATGTTTATGCGATCACACCCAATAACCCTCTATTAAGGATTATATTGGTCGCGAAAGCCTACGTCTTAAACTATTAAAATTCAATCTTAAAATGCACTTCTATATGGACTGTATTTCAATCACCCGTACCTTAATTAACCCTACTGCAATAGTCTGAATGCTCTATCATAATTTAGCCAAATGCAACGTGATTGTCTCATCCATTAAGGGGACCATCATTGAACTAAACGAGAAAGTCATCCAGTCATACGGTAGTGTTATGATGTATAAAGAAGCAAATTCAAACACAGCATGTGTATGTATCATCTGCATGGCAGAGCAGGCCAAATGTGTTCTAGAGGAACTCTTTTCTTCATCACAATGTCATGCTACATTGTCGATTCTTAATAACTTCACTTGCAATTGCATTCGACACATATCCTTGTCTGTTTATATATTAATGCAATAGTCACCTTATATCTACCGAATGTTTCTGTAACGTAATTTTGTAATTGTACTATGAACTGCCTGAGCTGACTTACGCTACAGGGTAGATATATATTATTTAACGTTCATTTATAACCGTGCGACATTTTCAACGTCTCATGTGAAGCAGTTGTATTTACACCATGGGAACCTCATTTGCCAGTAAAAATATGATAATTGGTTTTTTACCCTTCTATCTGGCAACAAACTGACACCTTTTTACAAGGAGTCATGTTTGCATAGACCGCAATACCTGCAGTCATAATACAAACAAAAGACATAACTCTGATAATGTGCACTGTCCTTGAAGTTGATTAGTCCACACCCGAGACAGCTTTCCTTAGAGCCTAGTCTCACATGGGTTGGCGTCATCTGGTCCAACCCATGTGAGACTAGGCTCTAAGGAAAGCTGTCTCGGGTGTGGACCAATCAACTTCAGGGACAGTGCACATTATCAGAGTTATGTCTTTTGTTTGTATTATGACTGCAGGTATTGCGGTCTATGCAAACATGACTCCTTGTAAAAAGGTGTCAGTTTTGTTGCCAGATAGAAGGGTAAAAAAGCAAATATTAGTTTATTTAGTTTTCATTTCTATTTCGCTCCATGGGTATACGTTCTTTAATTTTGGTCAGCTTTTGTCATGTTGGTGACTCAAGTCCCCTTTGTGAATGAGATTCTCCTGATCTCCCGAGTTTTCACCTGGTTAAACAAAATAAACTTGAACTCTATCTGTCTCGTGGAGGCCTTTCCACCAGAAGTGGTGACAGCCACAGAATTAGAAGAATATTTATTATTGCTGGAGGAATCCGATGAGCTGTAAAGCTCTTTTTCAACGAATTGCAGTACTGCACCTTTACCTTTGATACATATCATACATTTTCAGCAAGAAATATTCTGAACGTTATTTTTGTGCTTACCAATGACTAGCAAAAAATAAACCCAAGCTCTCTAGATACATAATATATTGCATAGAAAAAGCTTACATTTTTTTTGACGATCGCAAACTAATGCAATAAAAAAATACAGACGTGTCTGCGTCGCTGAAAAAAATCACGGTCGGGGGGGTGTGGGTTTGTGGGATATTTTCATAGCTGCGCGACGCTCAATGCAGGTACCCGAGCTGAGCTAACGACGCTTCAAGCGCGGGTTTATATTGTTAATTCGGGCCCAGTGCCTCACTGTCGCCCGCACTTATCAGCTAAATTCAGGAGCCGCGCTGGCGAGCCGGTGTCAGCCGGATGACGGATGGTTACGCTCCCACGATCTCGCCGCCTCGCTCCTCCGCGTTAACATGCACGGCGCGGGTTTTTGCCGCTAAACATTAACGGAGCCTGCAGTCCATCTGTGCAGCCCCTAACCCTCCCATCTCCAAAGTTAATTTGCTGGTCCAGCGGCAAGGAGGGCTGGGGCCAGGTCGCTGGATCAGCAACCGCTCTTTCCAATTTATTTCTCGTTTTGCTTTTGTCCCCAGTGTTACCAAGTATCTGAGAGACCTATATTTGGTTTGTTATCTTTTTTTCCCCGTGCCGTTTTTGGAATGTATTTCTTATTTTACTCTATGCCATTGAGTTGTAGATAAATATGGCATTTTTACGGAATGTTCAAGGGTTTTTCTTTGCCTTGACGATAATAATAATAATACAGAATATGGATATAAGCACACTCCTTGACCCTTGACCGCAAGCGCTGATGTCAGAAGTTTCCTTTTGCATTACCCTAAGAGTGGAATGAAAGCAAGCATTGCTTTTTTCCGAACTGTGTTTATTCAGATTCTGCTGTAAGAATAACTCAGAGCCCTTTGCCAATCCACTGCTGGATGGAGACTTCCCCACACTGTGTTGGTCATCGGGTTGTTTGACCGTACTTCACCACGCTGGTTCGCGTGGCTTGGTGAAGGTAGGGCCCAAAATTGGTTCAGAAATCACTCACCACTGACGTTAGCTGTGACCAGAAATCGGACTCAGGTGGCTGGGTTTATGATCCCAACGTTTATACATAAGCATACTCTCTTTTAAGTTATTAACCAAATCGCAGTAACAAAATCGTGGTGTATTATTAGATTAAATGTCTTCCTACATTTATATTACCAACCTACACTGACCATAGTGGTTAGGTAAGGTCAAACAATCCCTATGATCGAGTCAGTGTGGGGAGGCCTCCATCCAGCAGTAGACTGGAAAAGGGGTGTACATGGTGATGATTATTATAATTGTAATTTTTTTTATATATATAACTTCCAGTATTAATATACATGCTCACAGCATGATGAGGCGAGAACAAGCACGTGTAACAATGCTCTATTTTTATACATCTAAAGATAAAAACAACGTTGCCATTCGTTACATTTCAAAGCACGGTGGAATTTCGTAGGTTGCTCTTCAAAGTATTGAAAAACAACAAGGATCGCCATTTCAAACAAAAATCACACCTGATATCCAGCAACCAATATTTAACATTTGTGTTCCTTTTGTGGAGGAAAAAATAAAATAACCAAAAATATTTTTATAATTTATTTTCCATTGTAAAAAAATATATACATATAAGGAATATAAAAAAATGTGCTTCACTCGGTGCACAGAACAGCAGCAGGACCACACCGCGAGGCGATATTTGCCAGGAACAGCCTGGCCACCCGAGCATGATCCTCGCTCGGGGCAGTAAGATGGAGGAGGAATGGGCACGCGCAAAAAAAAAAAAAGTTGAACAACCCAAGGCCTGTGTCACTTCGTTCAACATTAGCTGGAAAAGGGCTGCTGCTTTAGCGTTGCAACCAAACCAAACCCAGGCTTTTGTTTGGCCTCATTGCATAAACAGAGCAAATGCCAAAGTGTTCGTGAGTACGTTGTATATGATTTGTGTGCCCTATTCTATCAGGCTTATGGGTTACACCGGAATGTTGTAAAAATGTTAAATGATTCAATGTTTTTGGCTGGCTGAGTCATCAACATTGTTTGTCATGAAAAAAAATGTATATACATTAGAAAGTATCACTATGAATTTTTATAAAAATATTTCTGCAAAAGGCAATTCATTACACTGGTCAACAATAAAAAACCCTTTTTTCTGGCCTGGACTTTTGCGGCTGTTTTAGACTAATTTCAGGGTGCTGATTCCAAATCTGATCTCAGATTTGCTCTATCACATCTCATTTTATGCTATCGGCATACGCCATTTTCATTTATTTTACCCGAAATTAACTCTGTCACTTATGATTGCAAGTTGTTGCGAGTCAGTTACTGCTTTAGTGTTAAAATATGGTGCTGTATTTTTAGGATAGTGTGTTTATAATATCATTTTATGTAGATATCCACATTTATTTAATATTTTTCTTCTGCAGTTTTTATTGAAAATGCAATATTTGATATCTCAAAACCCTGATGTGATAGACAAAAACTGATGCCAGATTTGGAATCAGCACCCCAAAATTACCTTAAACCCGTTGGAATACCTTATGCCAGAAAAAGTGTGTTGACCAGTGTTATTTGTGATTTCAATTATATATTGCTCAATAACGATCTCATACAAATATATCACACAGCAATATAAATGCCGGTTGGCTCAGGGGCCAGAGAACCGAGCCAGCAACGCTGAGAACCTGGGTTTGAGTCCAGGTAGCCGTCCATTATTAAACTGGATTCTCAAGTGTCGAGAGCTGATGGTCTCAACCTGGTCACCTATAACTGCACAATCAATTTGCAACAAACCCCATTATCACATATGGAAATGTGTGCCCCCAAGTCACTTGATGATGGAATCTCAGAGGTAGAAGTAGCTATTTGATGTCTGCTTCCACAGGCCATTCTCAAACACGGGGTGATGCAATGCTCTGCCGGAGTTCTGAATGGACACTTGGTCTCATGAAAAGACAACTGCGATAACATTGAGAAAAATACAAAGAAGATGCATGAATTATAAAAAAAATAACATTATCACCGAGGATAATGTCAAAATAGTATAGGCCCAATAATCGGAAAGTGAATAGCACATGCACGCTCTTGGCATTGATGCAGGTTCATTTAGTGTGACACGTAAGCTTTCGCGACCAATATTATTCATAATAAAGATGTTTTGGGGTTAGATCGTGTAAGTATAAATGTATCATTGACCCGCCACCACCCGACACAGCCAACCAGTAAGGTTGTCACGTATACAAAACGTGCCAATTCTTCAGCCCACCGGGTGTGTTGGTCAGTAAATCCACAACATTTACAATTTGAATACTGTGACGTTTCGCTGGTAATTACATCCAGCATTGTCGGGCAATTTTGCCAGAATTGTTTATTTAGCTCGAGCAACGGGAGAGAAATCCACCCCTAAAAACGCTGTACACCGAACGCAGGGTGCTGAATTGTGAATATTGGCCCGTTTCAAGGAGAAGATTCAATTTTGCGAGTAAATATAATTCAACTGCCATTGCATAAGCGTTATACTGTAACACTAAATCTCCATCCCCGCCCCCGACCCCGCCTCTGTCCGCCCAGCAGCATAAATGAGTACGGGGCAGTCAGTCTGTCGACAGGTCACGTGTGGTGGTTGTGGGATAGAGGAGTCTGGGTACTCCCAGCTCTTTCAAAATATCTGGCCAGCATGGGATGGGTCGCCCAATTACCCTACTTAATATCCGATGAAGGAGCCCTCTAGAGCTCCCTAAAGTGGAGGCTCATCCACAAGCAGTGGCGGTGGGTGAGCAATAATTTACAGGACTGGAGATTTACACCTTTGCCACCTTTAACAAACAAATCCGGTAACAGGGGAAAATTGCTGCGAGTGAATTTGCATGCAGGCGACAATTTCGCGACACTGATAATCCTCAATAAACGCGAAACCCAATTCTGGCATCGTGGGCACGCGCGCACACGCGGCGTTCTCAACGAGCCAAACTGCGCGTTTGCTCCTAGGGCCTGTGTGTGTGCGTCTGTGTGTGTGTGTGCGTGATGTGGTACAGGAGGACGTGGAGCTGAGTGGACTTGCCGATGACTGGTACCAGCGGTGTCAAGATCGGCCTCTGTGGAGGAGGCTCGTGAAGGACGCTACTGGGCAGTTGGGAGGCAGTCGCCCTCCAACAACAACGGAGGGCGGAGGAGCGACACTCACAACAACGAGCGGAGCGCCGGGTGGCTAAAGCACAGCAAGTTGGTACAGTAGGGGGCACAGGTGGTGCATCAGCCAGTCATCTCGGTCATCTCGGTCAGTCGACCCGTGGCACCTGCTGGGTCTGCCCCGTGACCTCCTGCCAGCGGGCGTTCGACACTTCACGTGGCCTCAAGGTGCACTTGGCCTGGCACAAGCGTCGTGGTGACGTCACCGCCACTTAGTGGTGAATGGCGGTTGTTGTTGTGTGTGCGTATGTGTGTGTATGTGCATTGATTTGCATGCCTACCGACCATCTGCAGCATGCCGTTACATTTTGTCCATGTGATGGGAGGTGGGGGCGGATTGGGGGGGGGGGATTGGAGGGGGGAGGTATTTTGGGGGGGGGGGGGAAGACTTTCCCCTTGAAGTGTTGTTTTAGTTTGACCCGAAACATTCCTCCAGTTAACCGTAAGGGATTCACATGGCGTGCGCCTCGAAGAGACAGCCAATGGAGTGGAAAAGCAAAAAAAGATTCATGTAATCCTATTACGCTTAAGTCTTTTAAAAACAGGGGTTTAAAAAAAACGCTTCGTGATCAATACGATTTTTTTTTTCTGGATCCAATAATGCCAAAGGGACATGAAAACTGTTGAAATGTTAATTGTTTATGCTGTCGCCAATCTCAAAGAAGTGACCCATATCGAATTTATCAACGTCATTTTTTCGTTTTGGCCCAATGCTAACCACAGGCTTTTATGTACACATCAGACTAAAAAAATATATTTATATATATATAAACACACTAAGAAGCAGCCGTTTCATATTTTCGAGGCTTGATATTTTGAACTGGTTTTTAATTACGTCCTAGCCCCCTCCCCTCTGCATAGTTGTAGCGGACCGCATACATTCTGTTTACAATTAAGCCCAATGGTATCGCGTTAAGAAGAAATGCTGCAAATGTAATGCATTGCCGTACGTGTGTTGTTAATTTCTCCATGACAACAGCACATAATTGCCTACCCTTGAAAAATGTGAGAGCAGATTAATAATGATTATTATAAAAGCAGCTGCAAAGCAAGGTGCTTGGGGTGCTTGTCACTTAGCCTGTGGTGCATTGAGTCGCTGGTTGATTCCTTTCATATTAATCATAAAAAGGTTAAGGTGCAGCCCTGCAATTGCTTGCTCATTCCACCAGCAGCGGAAGAGAAGCCACTCGCGGGAGCTCTACAGAGCCCCCTCTAGAGGGTGTTTTTGGCCTACTCTTCCACGCTGGCCAGATGTCTTTGAAGAGGTGGAAGCACCCGCACATGGCATGCTGATCGGCTAACTGTGGTATACCCCATGCATACTGCTGGGTGCATTGGGTGCAACTCCTATACAAGAACGTCACCAGTGCAGTCAGGTGTGCAGTGGGCATATCACCGCCATTTCCCATCAGCGTTGGAGTGCACCAAGGATCGGCCCTGTCACCACTCCTGTTTATCCTGTGCATGGACACGATCACTGCCGACCTGCACACGCCCCTCCCATGGTCAATTCTCTACGCGGATGACGTCCTCCTCTCAGATGAAGAGAGAGGAGAAGTGGAAAGACAAACGCGCCTGTGGAAGGAACGTTTGGACGAAAACGGGATTAGGTTCAACATCAAAAAGACGGAGTATATGGAGTGTGGCCCCCAAACCGACGGCACCATCAGTATTGACGGAGAAGATCTGAAGAAAGTGACGGACTTTAAGTACCTGGGCTCCACCATCAGCTCAGATGGTAGCATCACGACTGATGTGAGGTCACGAGTCAATGCGGCGTGGATGAAATGGAGGCAAGTCACCGGAGTCCTCTGTGATCGGAAAATGCCGAATAGGCTGAAGGGAAAAATATACAAGACCATCGTCCGACCGGTGGCACTCTATGGATCCGAGTGCTGGCCAGCCACAACTGTACACGAACAAGCTCTCCACACCATGGAGATGAGGATGCTCAGATGGAGCCTCGGGCTCACTCGATGGGATTGTGTCAGGAACGAAGACGTTCGGAAGCGACTTGGTGTGGCCCCCATTGCGGACAAGATGCTTGAGGCAAGGCTTCGGTGGTACGGCCATGTGATGCGAAGTGAAGAGTCATCAGTGGCCAAGACTGCCGTGCGTATTGAGCCAGAGGGCCGCCGTCCACGCGGACGTCCGAAGAAGCAATGGATGGACCGAATAAAGGAAGACATGAAGACGGTCAACGCATCCCCTGAAGATGCCCTGGACCGAGCCAAATGGAGAAGACAATGCCGAAAAGCGGACCCTGCGCCACAGCGGGAACAACGCTAGGAAGAAGAAGAAGATACTGCTGGGTGGAGAGAGGAGTTTGGCGGGTTGGTGGAAATATAAGAAACGTGCCCCGTGTTTCAAATGCCGCTCTTGGAGACGAAATAGAACCCGGTGACTTCTGCTACCCATTACACCACAGCAGCATCCCCCATCATGATAGTAACAATACACCTGTACGGCCTTTTTATCAAGCCACAAAGGAATGAAAGCCTCTTGACCACGATGTGGGTTGTTATTTGTTTTTTTTTACCATGCTTCACCATGCTGGATAATGAAGGTTGGTGAAGTGGGGGAGCTATTCAGCTATCACTTGCTACTGATGTTAGCTGGGCCCGGGAACCAAACTCAGGTTGTCAAGCTCACGGCACAATATGTTGCCACTGCTCCCACGGACACCGCATAGACAGGCAATGGTTTCTGCCAGAAATGAGAAAGAAGTACCATCTGCTCATAATAGGACATTTAAGGCCCTGTGGTAGTATACCTAAGAGTGGGTCATAGCATGTGGGTATCGTAGAAAGAATAACAAATGTGAACAGTGCTCACAAACGAAATAATAATTATGAAAAAAAAACATTCATTGCATGGATCCAGGTCTGGCTTCAAAAACAGACTTCTGGTCTCATTTGGCTCATCGTAATGAGAAGCAACCATTGTCCATCCACTGCTAGATGAAGGCCTCACCATGCCATTGCCATCCCTCACCATCCTGCAATGTCACAATCCATCTCACTGTTGCACATCGACTAATCATATCGGTTCATCTCCACGGTGGCCATCATCTCAGTACTCTGTCTTCTCCTTTGGCTGGCGTTCCATCACCAGTCTTATCCATCAACCACCGTCCCCTCTAGTCATTGGTCAAGTATAAACCTGTTACTTCTCATGCGTTTGTTCCATTATCCGTTCAACTTTCTGTTCCCTTTGTTTAATTTCAAGGATGCATCTCTCATTTCTTTCGTCAGCATCATTGTTTCTGATCCATACATCACAGCTGGCAATATACGAAGATTAAACGCAATTTTTACCCTGGTCTCTTTTAAATAAAGATGTATGGCATTACGTGCTTAAATTAACACCATCAATCTATTTACACTTTTAACAGGTCTTACTTTACGGGATAGATATTGAATCACAATAAGGCTTTCACCTGGGCAAATCAAAACCTTAACACGATCAAACTAGCACCAATATTTGCCCCTGTCACGGTGCGTCTTTTGACACCAAGGGGATCAAACAAGCTGGGACTCGGAGGTACATCTCTCCAAGCAATTGCCGAGACCACAGAGCAGACAGCAATCTCCCACTGCCGGATCAAACCTCACAGAAGGAAGTTCATTAAATTTTTATTTAAAAAAAGAATAAGCACAAAAATTACCATGGGAGAAAAAAAACAAGAATTTGTTCAACACTGTGACTGTTCAACTTGAATAGGAATATGTCATATGAGCAGATGTAAACATCCAGTATAACACCAAAGGTAAATAATTTATATTTTTTGTCTGTGTCACAAAACGGATGACATGTAATCCTTGACTTAAAGCTATCGTGACTGCAGGAATTTATATTCTTGGGTCTTTCGGTAAAGTCACGTAGATAAGTTATTATTTTTGAACCTACGTGACTTTATCGAAAGACCCAAGAATATGTAATCCTTTTTTGGTTATCCGTAGCCCTCAACTGAACATTTCGATAATACGATCCGCTGGGGCTCAGACTCATAGTGGGCACAATACATTTGAATATATTGCATTAAATAGCATGCCATTCATTTTTTTTGCAAATTGCCTTTTTAGAAATGTTAATAAGAATGCTGCTTTTTTTTAAAACACCCCACTCATTTTGTTTAAATTAATTAACTTGTTTGCCAGCTTCATCACCACCTCAAACAGGTGCACAGCCATGTACATTCTACGATCAATGCAAACCCATTATTTAACCAGATGAGAACCCATATTACAATTAGATATGAATGTACCATAGTACATTCATATCTAATGACCTAATATATCACATTAAAACAATTACAGGCTATATTACGTAGAGGAAAGGTGCTTTGGATTTATATTAGCGGGAATGCTATTGTTACTCTTTTCACATGGGCACATTTAAATTGGAATAAGGTACTAGCTCTTCGCCAAAGTAAAGCAGCAAAAGGAGCTGCCCTTGGATTGATTGCTCATGGCGCTGCTGGAGGAGCGGCCTCCACACAGAGGGAACACGAGAGGAGCCCCTCGAGAGGGTGTTTGGCCTACTTCTCCACGTTGGTCAAACCTCTGCGACGCTGGTCACACATTACACCACGGGGCCTGCCAATCGACTAACTGTCCTAATCGAAGAACAGCAATATATTTCATATTTTGTGAAAGTATAAAAAACACTTCACGATTGGTAAATGTGTATTCTGCTTCTTATCCTGAGCACATGCTTTTTTCTGTTTTGCCAGTATGTCACGTTACTGTTTTTCAATGCGGCTAATGTGTGTTATTATTGTTGTTGTTAAATGTAGAGTTCAGTCCAACTCCAGCCACAGAAGATTAGGAAACATTTGTAAACGTGACAGAAAAGATAATTAGTACGGAAAAGTATCCAATATCATTACTTATCGTGTCTAATCTGCAATTTTAACTAGCGTGACAGGTTTTTAACGGAATCATCCATCAGATGCCAAAGTATGGGTTTATCAGCAGGCAAAAACCCGATATGCGGAGGAGAGAAATTTTAGTCGAGTCACGAAGGCTCCCGTAAACGCAGGAGCTATATAAATAATATTTAGGCCAAGGCGATTACTGCAGTACTGAGCGTTTTCCCCACCATTTTGTGACGGCACCATAGAGTTGTGAGCCGCGGAATTCCGGCAAGCTCCATTTACCCCGAATCATTTGGCATCACGACCAACGCCTTTGCAAGCGATACGGCCCCCCCCCCCCCCCAAGCTACAGTCGCGCGCATCAACCAAGCCTTTTCTCAACAAAATGGGTCCTTTTTCCCCCCCGCAAAAATGAATGTACGCGAGTGTGAATTGCCAATACTTTGAGCAAGAAAATAAATTACGTTCTTTCAACAACATTTTTTAATAGAACAATGACGCTTTCCCGCACCACGCTGTGCTCTGGTTGCAAATGAAATATGAAATAAGAATTATTATATACAGTTAACCATTACACCGGTCAAAACGATGATGCCAGAACCTTTAAATGAGTCGGAATTAACAAAAGTTGACAGAGGTGGCAATAGGTGCATAAACACAATGTGTGCTGCATATGGGCAAACACTACGACATGCTGATTTACCCCTTAGGCAGGTCACCACCACTTATACAATGTGGCTTGCAATGCCCATGTACTGCACATGCACGGCCCTTGTTTCAAACCACTGCTGGATGAGGGCCTGTCCCTACCGCGCTGATTGTGGGGGTTATTATTTGACCACACATCACCGTGCTGCTGGTCAGTGCGGCTTGATGAGGTCTGGAGGAGGATAGATGTTGTCGCGTAGTACAGTACAACAATGGACTTATCTGCTGAAGCCCCATTTTTGTCAATGTATTCCTGTGGCAGCCGACAACACCATTTGGTGGTCATTCATCAAAGCATCAACCAGCCCAACAGCCTGCTTAGCTTCTGAAATCTGATGAGATCGGGAGCATTCCAATTGTTTTGGCCAGAGGCAACTTGCAATATGCCTTTACAATTCCACAAAGTAATACTGTTAATAGGTTATGGCACTTCAGAAGGAAGTTATGCTATTAATCTCGGACATATGGTCCTTTGTCTTATCCTGGCTATCTGGGTTTTTTTTTCACTTTACACGGCAAAGTTAAAATTGATGAAAAGTTTTCAGAATGTGAACTGATAATTTGTCAATGAACTATCCGGCCAGCCAATAAAACAACTTGAGGAATCCATCAAATATGTAAGGTTAGGTTTCAAAAATTATCACGGGCAGCGGGGCTCGTGCAGAGGTAACACTTATGCCTTACAGATAGAGGTCCCTGGGTTCGACTTCCCAATTTGAGCGCATGCCTGTGTGGAGTTGCCATACTCTCTCCCTATCCTGCACCACTTTCCTCCAAGTTCTACAGTTTGCACACGAAAGCTAAACTTGTACAGCGTAACTTGGCCCAAAGGGTCCCAATGTTGAAAAAAATCCCCGTGAATTCACTCTAAATGAGATGACGAGTAGCAAAGATCTGGCTACCTACTGCAAAAAGTTGTGCAGGACCCTCCTGAAAAGGAGTGTCGAACCTCAGCGAGTCTTTCCTGAGGTTCATTCACATTGCACCCATCTGTCACCCTCATTCACCATCACACTCTACCTTATTCCTCCTTCCCTAACTCCTGCAACATCAGGTCCATTCCCAGCCCCTGTCCCGCCGTCTGTGCCGTCACCTCCCTCACTAACAGCCGTTCCACCCCAGCCGTTCCCCCACTTTTACCCCTTTGTGTATCTCCGTCGGTTTGCATTGTAAAGCGCCATGGAAAGGGCGCTTTATACATTCTAAATAGAATAGAATAATAAGTATTATCGTCTTCTTGGTTCTTTCGGTAAAATAATAAAAATAAAACATAATAAAATAATTCTCACGACGTTTCGGCCACAACGCAAGCAGCCGTCCTCAGGTGAAGAACAGGTCTGTAGGAAAGACAGCGTCTGAATGATTATTTTATTATGTTTTATTTTTATTATTTTATTCTTTCCCTTCTACGTGACTTTACCGAAAAAACCAAGAAGATGAATCCCTGCAGTCACGAAAGCTTTAAATCTAAATTTAAGTATTATCGTGATAAATCACAAAAGGAATGTTTTCAAATAGAATAAACCAGAGGTGGGACAAAGTCATTGTTATGCAAGTCCAAGTCGAGTCTGAAGTCATCAAATTCATGACTCGAGTCTGACTCGAGTCCAAGTCACATGACTCGAGTCCACACCTCAGAGGTGGGACAAAGTCATTGTTATGCAAGTCCAAGTCGAGTCTGAAGTCATCAAATTCATGACTCGAGTCTGACTCGAGTCCAAGTCACATGACTCGAGTCCACACCTCTGGAATAAACTCACCTTCATACTCATGCTCAAAGCATGGCATTTATCAAGAGCAATTAAACCCGTGCCTGGAATTTACACCGCATAGATTCAATGATTCACAACCTAAAGTTTACAAGCCTCGCATTTAACTAACATTATGCTGTCGTACTTGTCATATTTGGGCTTTTAACATCATCAAAAACGATTACGGTATTTTACGTAAAAAACATATTATAATCGTTTTTTTTTACATCTTTCAAATGTAATATGATGTACAGGAAATACAATAAATAATGTCCGTATTCGAGCGTAAGGGTCCTCTACTTCAAGGATTTGCTGCAGAAATACTAATTAAGAATCCAGCCACAACACAAGCTGTAATTGTCAGTGGAATGATGGATTTTTTAAATTCTCATCGACTACTTCTTTATTACTTGGGGGCCCTTTAAAACTGGCACAGTTGAGGCCCCCTACCAGCCACAACAAGCACGATGAGGATGATGATGCCAATAACTTTAGTAATAGGTTTTTACCCTTTCAACTGGTACAAAAACTGACACCTTTATACAAGGCATCATGTTTGCAATAACCACAACACAAGCAGTCAAAATGCAAGCAAAAAGAAACAACTCTGATAATAATAATGATATGCACTGTCCTTGAAGTTGATTGGTCCACACCCGAGACAGCTTTTCTTAGAGCCTAGTCTCCATTGGTGTTGGACCAGATGACGCCAAAAGGCGTACAACTCAAAGACAGCGCACCATCAGAGTATTGAGAGCTCGGGGTAAGCATTTACACTATGAGACATCTCCTTTACCAGTGTTTGCATTTTGACTGCTTGTGTTGTGGTTATTGCAAACATTATGCCTTGTATAAAGGTGTCAGTTTCTGTACCAGTTGAAAGGGTAAAAACCTATTACTATATTTTGCCACTGGTAAAGGAGATGTCTCATAGAGACAATAACTTTGTCGAGCCCTGCCCGTTGCCTCTCGTCCAGCATGATATGTGGAACAACAAAGCTGCGAGGTTTTATTTCACGACAATGTTTATGTGAATTAATTATCTGGGTAATCGAACGGCTCATTGGTAGCAGAATCGTTACTTAAATAATCGGATAGATAAGCCCTAATTTGGTCCTACAGAGGCCACCAGATGTGCAAGGCACCCAGTGAATTGGCTTCAAGATATTAGGAACGCAATGATTAATCGAATCTTACATTCATATTGATTCACGCAAGCGAAAATCTATTTTTTACATTTGTTTTCAAGTAATGGTAGAAGTTAAATGTGCAGCTCTAACAATACTATACGATCAAAGGCATATCATGTAAAGGAGATGCTATTCTTGGTTCTTATTGCGAAAATATTCATTGAACAGTGAACAGGAAAACGTCCCGAGGTGTCTTACACACACTGCATGTTTTGAAAATACTCAACATCACGAACCTGGTCAAGCAATTTCACCCCAATGTGACCCCGCAGACCATGCATCATACAACGGACCGTCAGCTCTTAGTGTTCGCATCTGTAACTGCTAAAAACATATAGAAATGCTGACCTTTTCTATTAAGCGCCTAAGCTATGCGCCTGCAGATGTAACTTTACTTTAATATTTTACCAAACTACAAACTTGAATAGAATAGTATGCCGTTTTAAATTCTGTTTTTAATTTGATTGATCAGTTCCAATTACATGTTCTGATATAAATGGCTCAGGAGTGTGGCTATTAATGTAAATAATGGAACAAAAACTGATAAGTGCACAAGGACTCATGAAGAGATACACGCCTGGCGTTACACTGGCATCACACTGAGAGACAGTTGGGTGAACACATGGATTAGAGAACATATGCAGCTTAATGTCTTGTGGTTGTTGTTGTTGTTGGTTTGTTTGACTTGCATCCCACTGGGATTTTTGCACACAGCGTTGGTGTACGGTGATTTGTTTCTGCAATATTTTGCTGTCTTTTCTTGGATTTTCTGTTTGCACTCAGTCACAGTCACTTTAAGATGTTTTTTGTTCATGTTTTTGTTTGTTGCGGTTGCACCCGATTCAAGAGCCGAATGGCTCACAGGGCTATACCTAATAAATGAACTTGAACTTGAAAACTGAAAGGTAAGTGGGCTTGGACTGGACACGTCGTGGCTAGAAGGGTCAAGAATGGTGATAGAGTGGCAGCCACGGGATGGAATGCATCCGAGAGGAAGTCCAACGTGGAGAAGATGGAGCCGAGCTAAAATCAGCTCGTTTCCAGGTGCTAAGTGGATTTTTTGTTACATCACAGAACCGAGAGATTTGGTGACTGCTTGGGGAGGCCTTCATCCAGCGGTGGATTGAGCAACGGTGATGGTGATGATGATATTCAATTCGGGTTACATTTTTTATTTGATTGATCAAGACTTCAGAGCGAAAGGTTATTCAAAAAGAAACACTGGCCTATGTGTTAATTTCAGAAGGATCAAATCTCTAGGGTTGATCATGTCTGTTAAATGTCAAGATAGCAAGGATCCCTAAGGTCAAATTATACAAGCCAGACGGAAATACACAAACAGTGCCGACCGCAGCACTGGTGATAAGACATTATTAAGACAGATATGAGAACACTATATTTGGGTTAAAGGAAACTTGTGAACACGAACATGGCTTTAGAGGTCTCCTTTGGCCCTTTAAGGGCCCTGATATTTGTTTTAGGACCCCTCTCAGAAAACGTTAAACATATATGCTACTAAATTTCGATTTAAAGCTGTGGTTTTCACACCTGATGATGATTGCTTGTGTTGCAATCGAAACGTCGTGAGAATTGTATTGTTTTATATTATTTTATTATTTCCCTTCTATGTGACTTTACCGAAAGAACCAGGAATATATATGCTACTAGTACTTAATATGAAACAATATCGTTGATTCCACCATGTAATGCTTAATGCAAGAATTAACAACATGTGTGTCAAGATAAACCCATGCACTGGATGGACCCTCCCTCGTATGGGTAAAAAAAATGCCAACCGACGTTTACCCATGTCAGCAAACTGGGGTATTAATGTGTCAAGACAGAGTGAAAAAAATACATAGGCTAGTAAAAACGAATGTTCAAAATGTCGACTTAGCCACAGCATTTGTAACCACCAAACCACAACCGCGCAGAAATGTCAATGTGTACTGCAGCTCACACATGATGCCCCTCCACGGAGGCACAGCCGAAATCGTAAATTGAGCAACCATAACAATTGTGACATTATCTTTGACCGAACTATGATTGTTAGAACACAAACGCATATCCTCTCTCGGCACCATCACCCACCACACATCGCATATTTAAGCTCCGCTGTCCTCTCCTATCTCGCCGGCCGTTTCGCCAGTGATGTACCACTCTCACTGACATGTCTAAATATTGACTGCTGCTCTGTTTAAACCTCCAGTTGCAAGGTCCTGCCATTAGAAACCTTGCATGATCACAAAGGCCTGCCTTTAAAAAAAAAGAAATGGCACAAACGTTTTCTCTCTCCTGACTGTTGAAAACACAAATGGGGACAATTTATGACACAAAGTGGCACATTTTCAAAAGGGACCTTGAGGGTGATATGGACGATGGTGGCATCGCTATCACGCCGTTGCAAAAATTGCGTCTAAAATGCAAGCGTATCTATTTAACTGTATAAAGATGGGCAGAAGCTCTGAAACATTTTGGTTGTTGTTGTTTATATTTCAGTGACATACTCGCAAAGCAACCTCCATTTCGGCAGAGAGCACAAACACATGCATAATGGGCCTGTAAGTAGAGGTCTGCATTTAGATGCAATTTTACCAAAGCGTGCTGCCTGCATCAATTGCAAACAAAACATAACCCAGTGTCACACATTGCAATCTGAATCGGAATGTTTCGATGTGTATTCCACACGTGCTAAAAGCTGATGTGCAAGGCAATTACTCGGACAAAAAAAACCGGACTCATTGCCACGTTAAAATCATTGTTATTATTATAATTGTAAAACATAATTATGAAGCAACTTCGTTATAATTGTGATGTACACTGGAAACAATTATAATTCTTAAATAGATTGTGAAGCATAGAGGCGCTGCAGTAAAATGCATGTGTTGAAGTAACATACTGAGATGGCACTTGAACGACGAGAGGCCAGACATCTTCTCATGGTAGTGAAGGCAATACAATTGAAATGTATGAAACATGCACGAAATATAGAAGCAGAGGGCCCAGGCTTCCTTCACAATTGCAGTTGCGGGTGCCCGAGATGTCAAACGTCAGAGGAGACATTTCAATAAGCATCACAAAATAAAAGCTCAAAGAAAATGTGGCGCTGCGATGGCCAAAGTGCATAAATAGCAAAATGTTAACACGTTCATCAACAGCACTTCTTCTCCACTACGAAGAAGGGCCATTTCCCGAAACGTCGCCTATAAAAAAATCAATCTATAGAGCAGTGCTGTAGCATTTAAAGGTAATGTGCAGTCGTTGCTGCCTACAGTAAGAAAAAGGGGGTATTGTGGCTATAACAGCCTCTGTACAGCTGGCACGCTCACATCGCATTTTACGCTGCAAATTCATGGAGCGTTAACTGCCATTTCCCATCAACACAGCCTCCTGGACTGCTCTCCGGTCGGTATAAAGCAAGAATTCATCACTTTGCGCCGCAGATGCGCTCACACTAGATGTAAATGAAGTGTAGTAATTACACTCATTTATTTATATAATAAATGAGAAGGCCGCAACTGTGCGCATATACTGCCATGTAACTCTGTGCGCCCAAAAGGCACATTAAAGTGAGTCTGGAAAAACCCATTGAGGATTTTACCCATGCATTGTCTAAGGCACTTAACCTTGAGAATATTAGTGTAATGGAAAAAAAAGTTCGACTTTAACCCAGAAGAAACCTTGATATTTTATTTTATTCCATTTAATATTGAATAAAATGGCTACTCTATCAGCATTTTTCACAAACAACAAAACAGATCACATTAGCCCACTCATCTATGTCCTAGTATATGCTTGTTGACAGGTTCTATCAGAGGGAGGGCTATTTTTTGGCAATTATTGTCCTTTAACATTTTATCGGTATTCCAGCATATGTGGAAATAAAATTATAATTCGATTTTTTTAACTCAAAAAGTCCTTAACGGAAAATATGAAAATGACATTTTATTCACACATACCACCCTATAATAATGTTTTACATACTATTAAATACACTTTAAAAATCTACATTCAAATACATAATTTTGGTATTAAATATGACATTCGGTCTCGTCATCCAAGAATCCATACTAGCTCCTAAACGGGAGACTGGGGAGAGACCTCTATCCAGTTAGTTGAGGATAGATCATGGCAGATTATTATTGTGTTTTGTTTGATCCAATTTAGTTCATACTCACCACCGGTTACAGTTTCTGGCAGTTTTTGAAATGTACAAACTATCTCACGTTAAAAGCACAAAAAACTCTATCCAATATGCATAATATGTAATTAAGTGTCTTTTCTTGATCGTAGCAAATCAGGATTACTGCCAGTTGCTTAGCATAACCTGAACTCTTAAGCAACTGCACACAAAAGCGACACAAAATTAGCATGTTAATATAACGAAAGCATATTTACGTTGAATATGTAATCACGCGATGCATTTGGCCAAGATGTGCGTCAGCTCTTCGCCAACCCGCACTGACCGGTGTGGTAAAGTATGGTCACATGATCAACACTGTGAGGGAAGGGGGGGGGGGCAACCTTTGACAGATTTGTGGATTGACAAGGGACTGAATGTTATTTAGGATATTGAGAGTGACTGCAATAAATTTGTATTCATAAAAATAATAGCTCCAACATGTTCGAACATTTACACTGATTAGTTTCTTGTTGTAAACAAATCATACGCCTACGTTGGCGTGATTGCACCATCACAAGTCTATTTCCGGTAATTAATAAGAGCTTTCTTTTGTGTTTACTGCAATCAGCATTGATGATGTGGGCCTCGCTAAGGAGTCTGAACTTACATAATAAAGTATTTTTCTTTCTAAAGTACACCCACTCAATGTTTTTATACCTATAAAATAAAAAAGGTCTGCATATTTTACGTTACACACTGAAAATTCTCACATCCAAAATAAAAATGCTTAATAAAAATACATATCCGTAGATTATTAATTGAGTGGATTATTTATTGCATACTATGTAAAATCTGAGAGCACTGTAAAAAAAGAAAATTAGATACTGGATCAGCCTAAAGATGAAAAAATGTACAAGGGCCGAGTAATACAAAATGGAAATCTATACAAAAATGTAATGTAATAGTATTTGAATTAAAACAAAAGACAAGGAGGAATACATTTACAAGAGACAAGTTCTAGAAAATGGAAAGTCCTGTATAGATCCATAATGGACGTTTTTTTGGGTTAGATCCCGTAAATATATAAATGTGTCGACCCGCCACCGGCAGACACAGCCAACTAGTAAGGGTTGTCCCGTAAACAGAACACGCCAATTCGTCACTAGTGTAGTCACGTGTGTAGCGCCAGTACCGAGAGAAGGGCGTTACTATACGTGGGGAGTCTCTCTCTAGCACTGAAATTAGTATGAAACGGAAGGGCCCCTAGGGGGCATTGTCCAGGTGACAGCGAGAGAGAGGTCGGGTGAGGACATAGTAGTCTGGGTGAACCCGAGAAGGCACGTGACTGGATGAGGTAGTCTCTGGGAATGAAATCCGCCAGCTACGTCTTCGGTCGTCTTCAGTCTTCGGGCTTCACACACGGCGTCGTAGACCAGGCAATGAGTTAGCTGACCTGGTCTGAGTATATAGTTATCCCGTTGAGTGGTTATGTAGTTACGCGTGATGGTTACCACCCTATATCGTTATCCCGTCAAGTGGTTATATGGTTACCGCGTTGTGTTGAGAATGAACGTGTTGCCTCCAAGTTCTAGTGTGTGCCTCTGTGGAACCCACTAAAACTGGCGTCAGAAGTGGTAAAAATAACTAAGTGATAGCCCAGGATAGGTGTAATGTTCATGAGAAGGAGATAACTCACCAAGACGTCTTTGAACGACAAAGACGACGAGGGGATCATTCCCCAGACAGCCCCAGTGATCGCAGCCCCGGAGAGAGGGTGCGAGGCGGTGCTGCAGGCAGAACAGCGGATCGACCATCACACCGCCCCTTTGCCATCGTCGAAGAAAGAGCGCCGGGTGCGCCGCTCTCGCCTCGCCGAGTTGCAGCAAACTGCGGCAGCGCTGATCGCCGAGCTCAACCTAGAGGCGCCGGCGGCAGAGCTTGGAGTGCTGGAGCCGCGAGACATCGACGCCGCTGCTGCTGCTTCCCGCACGCAGGAAAATTTGGGCGTGCAGCCTTCGCACGGGGTGGCTATTTTGGTGGTTGGGCAGGAAGAGGATCCCGCTAAATTGGAACTCCCGCCAAAAACGTCGCTTGAAGTCCCATCACTCAAGCGATGGCTCCCCTTTGTGAAGGAATTCTCTGCAGCGGGTGGCAATTTGGAAGAATTTGTCGCTGGCTCTCCGCTAATTGTAAGGGTAAATATGATTTTGGCCGCAAACTCTCTTACGTCACCACATCGATACGGGTGACGCCGCCCCCATTGGTAAGAATCCATACAGATAGAGCCCCAAAGAGAAGGACCATGTTCGTCAGGCGGTCGACGAGATGTTGGCCACTGATGTTATTTCTCCATCTAACAGTCCGTAGGGAGCTCCCATAGTCCTTGTCAAGAAACATGATGGGAGTTTGAGGTTTTGTGTTGACTTCCAAAAGTTAAATAAGATCTCTGTGGCTGACGCGCACCCACTCCCACGGATGGATGACTCGTTGGATGCTCTGTCAGGGGCATGTTTTTTTTAGACACTTGACTTGCTGTCGGGGTTCTGGCAGTTGCCTCTAGATGAGAGTTCTGAAACCCAAAACTGTGTTTTGCACACCGCAGGGGTTGTTTGAATTTAATCGGCTCCCGATGGGTCTTCACTCAGCTTCAGCATCGTTCCAATGGCTCATGGAGCTGGTGTTAGCAGGGCTCCAATGGGACTCCAGTTGATTTACTTGGATGACGTGATTGTTTTTGGCCGTAGATTCGAGGAGCATTTGCAACATTTACGAGCAGTCTTTCTTAAAATGTGGGCAGCGAACCTAAAATTCAAGCCGAAGAAATGTCATCTGTTGCAAAGGTCTGTTAGGTACCTGGGGCACATTGTCAGTGAGTCGGGGATAGCGACTGACCCAGATAAGACTCCATGCCTGCACACATGGCCGACCTCCAAGTCGGTGAGTTCACTTCTTACTATCACCATTTCATGCCCGGATTCACCACTATCGCAAAACCTCTCCACGTTCTTATGGTCAAGGGTCAAAAGTTTTGATGGGGGGAGGAGGAGGAGGCTGCATTTGTCGCGCCTCGGGATGGCCTGGTCAACGTGCCTCCCCTTCGATACCCCGATTTTTCATTGCCCTTTCTCCTGGACACAGACGCCAGTAACACCGGAATTGGCACCGTGTTATCCCAGGTTGTGAACGGGGTGTAGAGCATGGTCGCGTATGGAAGCAGGGTATTATCCCCAGCCGAGCAGCACTACTGCATGACGCGCCGAGAATTGCTGGCTATCGTGGTCTTCGTGCAACAGTATCGTCTGTACCTCTATGGCAGGAGCTTTGAGGGATGCACGGACCACGTGGCTCTCCAGTACGCGCTGCGTATCGAACAGCCATCCGGCCAGCTCTCCCACTGGCTTGAAGTTCTTCAGGACTACTCGTTTAAAGTTTCCTACCGGAAGAGTGCTCGACACATTAATGCTGATGCGCTGTCTCGATTCTCACCGAGTAATGGGTGTGATTGTCTTACGGGTACGGAGCGCTGCAAGCCGACTGACACGGGACTGTCTCCCTCTGTCGTGGCGTCAGCGGACATTGCACCCGCCGATAGCTCCGATGGTCCTCATGAATGTGATGCCCACCATCGGGCTGACACATGCTGAGTGGGGACGCCTCCAGGCAGAGGATGCCTCCTTGTTAAAGCTAAGGCTCCGGGTCAGGGACACTAAAGGAGTGGAGGATTGACGTGGGTTGGCCCCTATGATACTTAAAGGGAGATTGTTGATGCGCTGGGATGGTGTATTACGGTGCTACAGTATCATGGTTCCCACTGCCCTGAGGGGTAGAATCATGTGGGCTGTGCATGAACGACTAATGCACCTAGGTGTGCAGAAAACACTTGCAACCCTTAGACTCGATTTCTTCTGGCCTGGAATGTCACGTGTATAATGTACTCAAGGGTGTGTGCAATGCGCTCGCCGAAAACCCCCGCCGAGAATGTGCAGTCCGCCGTTGCAATTGATTGCTGTGTCACGGATAAACGAACTCGTAGAGCTCGACGTCCTTGGCCTGTTCCCGGCCACGCCATGAGGTAATACATATTTATTGGTGGGTGTAGAATATTTTTCTCGCTGGCCAATGGCCTGGCTGCTTCAAAACCAGTCGGCTACAGCTATTACTGAAGCATTCCTTCATGGCTATGTGTTGGATAGGTGGGTTCTGGAATGCCTCGTTACTGACAAAGGGAAAAAATGTCCATATAAATTGTTGAAGGAGGTGAGTGACTTATTGGGCACAAAAAAGCTGCTTACATCACCCTATCACCCCCAGATGGATGGAATGGTGGAACGGCTGCACAGGACCCTGACTTATATGTTGAGTCAGCAGGTCAACGAAGCCCAGTCTGACTGGGACTTGCACATTCCAGAGGTTCTCGCAGCCTACAGGATGGCGCTTCCACCAGATTCTCGCCATTTTTTATATACGGGAGGGAACACGATCCTCCAATCGATGTCCAACTAAACCCGAAGCCTACAAGGAAAAAGGTTGACATGCCTGGCCCAATGCGCCTTACCCTCCAGTGGGTGTCGAAAGCACGGGAGGCTTCCAGGCTAGAATTCGGCCTCGAGGCAGTCGGCTAATGAAAGGCTAAGGGGGCTCCGGGGAATAAATGGGCAGCATGTGACAGGACTTGGCTGCACTGTCCACAGGTACCGGTGGGTACATCCCCCAAACTGTACAAACCTTGGCGGGGTTTGGTCGACATAGTACAGGCCAACAAGCTACAGTGTGAACAGATACAGTTCAGCCACCGGCGTTGGTTTGTGCACCCATCATGACTTAAGCCATTTGTACCGCCTTGCGAGTTCCCTTCATCTCCATTACCCAAGGGCCGAGTGTCGGGTGTGTCCGATGAGCTGGGGCATGCATCCACTGAGGTCGTGTATCAGGGGAGTTCTGTCATTCCACCCACAGGATCGAAGCACCTGACATCTTCGACGTCGCCAGCTGCAGATTTCGGGGTGCGAAGCGTCCATCGCCCACCCGTTCTCCGCCCATCATTGTGAATCCGCGGTAGGCGCCGCGCCCGTTAGGCCATCTTCAAGTTCCCCCCGGGACCTCCAGGTAGCTCAGGCCCACCTCACCAGGAGGCCCGGCGACAAGGACTCATCCAAAGACTGCCTGGTCTGAATGATTCTCCTTCAGCATGCCATTCCCTTCTACTCCGTCTGCTGGTGGTCACACGCACGAGTCAGTTGGGTCATTGGCTGAACCTGGCTCTTCTTGTGCTCATGTGTGCTGAGACGCACATGTGAGTGGCATGGTGCTGTTGGGGGAGGGGAAACTGGCCATTGCTCGCATTTTTCTTCATCCCTCTCTTCCCTCGTCCTCTCCCTTTCTCGGGAATTGTACATAGTGTGTATGTTTCATGTATTTATTGTGCCGTCATCATTGTTCTACCTTTTGCGATACTTTAGTTTTTTTTAGGCACACTCCTGCGTTTTTTTTACGGGCGTTATTAGCCGGGACGGCTGTGTTTTACAAGGGGGGGGGGGGTGATGTAGTGGCGTGTATAGTGTCTCTGTGGTGTAGCACCAGTACCGAGAGAAGGGCGGTACTGTACATGGGGAGTCTCTCTCTAGCACCGGGATGAGTACGGAATGGAAGGGCCCCTTGGGGGCATATTCCGGGTGACAGCGAGAGAGAGAGAGAGGACGGGTGAGGACATGGTCGTCTGGGTGAACCAGATAAGGCACGTGACCAGATGAGGTAGTAATGAGGGCCAAAAAGGAGGTGAGAGGGACACGTGATGTGGGTCCCGAGTCTCCGAGAAGGATCTGGAAGAGGGGCGTGGCCAAGGTCAGAGCCTGGCCTCGCCACAGCCCATAAAGGCCGAGTCCCGAGAGTGATCTTGGCTGTTCGTCTCTGGGAATGGAATCTGCCAGCTACGTCTTCGGTTTTTGGGCTTCACGCATGGCATCGTGGACCAGGCAGGGAGTTAGCTGACCTGGTCCGAGTATATAGTTATCCCGTCGAGTGGTTATGTAGTTACGCGTGGTGGTTACCACCCTATATCGTTATCCCATCAAGTGGTTATTTGGTTACTCCGTTGTGTTACGAATAAACGTGTTGCCTCCAAGATCGAGTGTGCACCTCTGTGGAACCCACTACACTAGTACAGCACTAACCGGTGTGTTGGAGAGCCAAGCCACAACATTTACAATCTGAGTACGACCTCGATTATGGATGAGATTGGTCGCGAAAGCCTACGTGTTAAACTCCTGTGTAGATGTTATTCAAAGTAGCCGCGTTGAATGAGGCACAATTGTAGCAAACTTTGCGACCGACATTTTCATCACAGCAGGATCTAGTAGGGACGTAAATAAAGATCTCAGTCATCAACAGGCATGCCCAGAGGCATGAGAGTGGCCATCCAGTATTTAGAACAGCTGTAGAAAATTCTCACAAGATTTGGCCAAAAACGTTCTTCCCTCTATGCAGAGCCACAGTAAAATGGTATGTGTCGAGTCACCGAAGTGTTGCTGCAGTCTAACTTGGCTGGAGTCACCAAACCGCAATGCAGGATAATGTACCTTCTCTCGACTCTGAAATGCTAAATGCTTATTTGTACTTGCCGCGCGAAAAAAATCTCACAGCAAGAGACACACGTCACCGCTGTCTTTTCACCGCTGAATCAAAATCATCAGCTGCAGATTTGTTCTTTCAAAAACACAAGGGGGCCTTTTGATACTTAACCAAGGGCATTGATAACACCACGCCTGCGCAAATGACCAACACCGGGGAACGAGTATATGACTCACTCCCACAGATGTGCTATTTATGGTGAGAGTGAGAGCGTGTCAGTGGTTTGAATGCACCACCTGAGTAAATCTGCATGGTTAGCAGTCGAATGTAGTGCAGTGTGAAATACGTACCGACGTGAATATTGTAAGGCACCTTGGAGAAGAGCTACTTTGACGAAAGGCACGGTATGAATGAAATGTATATTTTTTTAAATTGACTTTTACGGCCCAAGGATATCACGTAAAATGTTGTAAAAGATGGCAGGTTTTTTTTTGCCACACTCATTGAATTTTCTCTTTTGTAAAAAAAGGAAGTCTACGAAAAATGGATGATAATAATAATATGTCATAATTAAGGCATTATATTTTCCGTGAATGATATGGAATATATTTCTGTGTGAAGATAAAATATCTATTAAGATAAAATTAGATTACACCCACATGCCAGCACATATTCTTATAACTGACAAGATATATAAAGGGCCTATTTGGTTGACTTGGGTTTGAATGCAATGGAGCAGCTGTCTGCTTTATAAGAGATACAAATCAATGATAAAAAACAGCATTTGTTTAATAATCGCGTGAAACAACTGAGTTGTTACATGTCGTGCTCATTGATGTCTAGACTCCAAAGACAACGAGCCTGAGCTGCACCATTTGCATGATGTGTTCACCACATGGCAGGAAACGCTTGTCTGCTACGAAAGGAATTTTTTTTAACTTAAAATGGACATCTCCTATGCGTAGATTAGCCAGAGATTAATTAATCTCGCAAGTGTTAAAAGTGGTCTTACATTACATATTTTTTCATGGGTGCTTTTACAAGGGTAATGTGAAGGCAATTATTTTTGATCATTTCATTTTGTAATTTCGCGAAACCTTACAGGTTAAATTACTCTTTAATTTAACTGCAGTGGCACAAGGTGAAGCTTTAGCAAAAAATGCATGTAGGTGTAACAATCCAATCTTCCCATCGCTCTCCTCTGGAACACTTTGAAAAGGCACATTTATTTGCTCATTATGTAACCATCAACGAAGACTTTGCGCAGCAATTATCGTGCAACCCAGACAGTCACACACTTAGAGCCATTTAGCCTCCCTAATCTAGCCATCACAATATACAATACCCGCAGTTGCATGAGGATAGTTGTGAGCCTACCAACGGAGTGCAGCGTTTACTTTTCACTTCATCATAAAGTTATTGGGACATAGTGAATTGGATTGACTGGGGCTACGATAATGAGAGGTAAAGGTGCAACCCAGCAATTGCTTGTTCAAGCCACTGCTGGCAGAAGGGCTTCCAATAGACCCTTTAGAGGGCATATTTTCCTGTTCCTCCAAGTTGGCTGGGAAAGGACCCACACTCTGCCCTACCACCTGACCTATTTACACCGCTGGGTAAACAGACGCGGGGGGGGGGGGGGGAGTTAAGAAACCTGCACCGTTTTTTTTACTGCTGAACTGGAAGATCGAATTGAACTGGTGACCTCTGGATTGCAAATGCAGTTGTGCGAACCAATACACCACAGCAGCAGTCCATTAAAAATATCAGTAATAATAAACTTCTGTCCCTTGTCGATCCCACTGTGGCCTCCCCATGTCATGTCGGTCAGTGCAGATTGGTGAAGGCTGTTGTGTAGCCCAGGACCAGTTCAGATATATCTCGCCACTGATGTTAGCCAGGTTAAGGAATACAACTCAGCTGAGCGTGCTCAGATGGGCAGTGAATAAACCACCGCAGCACTGTTCCATCGCGAAGAAATAACGACAGAATACCTTCATAGTGTGCAGTTGAATAAATCAAAACCAGGAAAAGTAATGTTCATTGTACATTACAATACATGGATGCACCTAAAGCAGACGCTTTAACTTTTCCATGTATGCAGTTGGCCAAGCTAAAGAGCTCCGTGCACTTTAAGCGATATTTTAACAACAACAATTATAACATGAACGATAACACAGGGACACATGCTGTATGTGGATTCCGTTAAAAAAAGATGGGAGTAAATGTCTATTTTTTCCTCCCGCTTACCGCTACTCACACGGGAACACCCTGAGGCCAAGAGACACCAATACGCCAGCACAATATTTCTCCACTGCCACCACCGCTTGTGCCCTCACAGAACTGTTCAATCATCTAATTTCTAACCAACAATGCCACAGATGCACTGGGAAGTTTATCAAACAACTTATTTTCAGTCGACTGTCCTCTGCATTATTCAGGAAGATTTATATCAGTGTGCTTATTGGGATCCAAGTATTTGCCCCACTGTTGGCTAATGCTGTAAATCTTCACATCCAATAAAAGAAAAAAAGTGTATCAGTTTAACAGAACAATAACCAGAGGTGACATAACAATATATCTCACATAAATTGTGAGCACCTTACACAATTGTGATTCTGAGTCACACAGACATTATTTTGTACATTTGAAAGCCATATAACAAAACAAATACTGTTCGCCAAAGTATGAATGAATGTGTTAAACAACATGGTAAATATATTACACTATCAAAAAATGTGCGCGCCAGCCAATGTACGGAAAAGGATGAAATGAACATAGCAAAGCCAGGAAGGGGAAATAATTGAAAGGCGCATTTTAGGTATAGCATTGCAAAGGATTAGTACAATTAAGCACATCTTAGATATTACAGAGGTGCAGATGTTGTTGCAGCCGTTGACTTCTCTAGGCTATAGCTGGTAAAAAAAAAGGGCATGGCTTTGTTAAGCGTGCAAGGTCAAGTGGTGAGAAAAGAAGAAGAAATATCCATACCTTGATCACCAAGCATCAAGTGTGAGAAGCCTTGGGTAAGAAACAGCACAGGAGTTGTACGTTTACAGGCAGGTTCTCTCAACACATGTACAGGTCGTGCACAGGTTGATCACATTGCAACATAGATGCCCATTACTTTTGCCTTTATGTTCCATGATAATACGTTATTTTACTCAGTACAAGGGCTTCCTACCTTGGCCAAATGAAACAACAAGAAATACGGTGAGCTTAAAATTGTTGTGTGTTTTTTTTTTTTCCCTGGCAATTTTTGCTAAACACGAGCCATCGGCTACATTTTCAACTTTAGAATGTTTTTTTATTCCCTGATGGAATTTTAGATGAAAGTGGGACTTGAGCCACCCATATATTGCATTATAATAATAATAATAATACCCAGTGGTCCCTCGGTTAACGCTATTAATACGTTCCAACAAAAACAATCTTTAATTATCGTTAATCGAATATAGGAAATATATGTTAAAGGCTTAATTTGTTCCAAGACGATCGGAAGTTGACCTAAAAACATGCTGACACTATTTAAACAAATAAACGTTATAAGAACATATTGCAGCATTGAAATGTATAGAAACATGGATAAATAATTATTAAATGGAGCATTAAAAGATGCATACATATCCAGCTGCTCTCAAAACGCTCACAAAAGGGCGTCGCCGATTGGCTGAGGTCTGAGCGCTCCGGTTGGTCCAAAATTGGTGGCCGCGTGACATCGTAAACACGTCGTTAACTGAAAAAGTATCGTTAATAGAAACAATGGGACCCTATGGGTGGCGGTTTGTCAACCGAAATATCGTTAATCGATGGCATCATAAACGGACGGACCACTGTACCCTGCTGTTTAAAGCCACTGCTAGATAGGGACCTCTCAATACCATGCCAGACATCGGAGTTGATTGGCTATATTAATAAAAGTAAAATAAAATTAAAATAAAAATCACGACGTTTCGGAGGCAACACACTTGATACAGCTATCGTGCTGTGACGGTTCCACCTGAAGACGGAAGCTTGTGTTGCCTCCGAAACGTCGTGATTTTTATTTAATTTTATTTTACTTTTATTAATTTTAATTTTTACCTACGTGACTTTACCGAAACAACCTAAAAATATGAATCCTAGCAGTCACGAAAACTTTAAATCTAGAATTCATTGACCATACTTGACCACGCTGGTCGTTGCAGATTGGTGAAGTGGGGTGCCCAGGATTGGTTTAGCAAATCACTCGCCAGCCATGGCTGCGAATCGAACCCGGGTGACATGGTTCATGGTGCAGTGCGCTGACCACCGCGCAACCGATACATTGGGGTGACGTTACAAAACATTTATTGCTATTCACCTTGCACGGAATGAGATCAGATGATGGCACAGGTGCGGCGACTGTACTATATGCAGCAGTGGGAGGGCAGTTCTATACATTTAGCACACCTTACAATTTGAAAATCATCCTAATAAATAATACATATGGGATATCATTGAGAATGTAATTATCTGTATTTTGGAAAACATGGCGTATTTGTACAAGAAGCCAATGGCAGGAGGCATACATGAAAAAGAGAGGACCACTGCTATCCCACAGTGGAATAAAAGGTCAGTTCTTATCAAGACAGCGATACAAGTTATTTTGATTTGAATTACAGGTATGATCGGTTGATATACTATGCCCAGGTAAAAATCCACTTAATTCTTATGGAAACAATTAAATAAGTGGAAATGTAGTCCAACGGAGATAATTGCTTAGTGACCTATTTTTTATTGCGTTAATTAATTTCTCAAATTTTTTAGATGTGATAAAATATGCAAATCACATTTAAAAATAAGCACACACACAAAACATGCAGCTATTTATCAATTAACCATAACATAAATCTAATTTCATCGAACGCACAAATAAGAATTTTATAATGTGAAAAAAAGTGGCCAACAACATTTGCATCACATGTATGTTTCTCGAGAAAATAATTACACAGCAACAAATAAATGAAATAGGTGTGGGATGTGAGCATTCTATCTATAATAGCAATTTTTCTTTTTAAAGAATTCCACCGAATGTGATTCATGTATCTGGCGGTGGCCTTAATGTGTTGAAATTATGATCACGTGTACCGCGGTAATGAATTGAGAGACAAATATTATCGGTCGAAGCGTATGAGCATTATAACTTTGGCATCGTGGCACTGCAGGCCTTTCGCGAGAAAAATACGTGGTCAGCGCGCCATTCTTTTTCACCCATCTTATGATCGACCTACGGTAAGTAACTGTCAGACTAATGCACCTGCCATTACTGGGTATAAAAAAAACAACAACAACAACACAGGACATAAAAGACAAAGTGGGCCTGCATTCAATTTAGGTAATTCCTCGAGGAGGAGGAGGCTAACAATAGCAAGCTACCCCCTGTGCGACTGCCTTGAGCAAAGATTATCTCCTTCCCTGCTGCATCGTGTGGAGAAAGGAAGGACCCGAAACACTCCCATCGCCACGGGAGAAAATGGCTACAGGCAGCCAGGTCCCTTTAAACGATTCGCACAACCGCAAACCTATTTTGCATATTACACGTAAATTGTTGCGTTGCTGAAATTGCAGCGGCAAAGCGTGGCGCCTTGTTCCCTTTGTCTTCGGCAAGCCTCTCAATTTGCACGCGGTTCACCTACACCGCAGTGCACTGTGCCACAATTCTGCGACTCCAGCAGTGGGACACCTCTTGTGCTTGATTACTGGAGCCGCGGCCGAGCGCCATGATCACAAAAGCGCAACAGCAACAACAGCAACAACAACAAAAAGCCAAGGCGTTTATATGCGGGACATTTGATTTTGTGCCGCAGCTCGTGACGTAGCGATTTAAACGCACGTCACTCGGGCACCCTTGCCCGGTATGCACGCGCAGCAATCTGGATGACCTTCCGTTTTCCTTTCATCGGGTGTGTGCGGCAGAATAATGTTCAAAATACAATGAGAAATAGTCGTGATTTTTTTTTGTTGCCTCCCTATTTTGCATTGGGGGTTTTTTTTTTTCGTCCCAAAATTGCGCTGTGAAATTTGTCTGCTACAAATGTGCCAACCGTGGCTTCGCCTAGAATTTAGCCGGCATCTGGAAAGTGTTAGCATGAAATGGTATTTCACGCCCAGATTGTGAAAATTCGCAAACTTTTGCCACGACAAAGACCATTAACATTCACCCCGCATAATTTATAGATATTCCTCAGAATTGTGGAATATTCTCAAGTTCAACAAAATATTAATGGTGTGTTTGGCAATGTGCGATTGTCATTTAGTCCAAAGCGTTTTAACATGACTTAAATTATCATAAATTATACTGCAATTAGTTATGTTTGCAATTAAAACAAGGCATGTTTTCTCACAATAGAAAATAGAAATGGCGCTCCTTTTTAATGCAATTTAATATTAAAGTACAATTTCTATGCTTTAACCAATTCTATACGAATACATTAATTAGTCCTAAATTAATCAGCACATAGAACCCCCAGTCGCTTGCCTGCCTACCTTGGTATGCAAAAGCACTGAACTAATGAATATGTGTGTTTGCCAATTCACATATAATTAATTGGAGAACATTATTTTCTGCTAATTAGGGACGTTCACACATATTAGGGACTGCACAGGCCCTCGGCAAAGTGGCAATTGATTATCTGATACAATTTGAATTACTGTCCAATCTGATTGAGTACATTTTTAAAAAAATATTTGCAGAATATATGCCATATGTTTTTCATATGAGTGGCTGAGCATCAGATGACAAATACTTAATTTTGGACTGCTGGTTAAACCAGGGTGGGAATTTATTTAATATGCCCTTTTACTTTATAATAATAATACAAACTTCAACATGTGCAAATGCAGTGCGATGCATGTTATATATAAGCATACTATCTAAATCATGAATTCCATTTATACAAGTAATAGAAAATAATGTAACATACTGTATTTAATATGATATAGGCCAAAAGTCGGGGTGTAGATATAATATGGTGCAACGGTTGACTGGACAGATATTGGAATGACACAAAACCTTAGCGGATAATAAAATAACATGATTTCAGAATTATGAATTTGCCTCAGTTGTTTTCAAAATAAAGTAGCATATTATGGGGTGATTTTTTTTTACTATACATCGGTCAAAATGACAACATCTTGCAGACATCTCGACGATAATTTACGTGGAAATATATTCAGGATTAGGCAATTATCACTCAATTAAATATGATGACTAAGAAAGATTTACTGCAACAAAGGCAATCTCTCAGCACACATGAAGGGCATCTGCGCGCATTCATTCCCCTCCCCCAACACTCAAAGATACACTCCCAATGTAATTAATGAATTAATGACTGTATTAATTGAAGTTATTTATCATTTCGCACACTGGAAGTGCAAGCAGATAATAATACTAATAAGCATTCTGTCGACAAGCTGTTAGAATTGCTGTTTGGATTTGCATTTAGACCTTCCACCTTCTCCATTGGCAAAGCATCGCAAGCATTTACCCGATCACGCCTCACGCATTCCGCGCGAGTGATTTTCCTTTTAATTGAAGAATTGGTTATAACTCAGACGTGACCTCGTCGTCGTTACACGCTGCATTTTATATACAGACGTTCAAATGTGACCGGGCATTTCAAGGAATAAATATCCACCCACCTCTTTCAAATCTGACATCTGGCAGCAGAGAAAGATAGAGATAAAGGAACAGTCAGGCACAGATTCAGCACGAGCTGCAAAGCACAGGACATTGAGCTGAGAAAGGAACAGAAATCACAGATTGAATAGATTAGAACAAGCAAAATGTTGCAAGAAAGTTTGTGACTGTCAAATATTCCAGTGTACATTTTATAATAAAAATAATAATAATATACTGCGCTGGATCAAACCATTGTCGCATGAAGGCATCCCAAATGTCACATTGATTGCAGGGTTCTTTGACCATAGTTCACCACACCGGTCAGCGTGGGGGTTGATTAATTAGACGGGAGGTGGGGTATCCCAGGACCGGTTCGGATATCACTCGCCACTGATGTTAACTGTGGCTCGTATTAAACTCGTGTCACGTGGTTTACGGCTCAGCGCACAAACGACTGCTACTATGTTCCACCACCATACCGTTAGATATTATTAAATCTCGTGGTGTGAAAATGTCAACTCTTATGGATTATAACTGACAAGATTATCTAATTTAGGGCATATGCAGATATATGAATTATTATTTTGAAAATCAAATCCACTTAATATCATGGAGCATCCAAAGCATTGTTGTTTATTTTTGTTACGGCACAGTAGTTTATCGTGTCGACGTAGGTTCACGGACTTTCAAAAGAATATTTAGTACAAACTGTCAAGTAACGTCCTGTCAGATATTTTATTTGTAGGATTCCAATGGCAGATTGTAGGTTGATATAGTGTCAAGCTGTCAGAAAAAAATCAACAGCCGTACTAAACAGCGGTATGTTTTCAGTTCCTGTCCATATAAAAATAAACTATACTTTCCCCATGTCTCCTTTGTACAAAAAAAATGTAAGTGATAATCCTACTCAATGAGCATTGAGGTAGTACTCATTTCCCTCTGAGTCAGTGGTGGGAATTCAACATTCCTATGACAGGGCCCCGTCTACCCACATGATAAGTCGACCCATCGCACAACCACTGTTGTCTTCCCCACAAAGTGGTAATCATTTGATCAACCCCACAGTTATGAGTGGCTGTGTTAACCCCCACCAGGATTTGAACTCGCAACATTCCCATTACGAGCCACTCACCCGATTGCTATGCAAAGTTAAGCCCACCGTATAGCCTTAACAGACTCTAGGGGCAAGTGCTGTTAGCTAGTAGCACCCATGAAGGCCGACAGGGCACACGAGAGGTTTGGTTGCCAACACCACGCCCGGCCATCTTGGTCTCCACAGTGGCCATGTTTAATACACAACCACACCAGGTAATAATTTTAGGCTGAGTCGACCTAGGGGAGGCCCAGGACCGGTTCAGATCATCGTCACTGGTGTTGGCCACGAGCAGGAATCGAACTCAGGTTGCCGGGTTCGAAGCGCGGCGTGCTATACTACCGCTCCTCTATGCACACACACACATACCTATATCTGTACGACTATACTCTCTCATACATGAACAGACGCTACCATTATCCCCCCTCCCCACTCAAATGGACCCCTTCAGCTCCCACACTCCATACTGTCATCGTCTTCACTCCCTCGAGCTAATCACCTGTCATAAATACAAGCCAATTCGTGCATGAAACCCTGACGTATTTGCAAATACAATGTCTCCGTTTCCCGAGCATCATAGTAAACTACGTTGGGGAGCGTCGCTACCAGGAGGATGAGTTTCAATTAACCGCATTTTCTCGTTTTGGCAGACACATAATGGAAAGGACATACTTCATTAGGACGAATTTTCACAAGAAACACGAGCAGATTATTCCAACATTTTTCAATCTGCATCTGTGATATTTGTATGGTATTGTTTTGTCACCATGGTGAACATTATCTGATGATATTTTCAATATCATACCAAAATTCGCATGCCCGTCAATGTTGTGTTTTATTTTATTTTATGGTTGTTGCCCGCCTGGTTTAGAATGTTTTTGTTATGTTGAGACATGATCATATGCTGATGTCCCATAGCGTCGAAGAACAGAAAAAGGAACCAAGGTAATCTGTATCAAATGTATCCTTTTCACATCTTCATAAAATACTTACAACAAAGTCGGCTTCGTTATTTTTAACATCGTGTACAAAATAATGATACTCTTTGCAAGACGCTAATTACAATCTCAAATGAATCCACAGCCATTTATGCTTCACTGCCCGAGCGAGGGCAAATCTGAGAGCCACCGTATTATTTACCGTGAGCAAAAAGGGGCCCCACAGACTCGGGCCATATTCATGACGTCTAAAAAAATATTCCTTTGTTTAAAATTAACATGCGTGGACACCTTGAATGCGCCTTCTGCTTGCTGGGTATTTCAATGCCTAACCGCACCCCCCCCCCCCCCCCGTCGCTCCTCCTTCTCCCCAATTCTCGCAGCACCAGCATAGCATCTCCTCCATATTACTCCCTGCAGTCAATTAACGTATAGTCGAGAAATAATTAACACTGAAATATATAAATAATATGTGCGGACAAATTGTATAAATAGACGTACGAGTTCAGTTTGGTTCAACACCGAAGATAAAACTGCGTGTGGTTTGCCCAAACCGTCATAACAGGAAAGCTCATCATTCAAACTTGACTTGAAGCTTTCGTGACTGCAGGAATTACTCTTAGGTTATTTCGGTAAAGTCACGATGAAAACCATTTAACAGTAATTATGAAAGTTGCGTGCAATAGTTCGGTCTATCCAAAACATTACTGAATCGTATGTTATCAAGGGTATATTTATTTTAAAGCCGCTGTAAGAGTTGTATCGGTGACTCAAGAGGTCAGAGCGCTCAGCCAGCATCACCGAGATCCTGGGTTTAAAAATCCATGCAGCCGCGTGATGAATGAACCGGGTTCTCGAGTGTAGCACCAAGGACTTCACAAAAACATTTGCAAACTGCATTTTGGTCATATGCTTAATTTCGCAAAAATTCCAGCTCTGAGAAATGCTAACTATTATATTCTTAGGTTTTTTCGGTAAAGTCACGTAGGTAACAAAAATACTGTGTGGTCCATAGGTCAGTCACTTTAAGGGATGTCGGAGGCAGCTCCGTGAGATCTGCTTCCGTGGGTCATTCTCTAACACGAAGGGCTGCGCTGACCAGCGAGAAATCCGAATGGGTACTTTGCCTACACAAATAGAGCAACGATCAGGATGGAATTTGGAGAAGAGGCAAAAATAAGAAAAAAACTATTGCATTGCATGCCTCGTAACGGCAGCTGCAGGGTTCGTGAGATTGTGACTCCCGTCCTGTGCTATGAACCCGGCGAACAAACTTTGATTACTGGGCACAGCTAACATCAGTGGCGGGTGATATCTTCACAGTCATCCTCGGCCCTAAATCAGTATGGCAGAAAATTAAATAATCCGTGACCAACATGGTTTGCGGGAAGGTGTTCATGTATTTGTTGTATGAAAATGGCTGAATGTCATTACAATGTAGAAAATAATTATAATTTATTTCACGAATAAACATAAAGAATATTTGTTTTTACTTTTCCATCACTTTACCTGGGAAATGGCTATTGAACAAGCACACGGGATGTGGAAAGCATCACTGTGTGATTGAGCTACTGAGCCCAACATTAAAGTCACAGTTTTACCAAATTCTTACATTTGGACCATTGTTACCTCAACTTTAAACATAACGCTCAACACAGTCGTGCACGGTTTTCTGGAATAGGGTTTTTCAGACAATGAATCAGCACCGCCAAAGAAAAGCGTTCTGCCAGATTTTCGCCTTTTATTGCATAAGCTGGCAATCAGCGCGGCGTATAACCATATTCTGTGATACTTTTAATACAGCCGCCATTATTTAAAGAGTCAGCTCGCTTTTTTTTATCATCTGCGTAGCTAGATACCGGCAGAACCCGATTTGAGCAATAATCCAATTGTGACTCAATCGTTTAACTCGAGAAGACAATGATGTTCAGTCAAATGAAGAAAAAAAAACATACCGGAAAAGGAATGTGCACTCAAATGTGGCACCACTTGGTGGCATTTAAGCGATGAAAAGAGAATGGCGATTGATTTCAGCGGCCAAGGGACTGAAATGTATCAGTGTCTCGGTGTAACTGAGGTTACCCACAGTGACAGACGGAAGGCAAAGGACAAAGCCTTGATGATGCGAAAGCACATTTCATCATGCACGTAACCTCACTCCCACCCATCGGTTATCATCTGTGCACAGGACATCGCAGGGCAGAAAACAGCTGCAGGAGTTGCTTGTATGGTAGCTAATTGCAGGCGCGTGTTAATTCGTCGTCATTGTCATCATCGTTATCAGCCATGATCAATCCATGGCCGATCTCGAAGCTCAATTTCCGTGGTGGATTTTCTTGTGTGCGTTCACTCCTTTGGCCTCCACTCGGCAATTATTCTCCTGCATATGTTCTCGTATTAATCTATTACAGTCCACATATGGTGCTTGACAATAAAAGTGAATCCTTGTGGTTTCCCAGGAATTTCTTTCCTAAATCCCACCGCTCATGCTTTTTGGGAACAAACATTCAAATTATGTCGTGGCTGTACAGTACATTGAAAATCCAGCGTCGTACACGCCCATACATGGGGTAATAAGCTGGAACTAATGAAAGTTTGACCACATCGACAATGAAATGCTATGTCAGTCTGCTCGATAAGGTTCAAACGAGGGACACTGAGGCTGGGTTTTGTCGGCTCATACCCTGCGTGATCACATCCTCAAAGAGACATGAAAGTTATCCACGCAAGATGACTGCGGCCTGTCATCTCTGTGCAGTTCACTGTCCGAGGTTCGCGTTTCGGGGCACTACACGGTGCCTCATCATAGCGCGCGGATTGTTAACGTGTTGTAGTGCGGCTCTTGATGGAGCCCGCTCTTCAATGAGTACGGCGGCTGTGCATTGCCGATGTGATCAATGGAACACATCGTGTGGGGACCGGGAACCCGAATGAATCGTCGCACAATATTTACAACGACAATAACGTTAGAGTACAATAAGAATGGCAAATATCCAATTGGATTAATGTTTTTTTTTTGCATTTCACGTTACACTTAGCAGCTTAAATCGACGTGGCGCTGAACGTGTTTTTGATATTTTCTTGAGAAAGCAACACGTATATTAAAAAATAAATGAAGTGAAAGGCACAGGGCTGAAATTGTTCGTTCGTGATACGGTACGAGAGAGCCCGCTCTTTCATGCCGGCCTGCGAATACCCACACTTTACCCCGCCACAATCGACCTGCCCATCGACAAACCATTTTATATTGCTCGGCTGTACTGTTGGTAGGCGACGATTCGGCACGGTTGGCTAATTACGGTTTGCATTAAGAAGTTCAACGAACACTCCGTACGTACAAGAAACTTTTGCCCAACTGCAACGTCGGGAGATGAACTTCGAATCGGCGACCTCTGCTTCGCAATTTCATCGTACTAACCGGTAGCCCACGGCACCATGACAAACACAATATTGCGCTGCGTACTTGCACTGACCCGAAGAGCGATCGTAAAAGCGGTCGATCCCCCCCCACGATGTCAAAATCAGCAGAGAGAAAAACAAAACAACGGGTCCTCCCTCCATCGCGCGACTAAAACGAACGGGCGTAAAATAAACAAAAGGTTACGGAGCACTTGTGGGCCGACGGCAGACGTCCAGTGCGAAAGGCCATGACAAACGAAGTCACCGGATTAACTTGTGTGCTTTCAAAGCTCTCTTTCTCTCTCTTAATCAGCGGCGACGCCAGCAAGCGCTGGATGGAGGTCGGCGGTGCCTTAAGGGAAGGGCGAGGGAGCGACATATTCATTCGTTCATTACCAAATGTGAAATTCACTTCACCTCCGGCTCTACACGTGGGGGCCCGGTGACATCTCTAATGCCGAAAGCATTCACGGTACTTCGACGCGTTTGTTGTTTTCATTAACCCCCACCCACCCACACACGACCACCCTTGCCGGAGTACCGGTTTAAACTAAATAATATAAAAAATATATATACAATATTTTACTTGACATTGGCCGTGCGACAAAGTCAATGCCTTCCGCTCCCCCATGATACGATACGAAATACAATTTGGGATGTCTGCACGCTATGTTGAACTTTTTTCTCGCCGTACGTAGCCAACCGTGGAGGAAGCACAACAAACTAAAACACACGCAACAAAAAAAATCAGTTCTAAAGAAAATGTGTGTTCAATCTAGATCTAAAGGTGCAACGTTCCAGCGGCTTCCTCACCCTGCTCAACACATACCTTCATGGTCTTGTCCCACCATGTCTTGCCACACTTGTATCTTTCTACGCGCCCTCACTTGTCTCAATCTTTGCTGTCTCTCTACCCTTCTCCTTGCGCTCAATCCACGCTATCGCTCTTTGACCCCCCTTCACTGGAACAAACTTCCGCTCCGCATTAAACAGTCAACCTTCGCTCACCAGTTTCCGCCCCGCACACAAAACTCACTCACTTTCACTCGCTCACCCCACGACCCATTAATCTCCCCCCTCATAACCACCACCGTTAAGGTTCCCTCTTCATATTCTCATGATGTGGCTTTCACTCATTCCCCATTCATTCAATCCATTCATCACAATTTAATGTCATCAATTTCGCTTTCACCAAAATTCACGCATCACAGATTTGCCCATTGTTTCCTCTCATCTGTTTCATTCACCTCATCACCACCATTACATTCATATATACGATTTTTTTTGTTCCGAGTAAAGCGCCGTGTCCAAGGCGCCATATAAATTATTTTAAGATACCGGAAGGAAAGAGCGTTCAAACTGTGGCCGCATCTGGAGATGCTGGCACGGAAGCGAACTGGAGAGTGTGATGTTGTCCTGCTGTGAGTTATTTATGGGACATTTTTGTTGCCAGTATCCAAATTGAAACATAAGAATAGATTTAGATTTAAAGCTTTCGTGACTGCAGGGATTCATATTCTTGGTTCTTTCGGTAAAGTCACGTAGAAGAGAAACAATAAATATAATAAGAATATAACACAATAAAATGCTCACGACGTTTCGACTGCAACACAAGCAATCATCATCAGGTGTGAAAAACACAGAAAGAAAATTTGAAAAAAGTGGCGGGTCTTTCTTAACGTCAGCACCACGGACAGCGATTTTGGCAATTGTTCAGATGGACGAGTCCATCTATGTTCGGAAAAGAGGAGGGGGGAGAGGAAGAGAATGGAATGCGGTCTGAAAGTCACCGTAAGCATGGACAAATCAAAATAGGGTTTACCCTTTCTGGAAATAAAGGAGCGTGTTTTATTTGCACGTTTTGTCACAAGTATGTGTCGTCAATGCAGACTTGGTGCATTGACAAAAAAGGTATCTACGGTATTTGGTGTTTGAACATCTTAACACCTGTTGTATGAACATAAAGGCTAAAACCTATAGTTGTACTGCAAGTGGTGGAATGACACATCACGTCTCCTGCCCTAGGATGAGTCAGCCTCAAATGAGTACCTGGTGCGGTGTGTAAAGCAAGGCCGTAATTATAATATAATATAACATCCACCCCAATATTCAAATATGCTCAAAATGCCCCCCCCCCCAAAATATTGCTATAAAATAGATTTCTGTTTAAATTATTGTAGTTATGGTTGTACTTTATTTATCCCTAATCTCTGCCATTAAATACAATGAAACAAGAAAAGGTAAAAAATAAAAAAAGAGCAATGTAATACAATACACGTAGGCTTTCGCGACCAATATTATTCATAATCAACGTTTTTGGGTTTAGATCGCGTTATTTATAAATGTGTCGTAACCCTCCACCACCAGACACGGCCAATCAGTAAAAAAGTGTCACGTTGACAGAAGACAATTAGTTCACCAGAATGGCGAATTGCCCGATGATGCTGGATGCAATTACCAGCGAAACGTCGTACTCAAATTGTAAATGTTGTGGTTTCACGCTTCAACACACCGGTGGGCTAAAGCAGTGAACTATTTGTCTTTTGTCAACGTGACACTTTTTTACTGATTGGCCGTGTCGGGTGGTGGAAGGTTACGACACATTTATAAATAACGCGATCTAAACCCAAAAACGTTGATTATGAATAATACAATACACTATTAGACATTGTTGTAAAAAATAAATAAAAAGCCCATCCGATGTGTTCGTGAATTTTTTATATTTTAGGCAGGAAATTCGTTTTCAAATTTAGATATTTTTTTCTGGGGGGGGGGGGGGGACACCCAGACCCCTTGGAAGATTTGGTCCCTCCAAATGTTGTTGGCTCCATGGCTACGGCCTTGGTGTACGGCATCGCCACTTCGGGAGAAAAAGGCGGTCTGGAGTGGTGCTGGCCACCCACCTCCTCGTGTGCCGTGCCGGCCTTCATAGGTGCTACTCGCAGGGGGGTTTACTCCATCGCCATCACGCACACAAGCCGTTTGACACGAGAATCGCGAGCTGCAGTCGTTCATTCTCACAGCCACGAATCGCTACTCTATACGTGTCGTGAAGTAAATACAGTATTGATATTCATTGATCGGATCGTTGCCTATTTCTACCTCTATAATTTGATGCCTATGAATGGAATATAGCAGTGAATTTAGAGTTCCCGTAAAAAAAATTTAGAGTCGAAGGTAAAGGTGCAATTGCTTCTTCGTGCCACTGCTGTCAGAAGGACCTCCGCGAGAGGTAGCTTAGGACAGCCATTCTAGATGGTATTCTGCCTATTATTTCACGCTGGCCAGATGATCTGCCATGTGACTGACTGTGACGTGTACCCATTTATACTGCTGGGTGGATAGAGGCTTGGCGGATTGAAGAAACTCGCCGCATTGTTTCAGCCACCGCACGAGAAAACGGAATGAAACTGTTGACCTCTGGATTGAAGGTCTATTGTGTTCACCATTACACTACAACTGCTGTTAAATTCAGTTAGTTCTTTCCGCAGAGCATCAAAATCAAGGATAAGCTTCAGATCATTAAACCATGTCCCCAGAGACCAATGCATTATCCTTAACTTATCCCAATATCACGAGGCAGGCACTAATGTTTATCCCACTCTGACCTTCAACTGACTACACTACCTCCACTTTGAATCGAATTGATTCAACCAACGTAAGGGAGAGGAAGAGACACGCATACACGTACACAAACACAGCGACGTGTGCTTTTAATGCACCAATTGAATAAGCTGCATTTATTTAACGGGCGTCCAAATACATTGGGATAATAACATAACAAAAAGGGCATTTTATAAATAAAACCCAGTTCTTTCCTTGCTTGGAAACACCTAGTGGATCTCAACCTGGTTCTTTCCTGGGGGAAAAAAAACCTAAAGAAATTGATGACCTGATTTGATGATGAGCACCAATACTCGCCATTCGCCAATAAGTGACGGTGACGCCACCACGGCGCATGTGTCATGCCAGGTGCACTTTGAGGCCACGTGAAGTGTCGAAGGCTCGCTGACAGGAGGTCACGGGACAGACCCAGGTGCCATGGGTTGGCTGACTGAGATGACTGGTAGATGCATCAACTGTACCCTCTACTGTGCCAACTTGCTGCATTTTATCCGCCCTGGCGCTCTGCTCGTTGTTGTGAGCGTCACTCCTCTGCCCTCAGTTGTTGTTGGAGGGCGACTGCCTCCGACTGCCAAGTAGCGTCCTTCACAAAACAAAGACGACGATCCCCCCCGTATAGCCTTAACAGACTGTAGGGGCAAGTGCTGTTAGCGAGCACCTATAAAGGCCAGCACGGCACACAAGGGGGTGGGTGGCCAACACCACACCCGGCCGCCTTTGTCTCCCTAGAGGCGATGTTTATACATCGCACCAGGTATTCATTTGAGGCTGAGTCGACCTAGGAGATGCCCAGAAACGGTTCAGAGAATCGTCACTGGTGTTCGCCATGAGCGGGAATCGAACTCGGGTCGCCAGGTTCATAGCGCAGCACGCTAACCGCTACACCACTGCTCCCCTTCACGAGCATGCGTGCACATGTGCATGCACGCATGCACGCATGCACGCACACACAAATTGAGTTGCTTTTAAAGGCGACCTGAGCTGCCTCCACTTTTCTAGACACTTATGTAAATCCAAGCCCTCTTTTATCAAGAAAGTACCAGCACCACTCCGAGCTCACGGTGAGAATCATAGTGGTATAAACCCTTCTTCCCGTGAAACACGGACACATTATAATTGTATCATGATGCACAACATAATGTTTATCGCAATATTAATTTCGCCGCAACTTTGCAATTGTATTTCACATTTCTATTTGGTTGATTTTGTGCCTTGCTGTACTCCCTTTGCAACTAAATATCGCTTCAAGGTTATTTAACCGTAGTTCACTAAGCATAAGCATGCGATTAGTATTTTAATTGTTGCAACTATATCATCCTACAATGCTTAAAACGCACAATGCTGTCAGTTACACTGGAAATAATTAAATGCACTGCCCAGCGATGGCGACATAACCGTCATGCCGTCAAGTACTCCAACATATTAAGTTAATCTTTAATTTAAATAATAATAGTTATTTATTTACATATTTATTGACTCAGTGTGTTATTTCAAAAATGGCCTTGCCAGGATCTTTGAGAAATTTTTAAAACGAGCACCGACAATTACGATCCGATATTTAGCAAAACGGACGATACGTTTTTTTTATCGCGGATTTTAGATCTCACGACCTGAATGTATCTTTGCTATCGCCATGTCATAGCTGTGATGCTAGTGAAACCGAGATAGGGCGCCCATCCACATCTCCTCCAGTGTTGTTTGAAGGTGGACTTCTGAGGTCATCTCAATCAATATCTCATAATTGTTTTTTGGGGGGGTTTCTTTTTTACTTCCAGAAGAAAACTCTGGTGACATTTTGAGTCACTCAAACCTGCCCGTTTGGCACGAAAACTGATGCGCACTTCATGGGAGAAAACATATTAAAACAACCTTTTTCATGGGAAATAAATAAATACAATTTATTATTTTTTGTGAAATGTACGATGGTGAAAAAAATACGCGTGTTCTGGAAGGGATATGTTAATGCGTTATCACAAAAGTGCCCCCTTGATGACTTTCACATCTGTCCAGTTTTGCGCGCAGCTGTTTCAGCAGTCGTGTGGGTGGACTCTGGCTTTGTTGAACATTGTGCTTGATAATTAGGACTAACTCTTTGCATCGCGGTTTGAGCCTTTTGTTATTCACAGAACATTACACTGTACATTGACATGAGGATCGCATTTTTTTTGTATTTCACCCAAAATGAAGGTCATTTGTGCTTATGTTACAAATCACAGCTTTGGCCTGATGTGAATATGAAACTTACACATATTACTGAATTGTGACTGCAGCATGCAAGCACTATATACGTACTATGGAGCAGTGGCAAATTCGTGGTAAATGTACCGGACTATGAATCCATATTCGATAGCAAGTCACAGCTAACATCAGTGCTGAGAGTGATAACTGAAACAGTGCTAGACCCTCCCATCACCTAATCGTTGTCGTTGGCATTACTTTGACAGTTCAAATTTTCTGTATGTGGCCAAACACATTCCTGCGGAGGGAGCTGGTAGGAACGTTGGTTTGCTCGGTCAATGGCCAGGGTCAACGGCGGCGTGGTGTATTCCGCAAATATGCCCGACTGTGAGGGCGGGTACAAGCCGGCGTCAGTAGGTTAAACGTTGAGTTTTATAAGGGCACCACGGAGTGGCCAGCCACTCCCCACCCAGCCCCACCCCTCCCATCCAGCCCCTCCCCACCCTCCCCTCCCCACCCAGCCCAGCCCCTCACCACCTTCCCCACCCAGCTCCTCCCCACCCTCCCCTCTCCACCCAGCCCCACCCCTCCCATTTTTGGATGCACGACGAACGGACGGACGGACACAATAATCCCCTGTGGGCTGGTGTAACCAGGAGGTTCCTACCAGTATGTTATGACCATTTGATATGAGAGGAGTTATCAAGTAATTCACTCGTATGAGACGTATAAATACATCGGGACTGCTAAAGTTTTTTTTACCTTAATTGGTACCAATATCTGCTCTGGTCCAAGTATGCTTAAACAACCCCCCATATCCGCCAAGGAATGTGGAGGCCTTCAACCAGCAGTGGAATGATAAAGGGGATGTAAATAATTATTTTAAATACTACAATGTGTGTGAATGAAATTCTCCTTTTTACAAAATAAACAATAAGTTTAAAGTGCAGCACTGCAATTACTTGCTTGCATGTTCAAGTAGCCTAGTGAGGTGCATGTGAGTGGAGTGAAAATAGCTAACGTGTGCTCATTTGTCCATTTTCAAAATACCTTAAACAGAGTTGTACCCCAATAACCACAGCAATAATTGTTACAAATCACAGTTTTTTTTTAACCGGCTAAATACATGTTATTCTTATTCTAAGTCACCGGTAAGTATACAACAATCACAATGCGCCCAGCGGCGATGAATGGCACCCAACTGCAGTGGTTTTAAAGGAAACTGTAATTGTTGTTCTAATTTAGCACAGGTAGTTACAATCACTTCCACTCAATTTGGACTTTTTTTCTATATGACCACTTCGTTAGAATACTGTGTAAGCGTTGAATTAATTTTGGGTGGCAGGGTGGCCAAGTGGTTACACCTGTGCCTCACGGCAAGATGCTCTTAGGTTCGATTCCCAACTCGTGTGCCTTTCTGCGTGGAGTTTGTATGTTATCCCCCTGTTCTGCATGCGTCTCCTCCAGGTTCACTCTGTTCCCTTCAAAAGGTCATCTGCACCGCCCCCTCCTCCCCCATACAATGTAATTTGGTATTGTCCAAAATATTGCAATGCTGAAAAAAAGTAACAGCAAAATACTCAATTGGGATTACACAGAAAAACATCACCCCCCCCACCCCCCCACCACAAAACATGGCAAGACCCTCTTGTAAAAGAGTCTTGAAACTCAGTGAGGCATTTCTGGGGAAAACAAGTGTAAATAAAAACAGTTTTTAAAAGTTCATCAAAATGACAAACTATGTATGATTAAACAAATCATTATTTGGTGATAATGCTTTGACAATTGTGCACAAGAACCAATATTATAAGATCGTTTAATCTGCAACCTTACGGATACATTTGCAGATTGGCATCCAATTTTAAAAGCTGTTAATTATTATTTAATGTTATTAACCTTCTAAACACGATTTCAAGATTGTAATCAATTTAAAACCTATAACCTGTACGAACAGGCGTGTATCGCCATCAAATACAATTTATGTTCTGCTTTAAAAAATAAATCAATATCAGCCTCAGATGTTATGTTAAACCTGAATATTTAAAAACAGGAATGGAATGTAATTCTTAAACCCAATTGACCAACTCACCCACAATGTGCCCGATCTCATCAGATCTCAGAAGCTAAGCAAGTTTGAGCCTGGATAGTACACGGACGGCAGTAGGCGTCGTGGGCAACACAGAGCACTTTTGCTCTGCACCACCACCATCTTCACCAAACCTGCACTGACCAGTGTGGCAAAGTATGGCCCAATGTCATTCACATTCTGCAAGGCGTGGGGAGGCCCTCATCCAGCAGGGGATTGGCAAACGGTCTCTGCGTGTACGGTACACGTAGCATTGTGAAGCGGTGACACAGGACTGGAAAGTATTACTGTTTGTTCGACCATTCTAAAGACTGATCAAAGTGACAGTGAATCATGTAATGTGGCCAAAATGTAATTTGTACATTTTGCTTTACTAATGTCATAGTTTCTATGAAAACAAATCCCGTATCAAATCGCAGCTCATGTACCAGCAAAACCAGACGAGTGCTATTAATTCCCACGCACTGCATGACTGATGGTGTAGGGAATACATTATGGGTGTAGATGAATGTTTGAATCCCTGCCATCCAGCGCAAAGATCAATACTTAATGACTCCTTTCTCTCCTGGCCTTCGACAATACACGTGGACACTCGCAATAAATCCAACGCGAGCCGCATTCGCCTGTCATTCGGCGAATAATGTGGCTCCCTTTCAATATCTTCGGTCTGGTCAATGCCGCAACTGAGCTAATTAAATTGGGATCTGTAGCAGAATGCTGCACAGCGAAATGTGGGCGACAACGATTTACATACGATAACGGGAAAAAGAATGCCTCGTATTTAAATAAGGCAGCTACAGCATTGCAATTATTCTCCAGCAATCGACTGCCGATTTGTTCGTTGAAATTTCAAATGTAATTAATAGGAAGTAGATATGCGGTCAGAAGGTACAGACTGAAGATACTTATCATTAATGTAATCCTGATAAAGGCAATGGTGTTACGAGTGACAGGAGGAGGGGGGGGCAATTGACCTCCTGCAAAACATCTCACATCCCAGGCTGCATCCATTTAATGGAGGTTTAGTTTTTTTTTCTAGGAGTCCTTTCATTTGTTGTTATCATCAGGCGTGCTCGATCCACTGCTGGATGAAGGCCTCCCTAAAGCCACCACTACCTCTCACACCCTTGTGATATGCGACAACAACAACAATAATAATATGTGTATAATTAACATGCACAATGTTTCATTGACATAAAACGACCGTGACTCTGAGGCGCCGTAGTCCTCGGCTGTATATCTAAATCCTGGCAAAGAGAGGTGGGGCCTTGAAAGTGTCTCTGAAAATTCTGCGTAGGGTGAAACGCAGTTGCAAAGTGCAGCGGGATGTCATTCCAGACAGCGGGAGCTGCCACGGAGAAATAACGCCTGGCACTGACGGTCCTGGTCCTACGTAGAGAGAGGAGGTTGTGTGTCGTGCACCCCCAATTAGCACGTTTGGCTACGTACGGTACGAAAGAATATTCGTAGGTTTTTTCGGTAAAGTCACGTAGGTAATAAAAAAATAAAAAATAATTTTAAAAATGACGACGTTTCGGAGGCAACACAAGCTTCCGTCTTCAGGTGGATATATTATATATACGGAGTGGTATCTCTTGTAATCTCTCATTTACTTGATACAGCTGTCGTGGCTGTGACGATTCCACCTGAAGACGGAAGCTTGTGTTGCCTCCGAAACGTCGTGATTTTTTTATTTTATTTTTACCTACGTGACTTTACCGAAAAAACCTAAGAATATGAATCCTTGCAGTCACGAAAGCTTCAAATCTAGGTACGAAAGAAGTTCAACATACCTACACACATACCGCGCAGAGGTCTACCATGAGCCGTAGTGCAGGGTAACAGGCGTGAAGATAGATATGGTGGACGACAGAAAGTCGAGGCGCAGTGGCGCTGGCAGGATATCTCGTGGCTGACCCTGCTGGCGATGATTAGAAGCCCGTGGAGAGAGCCGAGGGAGGTGAGGGAATCTAGTTGAGGATGACAGGCGCCAGGGACGACGCAGGCGTTTTGCAATCGTTGGAGTTTCCTGAGGCTATTTGATCAGGTTCATACAAGGACGGGGGGGTTACAGTAGTCGAGATCGAGACCCGACTACACTGCAGGCGAGGGTGGTGGCGATGTCGGTGGTGATGAGTGGACGTAAATGACGGAGGGGCCCCGAGGGTGGTAGTTGCGAGATCTGACGATGTGGTTGGTGTGTCTGTCTGTCAAAGGATGAGGTGGATTCGAGAGTGACGCCGAGTTATTAACCCACCTGCACAGTTTCAAATGGTCGGCATTTAAATTCAAAGGTTTGTGAGATGCAGATGCATACAGAGCCTGGCTGTGGTCGGTGAATGTCATAGATGATGGTGATTGCGTTGGGGGATAGTGAATAGGGTTGGAATGCTCCAACAACCATGGGGGGGGGATTTGATACATCGTATTGAGCAGAAATTTTAATTCGACTTTTAAATCGAACATTGCCTCCCTCCCCCCGCCTATTAAATTCACAACTTTCAATGGTATTTTTGTACGTATTTTTTGTAATGATATCATTAACCTTGTGCAAATTATTTGTTCGAAATTAAAGTCATATTTACTTTTTATTTGATTGTAAGTATAACTGTTATCGTCCGATTAAAATAAAATCCTCTCTCCCCGCGCGTCGGCCTCAAGTATTCTCTGCCGTCTCCTTCGTGCGGCCTTGTCCGAATTGAGAAGTACGCACAGCTTGAGTGGCTGATGAATGCATCTCGAATGCAGTGGTTCTGAACCTGGGGTGGGTGATGCCCTCTCTGGGAGTGAGAGACATGGCCAGATTTATTTTCGAAGGTAAATAATTGAAAACACAAATTAAGTACGACTACTTTGTTTCATCAAACCTATGCATTTATTAACAATACACATTGTTTAACGATTGAGAGCTAAAGGGGTGCAATGCTGCGGTAAAGGTTAAGAACCACTGCTCTCTTTGGCACCTTCTGACGCAGTACTTTTTGTCCCATGTTTAATGAAGGGAAACCGCTTTTGTACTGTCTCCTTCTACAATCTCAACGGCGCCGTCATCCTTGCCTGCTGTCCATCTGCACTGTATTCACTTGTCCAATTCTGTCCACCTTCCACAATAGAGGTTTTGTTTTGGGTGAGATCGCGTAAATTTAAAAATGTGTCGTTAAAACCCGCCACCACCCGACACAGCCAAAGCGATTTGTCGCGGATATTGTTTGGCTCAAGAAGTGGATTTTCAGAGATGCCTTGATGTCCTCGCTCTGAAAACTACAATTACAGAATGGCATAGCTCGTGAGTCACAGAACCATACAGGCACACACACATACATACAGACAGACATACAAACAGGCAGAGACATACGACCACACAGGCAGACAGTGACAGTGACAGCTGCCCTTCCGGAATTTATTCTTGCCCTTAAAACTGTTCCATATGGCTAGAATCCTGTGGGTATTGCTCAGGACGGTAGATTATATGATTCAATGTTCAGTCGTCTACCGCGGTTTTCATGCACAGCTTGCTGTCAGGTTTGCACGGGTAATTAGACAAACTCACCGATCCCTGTGCAAATTGCGCATATAGAAACGGCACCCCCATTACTCTCCAGCAAGTGTGATCGCAAGTCCAAAACGCCTGCGCGCTCTCGTACGTGCAGCCGTTATAGCCGTCAGTTCAAACTCACGCGCACATTTCTACCCGTTACAAAACATTCCCGTCTGCGTGCAAAGCGACCACATTTTTTTTTAAGCCACAACATTTTTGCTGCTGCACTGCTGCTGCTGCTGCTACTACACTCATCAACTCTTCCCAGCGAGAAACCCAAACTCCACTGCCACAGCCAGCTCGACTCGTGTTGGCTCCGTCAAGGGTTGTTTAGCTAAGAAGGCAGCCAGGCACGAAACTGCCTGCCCGAAAACTGTCAACTGCAGCGTGCCGTGAAAGGGTCAGCCTACCTCTTCAAAGGCCCGAGCAAAAATAAAATAATAATGACATCTTTTCAAAGCTTGGGAGGGCTCCCCTTTTTTTTAGCGAACCGCTCAGATTTATTGGATGACCCTCCTGCTGAAAGCCAAGCAACGTTATTTGAGATTAAGAAGAAGAAAAAATAAACGTCAAAACACGTCGCATGGTTCGTGGGAAGATTTGGTGTCTTATTGTTGACTCATTTATGGCCTGACCCTCTTGCCCTATTGTGTACTTAATAGCCATCACTCTTCTAGTTTTATTTTCCTTTCTCTTTCCTATATCTTCCGACTATCTATTCCTTTCTCTCTCTATCTCTCTCTCCACCCTCTTGTTGCTCTATTGTTTTCGAGAGCACAACTAGGAGACCCTATCGTCACGTACGATTTATGCCGGGGTCGTTTGAACATCGCGTGCGCTTTCCCCGTGTTTGTCTTTTGCCGAAAATATAAATAACATTTTCAAAAATGAAAAAGTATATATATAGAATATATTCAAGCATTCTTTTTTTACTTGAGCTGTGTGAAAACACAATTTAGATTGTTTGACTAGTGGAGGTCATTGACATTCGGCTGTTGATATTGCAGCGTGACCTTGGCTAGGAACTCGAATTATTATTATACCCGAAGTCGACAAGGTTGAAACATAATTACATAAAAAAATATTTTTACGGTGATCATGAATTTAAACCAAACAAATACTGAGGATAAACAAATGGAATATAATTTGCTTCATCAACAAAACACTGCCAAGCCAAAGCTCATTGGTGCGGAGGTGTTTTGTGTTTGGTTTTGAGAAAAAACGGCATTTTTTATGCTCCAGATTATGCGTTTGGAGCTCTGCAGCCTCGTTTTATATGGATGCAGTACTTTGTCCAGTAGGCTATAAATCACTGAGACAGAGAGGCACTGAAATGTGTCAAATGGAAGGGTGGATGTATTGCATAATAGAGGCCATGTGTGAGCCACTGCATATCTGCTTGCGTCCAAAAGATATAAATAGTCCCGTCTAAGAGGTTGAAATTGATGAACACGAATTGTCCGCACAAATAAACCCGTGAATTTAACTCGAGATATTTTTTTTTCTACGTACGAAAAAACAATTCTAATCGCGGCGCTGTGTTTCAGATTATCCTCACCTTTAAAATAATTACACCGAAAAAGCTGCTGTGCACACAGGCTCCTTGCTTTCGTGTTTGCATATCGCGCGGGCTTCACATTACCCTGCTGCCCTAATTTCAAACCCGCCACGCCGACTTACCGCAGCGAGGAGTAACATCCGCGAACTACCAACCGCAGCGCACACAACGGACAATTGTTTTGGTGTTAGCCACTTCTTGTCATCAAGTGGTATTACGCATCGATAGCGAGTCCCGTTCAGGTTAGAGGTGGGGAAGGCAGATCACCGTTGGGGGTTTAGGCAGCAGGCGGGAATGGCCCCCAAAAGTAGCTGTTGAAATATCGTGACAATCTGCAGCTGCTTTTACACACGTGTGCGATTTCCTAAATGACTACTGGGGAGTGCACATGTGTTAGTGTTGATCATGAAATCACCCCCTTTAGGTGCACAGATTGGAACTCTTTTTTGCCTGCCTCCGCTATGTGTAATGCATTTGAAATTAGTTTTTTTTGTAACATCACAGCTTGTGCTCTCGATTCCCTTGCCAAAATAAACCAACACGTTTTATATATACACACAGCAATAAACAGCAAATTGTGTTTATGCATCGATACATATATATAGTACGAAGCGTAAACATATATAAACTTAAAGTATAATGTACAGCTCTTTTTCGATTTAAAGCTTTCGTGACTGCAGGGATTCATCTTCTTGGTTCTTTCGGTAAAGTCACGTAGAATGGAAAAAAAAAACATAATAAAATAATTCTCACGACGTTTCGGCCACAACGCAAGCAGCCGTCCTCAGGTGAAGAACAGGTCTGTCGAGAAGACATTCAGACTCTGTCTTCTCGACAGACCTGTTCTTCACCTGAGGACGGCTGCTTGCGTTGTGGCCGAAGCGTCGTGAGAATTATTGTATTGTTTTATTATTATTATTATTTACATTCTACGTGACTTTACCGAAAGAACCAAGAAGGTACAGCTCTTTGTCAATCAACGTACCTCACCGGGCTGGTCAGTGTCGGTAGGTCAAGGGGGATTGGGGTGCCTAGAGCTGGCTTAGATGCCACTCTACACTGATGTTAGCTGCAGCTAGGAATCGAACGCAGTCATAGGGGTCAGAGTGCAGTGTGCTCACCACTACACCAACGCTCCACGGTATTACGATGGTGCAAGTATTTTTGTATTATTATATTCCATATGAATACTGTATATCACATTCACAATTCACGGGCATTGGTCAATGCAACAAAGAGTGCACATTTTATACATAGATATAAAAAATTTAACGGATCAATATATAGTGTGGAATAAATAATAAAATAATGAACATTTACAGCCCCTTGTCAGTAAGCTACAGGATCAAAGCCTCTCTACGTGGTGACGGTGATGGAGAACGTTTGACCACACTTAACCACGCCTTATATTTTAATCAAATGTAAAATGCACTGTCTGGAGCAATTTGCCTGGATACAGAGTCTATACTCATTAACACAGGTGACCCAGAAAATCAAAAGGTTACATAGGCTGTCAATGAATCGCTAAGGTTTTCCAAAGAAGCTTTTCTTACACAGGACTTAACGCATATGCTCACGTGACCTTTGAGAGAATGCTTGGGCTACCCTGTTAACGCTCTTAACGACAATTTCCAAATGTCTGGCAAATATGTGCGGGGTGGGGGATTTTTTTAAACACAATATGAATTCGAATGTTCCTGCTCACTTCGGGACAGTGATAAGCCATCGTGTTTGTAAGATAAATTTTCAATTTCAACGCCTGACTTTGGGCGGGTTTGGGGGGGGGTGGGGAGATAGAAGGGAAGCTATTCATCAACTCGCTCTCGTGATCACGGACTTTTCTTTCGGAATTCAATGACAGTAATATTGTCAAAATCCATTAAGTAAAAAAACGTTAGACCGATAGTGAAACGTAGCCCATTGAACTAAACAGCGGCATTTTATACCGCGAGTAATTACGCAGTGAAATGCGGAATATTTGACACGCGCATCAGTGACCAAATTACAAATTGTGGCAAGTGCCAAACTGTCCCACTGTACAATATATTTTAAATTAATTTAACAAAATGGCTCTTCGTCCTGACAATGTGTAATTAACATCACAACGTTTCAAGTGTGAATGTAGATAATTATGGAAATGTTCATGTCTAAAATAATATTGTTGTTAGGGTTTGTTTCAAGCATGTACAAAACCTGCAATATGTAAAAACTCTGCTGCCCCTGTTCTCTGCTGGTCAAGTCACCCTTGATAAAAGAGCTACACACAGCTCAACGGCGCTCTACTCTATGGGAAATAAACTTATGAACTCATAACGTGCGCAATAGGTAAATGGAAAAGATTAATTGTGAAGATAAGCGTGGATCGCCCTGTGGCAGACGTAATTCAGGCAGGTGCACTGCTCCCCTTTCCTTCAGCGTCTCAACCTGCCACACCCCTGATTGTGTTACAAATTGGTGCATTCTGTTGTGACTCAGCTGGCCTCCGACGTGTTTGCTTAGGTGTTCCTTGGTTTCTTTTTTGTTTGCTGTGATTATGACGCCTTTAAGCAACGAAGAAAGCCGATCGCTGCACCCACCAGCTGTGACAATAAGGACATTTCAAAAACCAGTTTACCTTAATTAAACATGAAAACATGGAATAAGTCTCAGCCATAAACACGGGGGCACACATACAATTACACGAACTAGGATAGGACATGCTCGTGAAATATCACTGTTGGAGTGACAAGGGGAATGATGTGTGTGTCATCATCATCATCATCAGCAATCATGATCTATCCACTGCTTGATGAAGGCCCTCCTCAAGTCGTCGCGATCTACTCAAGATCGTGTGATTTAACACTCTATCTCGTTCCTACACACAAGCTCAACTCATCACTCCATCTCCACAGTGAATGGCCTCACGGTAAATTTCGATTTAAAGCTTTCGTGACTGCAGGGATTCATCTTCTTGGTTCTTTCGGTAAAGTCACGTAGAATGGAAATTAAAAAAAAACATAAAATTATTCTCACGACGTTTCGGCCACAACGCAAGCAGCCGTCCTCAGGTGGAGAACAGGTCTGTCGAGAAGACAAGGTCTGATATGCAAATTATTTTGTCAAGGCGCTCTTTCCCCCCTCCATCCCAGCTTAAATAGTCGCTCCAAGCCTGGTGGTGTTTCATTCAGACTCTGTCTTCTCGACAGACTTGTTCTCCACCTGAGGACGGCTGCTTGCGTTGTGGCCGAAACGTCGTGAGAATTATTTTATTATGTTTTATTTTTATTATTTTTGTATTTCCATTCTAGGTGAATTTACCGAAAGAACCAAGAAGAGGCCTCACGGTAGTTGAGCCTCCATTGGCTGCCACTCCAATATCAGTCTCGAACCCTCAATCATCAACTCTACTCGCGTTTGTATCCTGCCCAAGGGCAACTTCCTTCCCTTAACAGTCAATGCGAAGTCTCTAATTTGTGTTTGTTTTCTGATTCGTACGCTGCTCGGCTGTCCATCTCTCAGTGCGTCTTTGTGTGCTTGTTTAAGCTCTTGTTCCACGTGTCAATATGCATTGCATGTTTTTTTTAAAAAATACTTCCGAAAACAAGCGCATTGTGGATAGTGTTACGGAAGCCATGTGTGTGCATGCACTTTCTTCCTCGTTCTTCCTTGTTAATGTTCAGGATCGGCTGCTAAACTGGGATTGAGTGAATTGCCAGAATTTTTAATTGGCTGAGACAGGCAATCATAGTAATGGCTAGCCAATTACAGTACTCTGGTGGATGGACATGAAGACCAACGGGCAGCTTACGACTACATAGATTCATACTCAAAATATCTTTGGTAAACCACTGGTGGATAAAGGCTTCCCCAAGTAGTGTTGGTCATAGGACTTTATTTGACGATACTGGTCAGTCTGGGTTTGTGAAATGGGAGGCCCAAGACCAGTTAAGATATCACTCACCACTCATCTCATCCAAGGCCTTGAATCAAACTTAGATGCCTGGGTGCTGAGCGCTGAGCGCTAACCACTGCACCACCATTCTCCCAGTATACATATTGCCACTGCAAAATGTAGCACTTTTTTTCTTACAAACAATACACAATACTTAAATGTACAATATTGTCATCATCATTAGTCATGATCAATCCACCGCTAGATGAGGGCCTCCCAATCCGCAGCCATCTTTCACGATCCTCACTTTGCACTCGCTCACGAGATGATTTCATTGCTCCATCTCTCTTTCTCTCTCTGGATGTACTGTCACATGCACAATACTGTACTATTTTTAATACACATAGCAGCTCTTCAATTACAAGAAATTGCTCACGATGAATGGATCTTATTGTGCGTGTGAGAATTGATTATCTACCATTGACGTATATTATATGCAAATGATATGCTAATGTTACATTTGGGCTAATGGTGCGAAACAATAGTGCACTAATGATACAGAGCAAACGGCAAATGAGAAACGGTATAAACAATACAGCAAAAACCGAGACAAAACGAATCCATTCTTAAATGAAATCAAGACCTGACTCGTGATAATTCATCGAATCGTCGGGGAAGAAAGGAATAATGAGTAGTTAATTGTAGATTTGAAGCTTTCGTGACTGCAAGGATTCATATTCTTACATAACAAAAAGGCTCAGTCCCTTTTACATGCACCTTTACATCATCCGCACCTAGTTTACACAACAAAGGCTCTTTTCTAGCAGCGTGCTTCAGCCGCACCGAACCTCACAAAAATAATATTCAAGGCCTACCTTGGCTCCTCCCACCCTCAACCAGTATATATACAAGGACTGTTTCCTTGGACTTTCTCTTACTTGATACAGCTGTCGTGCTGTGACGGTTCCACCTGAAGACGGAAGCTTGTGTTGCCTCCGAAACGTCGTGATTTTTATTTTTATTTTACTTTTATTAATTTTAATGTTTTACCTACGTGACTTTACCGAAAAAACCTAAGAAAATTAGTAGTTACACGCCTGGTTTATAACTGAAACTAAGTAGAGCAGCGTTCTTCACTGATTTCCAGAGGGGGTGGCCACTTTCGCCGACAAGACATCATCAGTGTGAGGGCACGCCACACCATTTGTTAACCACTGGGGTTTGACAGCAGCACGATCGTGTGTGGGTGGGTGATGAGTTTTGTCACTCGTTGTATATTGTCGGGGTGACGCACGTCAGCGGCCGCACTTTAAAGCCACCGGGGCTGCCAGGGGCCTGCGGGCCTTGCAATGAACAATGCTCAAGTAGAGGCAATCAATTCTAGATTTGAAGCTTTCGTGACTGCAAGGATTCATACTCGTAGTTCTTTCGGTAAAGTCACGTAGGTAAAAAATGCAATTAAAATTAATAAAAAATAAAATAATAAAATCACGACGTTTCGGAGGCAACACAAGTCTCCGTCATCAGGTGGGACCGTCACAGCCAAATCTGCTGCATCAAGTGAGGCAGGGATTCAAGATGCAAGCTCTTAAATACAAGTTAAGAGCTTGCACTCGTTGGCCCCTATCCAGGATTTGACCTCACGACCTTTCGAACTATCTCGTCCCCTGGTAGAACCACCATCTATATATATATCTTTATATATAAATAATGTATTTTTATGAAATTCATCAGCTATACGGTCTTCTGGGAATGCACACTTTCAGCAGCATATATTCAAGACAAGAACTGGTTTTGCTTGTGAACTGGCTTTGGACTCTAGAATGGCTTTGCTTGTCTTGAATCAATGCTGCTGAAATGATGCACTCCCAGAAGGCCATGCTGCTGATGGGTTGTGTACGATATACTTTTATTTCTTATGTGGAGAGATGGGCATTTGAAGAAAAACATGGTTGTGCTTATTTAATGTGTTACTTATATTCTCCACAATGATGCGCTATATAATGAGTGGCTAATATGTTCATCTAGGTACTTCTCCTCGACCGCTCCACAATGAGGGAGCATGTGAAACATTCTTAGCAATGTATGTGAACGTGGTGGAAATTCCAAAAAACATTGACCTTTTGCCAAAAAAATCGGCCTAATTCCACCGCAGCAACGCATATTCGCTTTAACATTTGAAATGTACTCGTGCATCGGATGAGTCTTGTTTCAAACTCATATAACAGGTCAGCGTGGATCGTTGGGAAAGAGTTTGTGTGGGAGCAGGAGAAAAAGTGTGTGTGGGAGCGGGGTAGAGTGTGTGTGGGAGCAGGCATTCCATTGGGTCTCCGAGGACTTCCTGCTCGTGAATGATACTGTGCCTAAAATTGAACTCCATTTATCAACAATCCAAATTGTATGCGAATTCTATTATCCACAGTTAAAGAGTAATTGTGCTCTGTATATCCATGACAATAATCATCATGACCCACTCTTCCACTTAATTACACTCTGGCCAGTCTACTCTACGTCAATATTTAACCTAACACATTTGTTTTTTACATTGGGGATTTTTCCATGCACAGGATTTGTCGTTATAAGCCATGTCAACAGAATCTCTATTCCGATAACCAGCACGTGCCCCAACAGTCTAATTAGGCTGTAAGGTTCCTGAATTGCTCCTGAAGAAGCTCCCAGTACATGGAGCGAACCGTCAGACACCATGCCAAAGAACAAGCGGTACAACCTGAAAACACATGAGGGAGAAATATTTTTTTAACAAAAATGTATTGTTGATTAAGCCACAATGATCTTGCCAGTTCTGTGTCATAAGAGCCTGCACCACCAAATTATAGCCAAACAAATGATCATATGTACGAATGTTTAACACGCCAATCACTATTGGTTCTGCTCACCGGTAAGTTGAAGATTAATTCTCACAAGCAAGTTTAGCAATAAAATAGATTTAGGTAGATCATTGCATGGCCAACCCAAACATCAACTGCGAATCATAGTTTTGGCTGTAAAAAAACAAACTTGTTAAGGTTACAGCCCGTTTTCAATCGCATGCTGAAAGAAGGCCTCCCGATGCCCGTGCCAGATGTGGGGGCTGTTTGGCCATACTTCCCCACGCTGGTGAATGTGGGTTGGTGAAGGCGAGGAAGCCAGGACTGGTTCACGTGCCATTGATCGTAGGTCACCGGGTTCATAGCGCAGTGCGTAAACGACTGCGCCACCGCTCCAGCTATCAGTTGCTATGGCAACAATAATCCCGGAGCCTCAAAGAAGAACCCTGAAACATTTTGGGCCTTCTTCATGATGGAGGATGGGAAAGAAACATTATCTTTCTGTAAGCCATCTGTGATATCTTCAGGGCTGAAGGGTAGACTGATCATGTGGGCTGAGATCAGGCAGATAACCAAAATCTTCAGCACACCACAAAATCTGCGACGTTTGGAATTTACCATGCATTTACGATGGATTCCCAAGGTTTGAACAAAAGCTTCTGCAGATTTTCCCTTGAAATAAAAAATAAAATCTTTCCATCAAATGTTTCGTTCGTCATCGGTGGGGCAACATCTGTCCAACGGTGTATGTGCCGGTGATGAGCGCGTGGTGGCGCAGTGGTTAGCGCACCACGTTACGAACATGGGTTACCTGAGTTTAATTCCCAGACTTGGCTAAGATCTCTGAGGAGCGATAGCTGACGTTTGTTTTGGGCCCCTCCTAGGTCAGCCCAGCCGAAAACGAGCACCTGTTGCGTCGAGCGCACATCGTGACCGGAGAGACAAAGGCGGTCGAGCGTGGAATGAAGTGGCTTTTTTACTTGGATATAGCGTGTCAATCAATTAGGTCTAATTCACATCGAGAGAGAGAGAGGCTTTGTCCGCCTTCCTTTGCTAAAGGAGAAATGCTCGTCGTATACTGGGGTGTCGAACGCGCTCACACGAACTGACTTTTGCATCTGCACCCTGGTGCATTCAGATTGGTGAGTGTTTCTATCGAACCATTCATTGACTATGTCTATTAATAAATTAAAAAAATTGAAACTCAACACACGTGTAAATAACACTGTGAGCCCGAAAATGTGTTTATTTTAATATAATTTGGCGACGTTTCAGGCAATAGCCCTTCTCCATAGCACAAATTTCGGTTATATATTTTTTACATGCAATGTATTGTGTTATATATAGTGATATTGACGAATGCGTATTCACGCATTGTGCACCCACTGTCAATGCAACGGCATCACAAAATAATTTGACTTATTCTCTAAAAGATACAGTATATATAATTACTTGAAAAATGACAAGCCATACGTATAATGAGGTTTTTTTTTTTTACCGCGAGGTTGTCTAATTGGTAGAACTGCCCACATGAAGATATGGCATTGGAAATATTCGTCAGGTGATGAATTATTTCAATTATTGGCAAAATATTAAAATGGCCCAATCCTCAAGATCATTAGGTTATCGGATAATATACACTGTGAGACTTCGTATGTAATCACTATTCGCTCTGAATAGGTTTCATAAAATTAACTGAATTCATTTCTTGGTCAAACTGAATGTTAATTATTTTAAATAATTGCATTCTATCTCATTTACCTTATTTATATTATTGATGTGTTAATATTATCCAACGTAGATGTTCAACTGATTTCACACGCAATTTAAAGAGTTCATTTTAGGGAATTTCACTTTCTTTTGTGTTGCTTACAATTAAATTTTGATTTAAAGCTTTCGTGACTGCAGGGATTCATCTTCTTGGTTCTTTCGGTAAAGTCACGTAGAAGGGAAGTAATAAAATAATAAAAATAAAACATAATAAAATTATTCTCACAAAACCAGGTCCGTCGAGGTGACAGACTCTGTCTTATCGACGGACCTGGTTTTCACCTGAGGACGGCTGCTTGCGTTGTGGCCGAAACGTCGTGAGAATAATTTTATTATGTTTTATTTTTATTATTTTATTACTTCCCTTCTACGTGACTTTACCGAAAGAACCAAGAAGTTGCTTACAATTGTTAAAATGTCATTCTGCCGTACCTAATGTGGCGCTGTGTACTTCCTCAACGCAGGTCTCCCCGTGAAAACGAAGTTTATAAATCTTACGCTTGATTTTAAACATGTCTGCCTGGATTTGAATATCCATCACTTTTTGTATACCAGCAGAGCACTGAGACGACATAACGCAGCACCTCACGTCACTGCTCCAGACTACATCACACGTCATGATGACATCTCCAGGCGTAATGACGTCATCGCGTTGGCGAAAACACATTCCTGCTGCGGAGGGAGCTGGTAGGAACGTTGGGTTGCTCGGTCAATGGCCAGGGTCAACGGCGGCGTGGTGTATTCCGCAAATATGTTCGACTGCGAGGGCGGGCACAAGCCGGCGTGAGTAGGTTAAACGTTGAGTTTTATAAGGGCACTACGGGGTACCCACCCCTCCCACCCCCCACCCAACCCCACCCTCTCCACCCAGACCCCCCCACCCAGCCCCAGCCCCTCCCCACCTTCCCCTCCTCACCCAGCCCATCCCCACCCTCCCCACCCAGCCCCTCCCTCTCCACCCAGACCCCCCCCCACCCAGCCCCTCCCCACCCTCCCCTCCTCACCCTCCCCTCCTCACCCAGCCCCTCCCCACCCAGCCCCTCCCCACCCTCCCCTCCCCACCCAGCCCCTCCCTCCCCACCCAGCCCCTCCCTGCACGACGGACGGACGGACACAATAATCTCCTGTGGGCTGGTGTAACCAGGAGGTTCCTACCAGTAAAAGTCTTACATATTTAAACGTATTGTTATCGCTTTGGACAAAAGGCGTATCTAATTAGATGCAATGACATCATCGCTTCGGCTGAAAAGGCGTATGTATTTAAACTAAACTAAACCATTTAGACGTGTTGATATCATTGCTTTGGCTGAAAAGGCTTATCGCTTTCCACGTAATGACGTCATCTTTTTGGCTGAGAAGGCGTATCTCAGACTGTAAATGTTGTGGATTTGCTCTCCAACACACCGGTGTTGCTGTACTAGTAACGAATCGGAATTACCATGTTCTGATTATGTGACAAACCTTACTAATTGGCTGTGTCCGGTGCTGGCGGGTTTAACGGCAGATTTATATTTACGCAATCTAACCACAAAAAAAACTATATTATAGAGGACGCATCTTTTTGTATGAATGACTCCATTGCCTTGGCTGAGAAGGCTTATCTACACATAATGACATCATGGATTTTGGCTGAGGTTTTTCCCTTTAGACGTAATGACGTCATCGATAGGCCCTAAGTCTGCCAGGTAGCTCGAATGGTCAGTCCATCCTTGTGCGACTATTTCTACAAGTTTAACAACATTTTCCACTGCGTGAGTAGTCAACGTGATTGTTGTGAAACGGCACCTGGTGTGCGTCACCTGATGCACAGAAATCTGAAAAGGCTGCGATTTTTAAGCTTTTCATGTAAGGTGGCAATGATGTATCATCGTCATCGTCGATGGTCAATCCACTGGTGATTAAATGCCTCCCCAAGCCGCCACCATTTCTCGCAACCCTTCGAAGTAGTAATCCAACTAGCACCACCTGCATTCGGGGCGATTTCGTTTATCCATCTCTAAAATAGACGTCCTCTTGAACAAGTCAAATTACTTCGCTGTATATTATACATTCAATAAATTAATCACCTGCCATCCTGCATCTACACGTAGAAGTTAAATAGCCTAAAGTCATTCGGCGTATTTGTCCTCCAGCAGTGTGTGTGTGTAAACATGCAAGTGCTGTGGCAGTTTTACCCTTGAGGGTCTCATCTGTGGATTTAGGTGTGCTAAGCAAATATTTCTTTGTTTGCACAATGTTTTCGGTAACCTCCCTCTGTTTCGACACCTTGAGGTCAGCAGGGTCAAACTCCCCCCCCCTCCCCCCCATATATTCCTCAACGAGCAACGCAATGAAAATGTTTCGGGGTCATGAATTGAATCGTCTTCAAATATCCACATTTCATGCAAAGTTTTCAGTAAACATTGTTTTGTTAAGTTACAATTGGGGAGCCCATTTGGATGCATCTGCTGCAGTGGTTCCAAATGAAAGTGCAACGGGACATCAACTGTGATGGCACCAGCACTTTCGCCAACAGACTGTTGGGGCTGTCATGTGCTGTTCGCGAGCACCTATGAATGCCGGCACGTCACACGAGAGGGTGGGTGGCCAGCACCACGCCCGACCGCCTTTGTCTCCCCAGTGGCGATGTTTACACACCGCACCAGGTACCCATCTTTGGCTGAGTCGCCCTAGGGGAGGCCCAGGACCGGTTCAGATAATCGTTACCAGTGTTGACCTGTGAGTGGCAATTGAACTCGGGTGGCCCTGGTTCATAGCGCAGCGCGCTAACTGCTACACTACTGCTCTCCACTATGGCCACCACCACCATCACTACCACCACCATCATCATGCTGCAAGAAACCCATGAAAAGTAAAAGAATCTTCCACAATGTAAGATCACCGGCCACATTTACAGGGCAAACTGTCGCCACGTGCAATATAGAATTACGACCCCGTGATCTGCGCTGTGTGTGCGGTCCAGGTACTTTAATGCGCATGTTCCATCAATAATGCACGCACATTCCACGAATAATTCACCTTTGGGTGCTATCACTTTTTTATGTTATTAAAACACAATGGCAGCGGGTTATTAAAACGCACTGCGACAGCCGGGGGGAGTGATGACACGGTGATTTTGCACACACCGCGGGCACGAACCCGGTCACATGAGTTCGATTCACGGTCATCGGTGGCGAGCCGATAACTAAACTGGAACCCCCCTGCACCAACTCGCACTGAGCAAGCCCCGGGTGAAGTATGGTCAAACGAACCCCCTCCCCCCCCCCCGTTACCCACACAGAAATGGAGAGAGAGAGCCATTCATCCAGCAGTGGATCGACAAACGGTGGTGCACGATGATTATTTTTTACGCGCAAGAGGATCGGTGGACATTAAACGCGCGCCTGTCAAAATGCACAACGCCTCTCAATCGACATGACGGTGAAGACGCCGATGCAACTTTTGCGCTGCGGTGGCCACGACGCGTCGATGAAGACACGCGCGCACAAAGAGTTTCCGCGCGAGGTTCTGCGAGCAAAGACGAAGCTCCCGAGGAGGACAGTTGAGAGGGGGGCGACGCGAGTGAGGGCGCAATTTATCGGGGATGGGTTTTGAGGAGGTAGAGGCGGGGGTGTTGTTAAAGTACAGTAGTCGGGCAATTCATGAAATTGCCCAATTAGGAAAGCGTTCAAGGCTGAATCGTCCTCGATTGTGACATTCTGCTTGTGTGAGTATCGTGCGCGCGCGCGTGTGTGTGTGGGTACAGTAACGCTTGCACGTCGCTGCAAAAGGCGAGCGCGACATTTTCGATTTTACCGATTTATCTCGAAGGAAAGATTGACATGAGATTGCTGCGAAAGAGTGAGAGAGAGAGAGAGCATAAAACAATAGACCGGCGAGTGCAATATATTGTGCGCTTCCCAGCAAGGCTAAATTAATCTTGCGCGACCGTAATGTATTCAATTATTCCCACAAGTGGGGACTTTTGAAATGATGCATTGGCCATACTCTTAAAATATACATGCATGGCCACAGCCTGGTTCGTTCAACGACGAATTAACATTGAACATTGACACACAGTGGATTCGAATGCCATATCGTAGTTCGTATTGCGAGGGGTGTATGCAAATGAGATGCAAATGATGTATGATTTTTTTTAAAATCCCACATTTCCCTAAAATCCTTGCTCAGTACAAGTATAGCTAGGGGTAATTTAACCTCATCTCACACTTATCCACAGGGTTGAGTCACACCAATAACGTTACGTTGGAGCGAAATTAATCTCGGCGTGATGAGTGCGAATTATGCTGTAGTGTTACAAGGGACGGGGGTGCCTGTTAATTGCACAACATACAATTGCAAGCATCTATTTTGGTATTAAAGTTACCCACTACTTTCCTCTCGGGAATAGTGATGTACATTTTTGTAATGCTTGCCATGACAATATTTTCTTTAACGTCGACTTAATCAGAAGCGCGATGTCGTTTTTTAAGATTTCATGTGGGGTGTTTTCAACCAACATGCAATTAACCAAAAAAACTTCGAGCGATAATTATCACGTATGTAGTGTGTCGAGTGTAATGGGTAATACGTGGCGTCTCGTGCGGTTTTTTTTTACGTATAAATGCAGCAGCAGCACACTTATGTAACGGATGGAAGCCTATTACAGGACTCAAAATTAAGAGAAAAAGTCTCACTCGTGCGTGAGAATCCACCAGGGCTAGTAGAAGTTATTAAGGACTACATTTTCTTCCCCCATTATAATGGAACAATTATTGTGTATATATATAAAGCTCAATTCAGACAGCCTTTGCTGTTTATAATAATCGTAACAGCAACAATATTATTAATTTTAAGCCATGCATCGATTTACTGCTGGATAAAAAAAGAATCCCCGTGCTGTGTCAGCACGGGGATTTGCTTAAACATCCTCCAGCGTGACTTTTGGTGAAGGGGGGGCGACCGGAAGGGCTTGAATATCGCTTGCCACTGATGTCTACCCAGAAATTGAGCTCAAGTGGTGCTAGGAGTTCAGAGCACAGTGCACCAAGCACTGTGCCACACCACCCCAACACCCTTAAGCACTGTGTCACACCACCCCACCCCAACACCCTCAAGCACTGTCACACCACCCCACCCCAACACCCTCAATCACTGTGTCACACCACCCCAACACCCTCAATCACTGTGTCACACCACCCCACCCCAACACCCTCAAGCACTGTGTCACACCACCCCAACACCCTCAAGCACTGTGTCACACCACCCCACCCAAACACCCTCAAGCGCTGTGTCACACCACCCCTCCCCAACACCCTCAAGCGCTGTGTCACACCACCCCACCCCAACACCCTCAAGCACTGTGCCACACCACCCACCCCAACACCCTCAATCACTGTGTCACACCACCCCAACCCAACACCCTCAAGCACTGTGCCACACCACCCACCCCAACACCCTCAAGCACTGTGCCACACCACCCCCACCCCAACACCCTCAAGCACTGTGTCACACCACCCCACCCCAACACCCTCAAGCGCTGTCACACCACCCCACCCCAACACCCTAAATCACTGTGTCACACCACCCCAACACCCTCAAACACTGTGTCACACCACCCCAACACCCTCAAACACTGTGTTACACCACCCCACCCCAACACCCTCCACCCCAACACCCTCAAGCACTGTGTCACACCACCCCACCCAACACCCTCAATCACTGTGTCACACCACCCCAACACCCTCAAACACTGTGTCACACCACCCCAACACCCTCAATCACTGTGTTACACCACCCCACCCCAACACCCTCCACCCCAACACCCTCAAGCACTGTGTCACACCACCCCACCCCAACACCCTCAAGCACTGTGTCACACCACCCCACCCAACACCCTCCACCCCAACACCCTCAAGCACTGTGTCACACCACCCCACCCCAACACCCTCAATCACTGTGTCACACCACCCCACCCCAACACCCTCAATCACTGTGTCACACCACCCCACCCCAACACCCTCAAGCACTGAGTCACACCACCCCACCCCAACACCCTCAATCACTGTGTCACACCACCCAACCCAACACCCTCAAGCACTGTGTCACACCACCCCACCCTAACACCCTCAATCACTGTGTCACACCACCCCAACACCCTCAAGCACTGTGTCACACCACCCCACCCAACACCCTCAATCACTGTGTCACACCACCCCAACACCCTCAAGCACTGTGTCACACCACCCAACCCAACACCCTCAAGCACTGTGTCACACCACCCCCACCCAACACCCTCAAGCACTGTGTTACACCACCCCCACCCAACACCCTCAAGCACTGTGTTACACCACCCCACCCAACACCCTCAAGCACTGTGTCACACCACCCAACCCAACACCCTCAAGCACTGTGTCACACCACCCCACCCAACACCCTCAAGCACTGTGTCACACCACCCCACCCAACACCCTCAATCACTGTGTTACACCACCCCACCCAACACCCTCAAGCACTGTGTCACACCACCCCACCCAACACCCTCAATCACTGTGTCACACCACCCCACCCAACACCCTCAAGCACTGTGTCACACCACCCCACCCAACACCCTCAATCACTGTGTCACACCACCCCAACACCCTCAAGCACTGTGTCACACCACCCCAACACCCTCAAGCACTGTGTCACACCACCCCACCCCAACACCCTCAATCACTGTGTCACACCACCCCAACACCCTCAAGCACTGTGTCACACCACCCCAACCCCTCTAGCACTGTGTCACACCACCCCACCCCAACACCCTCAATCACTGTGTCACACCACCCCAACACCCTCAAGCACTGTGTCACACCACCCCAACACCCTCAAGCACTGTGTCACACCACCCCAACACCCTCAAGCACTGTGTCACACCACCCCACCCCAACACCCTCAATCACTGTGTCACACCACCCCAACACCCTCAAGCACTGTGTCACACCACCCCAACACCCTCAAGCACTGTGTCACACCACCCCACCCCAACACCCTCAATCACTGTGTCACACCACCCCAACACCCTCAATCACTGTGTCACACCACCCCACCCCAACACCCTCAATCACTGTGTCACACCACCCCAACACCCTCAAGCACTGTGTCACACCACCCCACCCCAACACCCTCAAGCACTGTGTCACACCACCCCACCCAACACCCTCAATCACTGTGTCACACCACCCCACCCAACACCCTCAATCACTGTGTCACACCACCCCAACACCCTCAAGCACTGTGTCACACCACCCCAACACCCTCAATCACTGTGTTACACCACCCCAACACCCTCAAGCACTGTGTCACACCACCCCACCCCAACACCCTCCACCCCAACACCCTCAAGCACTGTGTCACACCACCCCACCCCAACACCCTCAAGCACTGTGCCACACCACCCCAACACCCTCAAGCACTGTGTCACACCACCCCAACACCCTCAATCACTGTGTTACACCACCCCACCACCCTCCACCCCAACACCCTCAAGCACTGTGTCACACCACCCCACCCCAACACCCTCAATCACTGTGCCACACCACCCCACCCAACACCCTCAATCACTGTGTCACACCACCCCAACACCCTCAAGCACTGTGTCACACCACCCCAACACCCTCAATCACTGTGTTACACCACCCCACCCCAACACCCTCCACCCCAACACCCTCAAGCACTGTGTCACACCACCCCACCCCAACACCCTCCACCCCAACACCCTCAATCACTGTGCCACACCACACCACCCCACCCCAACACCCTCCACCCCAACACCCTCAAGCACTGTGTCACACCACCCCATCCCAACACCCTCAAGCACTGTGTCACACCACCCCACCCCAACACCCTCAAGCACTGTGTCACACCACCCCCAACGTAACAGCAGTCATCGAATGGGACAAATAATATGTTTTTATACTTGTTCGTGGGTTGGGGATGAATTTAATTTTCATCAGAATTATTTTGGTGACATGCGTCATGTTTCGTGAAAACTAGTAATTAAAATTTTAAGTAAGGTTCATCAGGTATGGAAAGTAAACACTACCCATAGCATCGATACACACAGATGTATAAAAACAATATCAGTATAGCCAATGCGTGCTTATTTTTTTCTAAGGCAAAGAGACAGCAAGTATATAGCAGTTCATTTTGTCCTTTACATTATCAAGGTGACGCGTCACCTACCTGTACCAGATGAGAATTCATTCACAGCCTTAACATTTTGATCGGTGTCAAGAAAATTTCAACTACTGCAGCAGCCAAATCACAATTCCGTTTTGCAGTATCAGGAATATAAAAGCACTGGCCAATGCCTGCAAGCCTTACATAGATTAGCAGGAAACACAAAGACTAATATCAGTCAGCCGCTCCAATCACGACGCCAGTGTAAAGGAGGTCTGGATAGCAATGAAACAAGAGGGCCTTAATGAAGTGAGCTGTTTGTAGCTGCTACAAGTGTTGTTTCTACAGACTGTGGCACATAGCTAATTATGTTCTTATAATCACAAGTTGAGATTAATACTTTATTAAATCGCATAATTAAGTCAGAAGTCTATGTAGTGGATACCCTTTTTTATAGAGCATTTCACATCGACCCTCATATCTTAATTGCAGTGATAATTTCATAAGAGTAATGGGTTAATAAACTGAATGTTTGGTGGAAATTTTGGCTCATTATACCTGTATTCTGGCAGTGCAGTATATACATATATATTTTTTATAAGTTATGCAGTAAGAAAGACAATGGCATATATTGTAATTTACCATGCCAACATTCGTTAGCCAAAGCCCAATTCAGTCCATTCTTAATCGCACACGGTGCTCCAAGTGTGTGCTAGCGCGTGTCACCGGTGCGTTGGCAAGCACAGCAACGAGCTCGGTGGCGATCGGACGCTTAGCGCGGCAATGCCAAAACTTTTTTCCCCTTTAAAGTAGCGCCGACCGTGCCTTTGTTTAGCCTTTTTTTTCGTTAATGCAGCAATCGCGACGTCCTTACCCTCGGTGCAGTATCGTCCGTGAAAGCCGGTGTTGTCACAATCGCAAAGCGTGCCCTCTTGGTCGACGAAGCAAATCCCTCCGTTCTGGCAGGGGTTCTCCAAGGCGCAGGAGCGCGGCGCCACGGAGCGGACCTGGTGGCTGCTGATCGGGGACACGGCCACGTTCCCGTATTTCAGGTTGGCCACGAAGCCCTTGAACGGCGGGGCGACCTTGTCCAGGTGCACGCGGCGGGCCTTCTCCTCGGCCGGAATTCCGCCGACGAAGAGGTTGCTGTTGACTCTCAGGTACTGGCCCACGCTGCTCACCTCGCCGTGCACCGTCTCGCCGTGCACCGTCAGGGTGACGTTCTTGAACAAGACGCTGACCTCCACCGAGTGCCACGCGTTGTTGTGCACCTTGCGGCCGGCCCTGAGCTTGAGCGGGACGGCGCAGTGCATCATGACGTGCAGCTGCACCTGGCTGTCCGAGACGACCATCTTCAGGTAGTCGCAACGACCCCCGTCGTCCAGGTAGAGCAGAAAGCTGTCAGTCATGTTGGTTCTGAACTGGAAGCTGAGGTTGCCGTTCAAGTTGGGGTCCCATTGGAGAAACCTGGCCCATTGGTTCAACGATCCGGTAAACTCCAGCTCCAGGGAGCACACCATGCACACGAGGAAAGAGAAGCTCCACACGATGTAGGGCTTTTTCAAGGTCATGTTGAACAATGGCAGTGGTAACAGGGATGCGAATTGATTCTCTTTTGTTTTTTTCACGAAAACTTAATCGACTGAACTAAAATGCCTTTGCACTTTTCTTCAGTAACCGTACAGATTAAACCATTACCGTCCTAACCGCCAAAAACCGCAGCCGTAAATCCTCAAGGCACTTCTCGCGCACACCCTGTTCAAAAAGCTTTCGCCTTGCTTGCAGTTGCCCTAAAACTGGGGGGATTTTTCTCTCTATTTTTTAGCAAGCCCTTAACCAGTCAAAGTGTGAGGGCCCCCTCCTGCTGAGGCAGCAGATGTTTTGATCCAGTGGGTTTTTGCACGGCGTCAAAGCGCCCAGAATCCATCCGCAATTTCCTCCACCCTCTATCTGAAGGCTACAAAGGTGTCCTTGTCATGCAGTCGGAAACGGGCTACTTAATATTCAGGCATAGTCACCACTCTCTCGTGCAATTTTTTCCACGGCAGCAGATCCACGGTGATGAGGAAATTAATTATGTCAGCCTGCGGGGTGAACAAAGGGGTCGAATGACATAATGGTCAAAGCAGTGCGGAATCCAAACACATAAGAAATAAGGTATAACATTAACATTATAAATGTTAGTAGACATTCGTACTCGTAACTGTCGAGTAGTGAAAAAATGGATATTGATCACCCTCCATTCAAAAAGCGGTTGTGATACATTACGAAATGTAACGATGCATTACGCATCCCATATGCCTTCCTGCTTCAACTTTGCAAAATATTTCGAGACAAAAACACGAGCGACGGATGCGAGATGCAATTCGTCGGCGGTGGATGGACGAAGCCAACGTGCGTTGTTTTATTTTCACCCAGGAGCGCCGCTAGAAATGTGCCCGTTTAAACCCTGGATTTTTTGTGTGCGAGTGACCAAAGGAAATCCTTGGTGAAAGAAAAATTGGACATTTGTAAAGTAACCGCGAGAGCTCCGAAGGGGGCCGTCAGCTCGGGCCATGCCCCAAAGAATGGCCCCTGGCCTCTGCTGATAAGAAGTCTAAAATAGAAAGTGGTGCTGTACAGACCCCCCACCTCCCCATCCGCCTCAAAAGGCCATTTCTCTGCCCGCCCCACCCGCCACCCCCGCCCCAAAAACTTCAATTGAACGAGAGGGAAACATTCCCGTGCTGCATTAAAATTACAAGTGTGGCCGCAGTTTTCAAATTATCACTTTGAATGGTACCATCATTTAAATGATCACTCTCCGCGGTGAGATCATTATTCAAGTCGAATTGGCACCCCCCCCACCCCCACCCTTTGGAGGCAAGGAAAGGTGTGCTTATATCTAAAGTGTGCTTGTATGAGAAGTTGAGTTGCCATCAGTGGTGGATCTAAAGAGTTGGGTGATGGGGGTGATCTCCTCTACCGCCACTACTTGAAAATGTAATGTGCAGTCAAATACCAGCGAACATACAATGAAATACATTGCATTTATGTATATATGTATATATTTCGAAGAAAAATATATCACAATATCAGCTGAGGGGAGAATTATATATAACTAATTAAAGTTTAAAAAAAATTGCCAATGTTAACGTGTAATGTTCTGGAAAGATGGCTATCTCAAAAAAATATGACCCTGGGAAAACCAGGATGGGTGGCAACCGTAGTTATAACTTCCCTTCCCCCTCCTGCCTGTATAAAGATGTGTTGCTTAGCCCAGGACTGTGCTTATATAAGGTGTGCTTACAATTCGGCATCAACTGTATCAAAAATAAAACAAAACGGAGAAAGTTTAAAAAGCATGTATGCGCTCAACAGTTAACCTAATGCGGTACGTTGAGTGAGAATAAAAATAAACAAATAAGCAGCCTGTGAAATGGTTCATCAGCATTATAAGCATCATCATCATCATCATCGCTGCCACTCTTGGCAAGGCCACAGTGAGTCCCTGGAGGTCCTGATCACCTGCTGTTACACCACAGTGATGCAGCCCTGGGCTCGTGCTTGCACACATTTCTCTCCCCGAGATTTAAAGAGCTCTCCCCCCCCGCCCCCCCCCCCCCCCCGTCTGCTTTACTCGGGGCAACGTGTCCGCCAATGTCTCTGGGACGGTGATCGATTTTTCTGGCAGGCCCTTACTGGGAAGCCATGGCCTTCGCCAGACAGAGCTCCAACACCCACGACAATCCCTCTTGGTTTTTTCTCTTTTTTTGCCAATGATAACCGAGAGGAAACGGGACGCTTCAGAAAGTTACTGCGAATACCGCGGACAGCGCACACCACTTAACGGATACGTGTGGGTCACGATTACTGACCGGCCACAATCAGGGCAAGAAAGGACCTTTAAATGGGAAAAAAGTGCAGTTCCTTGGGCACATCGATAGATCGAGCAAACTATCCAACGCCATCCCTACAAATAAGGCAACGTTGGAAGATATCGGAGACCACCACACATTACCCCACCGAGAGCGACATGTCGATCGACTAACTGTGGCATACCTATTTACACCGAGCACTCCGTTACATTAAAATCAAATCCTCTGCAATGCCACCCTTGTGATGTCCTATAAATGCTGCAAGGATTACTTATTGAAAGCAAATGTTAACTCTACCAAGCATTGCTATGGGTACCAAAGTGTAACGCAAAATTAATCACGATCATGTTTATTAATTACGGAGAGCAAAAGTTTACGAGAAATGTATCGCATGGATCAGCTGGAATGCGACCAACGCGTTGTAGTTATTTCAGTCTGCACATCTTACCATGCATTGCATTTTTTACGCCAAAAAAATTTACATGGGTGTTGACAAATAATCTTTGATTCAAAGCTTCCTTATCCCTCATGAGGTCACTGAACAGCACTTAGAAGGATTGAAGAGAGGCAATTGTCTTGGCGCCCATCGTGAAAATATCGCCCGCTGCATGAGATGCCGGGCAGGAGAGCATTCACTCCTCCGGGTCAGTTAAAGGGATTTTCCAGCATGATGCGCAACACCACGTTTTCACAACCGCTGGAAAGCAAACCGGCTCCGTTTGCAAACAGGGCTCGTAGGCTCAGCCTGGGTTCCCACAGCCAGTCTTATCGGGCCAACCCAGCACCACGTGGACTCCCGAAGCAGGCCACGTAGTTCCCTTTTCGTCAGTGAGCTGGAAGCTATTATGTGGGCCACACTTGGAACTGGTCGTGACATCACGTGGTTAATGCAAAAGCACGATAGTGGGAGGAGTAGTCAATAGCAATACTTACAGATGCATATTTCCCATTATAGCTGGCAGCTCCTGAACCAGACGTTTTTTCCACTTCAGAACCCAAGCCGTGCTGCTGATGTCACACACATGACAACGAACGGGTTTGATGCACACGCAGATGTTGCATTGATGTCGTGTCCTTACAGTGTACTCTCCGATGTCACACACAATTAATTAGTCATTAGCACTGCCCCTGGCACCTGCATAACCCCAAGCCAGATTCAGATGTCTCGTAAGGTTTAGTTCCAGATCGACTTACCAAATAACCAGTGAAAGAAAACGCAACACCTGCACGGTGAAGGCCAAGCACTGGCTCGGCTCGGATATGGCAGTGGAAAAGGTATCGTGTTCAATTTCAGGGCTATGTTTTTGTTTTAAGAAAAAACGATGGGAGTAAACAATAATAGCAATCGATGTTTTGACGCGGAATAGCCTAATGCAGTGATTAAGCCAAGGCGGAACACGTGGGAACTAATTCTCCCATGCCCCTGCATGGTACGGGTTCGGGGAAGCACACAGGGGAACATGTATGCCGTAAGCATCATTTAACCTTGTCTACGGACGCTTGACGATGAATTTTTGATTATCATCAGGGATACGCCCACCCCCGCTCGCGCTCCCATCTTGGCATCCCTCTGCCGAGTGTTCCCCTCTGTCATGAATGTCCGCTTCAACCAAAGGGCCTAATGTGAACTAAAACTTGGCATGAAGGTTGAAAAAGAAAAATTCTTTATGAACAATCGTTTCCAACCCCCCGCCTCCATCTCCCCCAGCGGTAGGGAAGGAGAGAAAGGGCGGTGGGGTTGGAGCAGCACGAACCGAGGCCATGGAGCCGTACGGATGGATGGGCGCAGCACCCTTTTGCCAGTGCTCACGCAATCGTGCGTAATACAAATTGGGGCGGCGACCCGGCCTGGCGGGAGTGAGTTCGCCGCATGTTGCAGAGGTTCACGGTTCGAATCCGGCGGGCCGCCCCTGGCTATTGCCGTGGGCGTGCCGACCGCAGAGTGCGCGCGGTCTGCTGCCTAGTGGACTTTAAAGATCGCCGCCACGTCATTCAAAAAGGGTAGGTCATTGCGTGTCAGCGTCCTGGTTCAAATTTTCCACGTTTGATACATTGCAGGTCCGCCTCATTGTGTGGGTTCAGTTTGTGCGATTTTGCGTACATATAGCGCACCTATTTTTCACCAAAATGCGCTATGTGACGCGGTTTTAATTCACTCGTACACGACTATGTGGTGGAACGTGGGACCACGTTGTTTGTGTACTGTAAGCCCTTTTGTTCGAACGCATATCCCCGCATAAAGCGAGCGAAGCCTGTACCGTGAAATTGAGATTACGCATAGCAACATTGCCCTCCACTGTGAGACGACTGTAGATACTTTATTTGAATATCTTCACCTTCGTGATCGCTTTTGTCACGTAAGAATTTCGTAAACATCAAATGTACGAAATTATTATTATTACGAAGTACAATTTTGAGTAAAAGAGATTCACTATGCGAGTGCATCTTAGCCGTACCAAAACAGTGGGCACACCTATTTTATACAGAAGAAAGAGGCAGTCAGTTTCAGTGCAAAGGAACAAAAAATTAGGTCTTGAGTGTGGACTTGAATAGGGATAGGGAGTCAACAGCATGGATGCCATGGGGGAGGGAGATTCAGGTCCTGTGTTCGAGGAGGTGTCAACCCCTGGATGAAATGTCAAATTGCGGTATTGTGTAACCTGCGGACATTATTAAGGCTCGTGTAACCCTCTGCAATAGAATGGCGCTGACCTAAATGTCCCATCTAAAACACTCTCAAGGTCAATATGATAGCTTTACCTGAGACAAATTATCCCCAAATAGTTAACTTGAAATTGATACTAATCTCCAAGTTAATGTATATGTAGCTCAATCGGTATGTTGAGAATGAATCATTGCCGTTAAGAACTTAATTCAGAAATTTGAACGTTTAACACTTTTTTTTTAATTTGAAAAGATGTAACATTTGAATCTGACTGTAATAAAAAAAACTTAAATTCTCCACATGCCTTTGATTCTCTGCCGTTTTGGATCTAAGTTAGAGTTGCTTGTGATGGCAGTGTATCACTTCAAAGGTTCACCCACATTAAAAGTGGGAAACAACACCGTCGCAATAGTAATAAAGTTAAAGTTTCGTTTATTAGGTATAGCCCTGTGAGCCATGCGGCTCTTGAGTCGGGTGCAACCGCAACAAACAAAATCTGAACAGAGAACATCTTAAAGCGACGACGCGCAACAGAAACATCCTGGATAAACCAGCAAATCTTCCAGAAAGACAAAAACCCACCATATTACAACGCTGTGTGCAAAAATCCCAGTGTGATGCAAGTCAAACAATAACAACCATAAGACACCGTTACCAAGTGTCAGGGAGAGTTCTTGGAAATCGAGGTGATTACTCCCAAGTGCCCATTTGCAGTGAATGAAAGAAAGCATGTTTATGCACACAATCAGGCGTGAATTATGTTGCAGTGGTAGATAAACTTTGACTCAAGAGTAGTGCATATATGACTGTTTATGATTGCGTACGTGATCATATTTTGCAACCAGGGGTAGTGTACTACAGCTGCTGTTTAAGGCCAGGAGGGTATGATTTAACCCATAGGCAAATTGGAATGAGATAAAACAGGACTAACGGGTTATGAATAATCACGATGGACGACAATTATTCCTAGTGAATATATAAACCCATTAAATAAAGAACTGAAGAATTGTTCAAAAATACATTGCCATCTCGGCGTCATAACGAGAAATATATAACAGTGCACAGCCTTTCCTTTTTAATTTCTGGTGCAAATTGGTTTTTTTTAAATATACAACTTAAACATGTTAATTTCCTAATTTTAGTTAAAATATGTGCATATGGTACTGTATATACTAATTTGTATTTTATTTTATTTGGATGAATTTTTGCTTATTTCCATTTTTAGGAAGGGTGATTGGGGTCAAATTGAACCCTCAGTTAAATTACATTTCCCGAGTATTACAAACAACTCTGATTAAAAAACAAGAAATACAGGAATAACAATTCCTTTGAAATGTAATGAAAATGTACAGCTCGTCTTTGAATTTCAGCAAAAAAAAGTGTTGCAATTCTTCAAAGAATTAACAAGGAGTCCTCGGATGAGAGAAGCCTGTTTGAACACCTTACGTGACCTGGCCAAACGCAAGCTCTGAGCCAATCGCTTTCACCATCCAGAAGCACTCGCGGTCACTATTTGTGAATTCCTCAATGGTGTAATTACTTGAACGGGAGTTCGAACAAGCAGTTGTAAAGCGCATTTGATGGCGTGAATGCGAGCTAAAATTGCATCTCCGCTCAAAGAATCCGACTGCTGTATTTTAAATCGGATGTGTTGTGAGCTGCCGAAATTATCGCGCTTTCAGATTAAAACCTTTCATAAAAAAACGGACCGTTTTTCTTACATATACCCTTTGGATACTACGCTCGTGTGATGTCACCACGCCGCAATACGCTCGAGATATACAGCGGCACAACTCATTTATGTTATCACGTGAATCAATGAAGATCTAACGTCTAAGCCAAATTACAATGTTGCTTACGATTACGGAAATAAATAAGTAAAAATATATAATGGTTTATTGAATAAATAAGCGTTACGATACACGTGTGCAAATAAAGTGTGCAATACAGGTGGACAACCTACCAATATTTTCCCCCAATGTGATATTCAAGCGAATAACGCTCTGGGTGTAAGCGGGAGTGAATGTGCGCAGCACGAATGCTGCGCGTGAAATTACGGCACCATGCGTTTTAGGTGAGCCACTCATAAAGTGAAGCGGCACATTTATCCCAATGAAGGAAACTCATTTTCAACAGACAGCCTGATTACTTTTTGTCTGCAAATAATTTGGCCGTAAGTCAATGTGCGGATTGATGCTATTGGAAAGTAATGAAACCTTATCAAGGCGGGAAATAGAGTCGGAATGGTTCTCAAATAATCTCGCGCTCAAGTATAAATGAATTAATTTGTGTCTCCATTTCCGTATTTTTGTTTTGTTTTAATCAAATGCACCACACACACTGCAAGAAATGCTATTAGACGGTGCCTTATTTGCGTCGGTATGTGTGTGTGTGAGAGAGCGGCATCTGTTTAGTTTCGACTACCGTTGCAAACGCAGGAGAAAACTACACAATTAGCATTTTAACTCTGTGGATATATATGTACATATAAAATGCACGTGCAATTAATTTAGATAGCGTGATGTATGCATGCAAAATATGTGTAGAATGTAATTTTGTGTGAAAATAATTATCGGAAACAATTACAATTTGGTAAAAAAAAAATATTACACTTACACATTGAGGATTTACAAACCGCTCGGCAATTACTGATTTATATATTTTTTTAAATCTATCCACGTAAAGGCACACATAAGTTACTTTGTGGCGTTATAACTCATTTAAATAATGTGTGTGTTGGGGTTTTTTCCTGTTAATTATCATGCCAGACTGTGTTCTGCTGATAAGGCGTGGTGTGTGTGTGTGTCCAGATGAGCATTTCCTTAGCGCGAGCATCACATGAATAAACAAAACACACACACACCCACACGGAAAACTGGGTGAGAAAATATTAACTAAAATTACAAACGGAATTGTTTTAAAGAGAAAATTCTCCGAGCAATTTATAGAGTTGCGACGGCTGTCTGCACACGATGAACGTGCAAAGTAAAAAGCAGACAATGCTTCTCCCTTCATGTTATCGCTGTTTTGTCAGTTCCGTATATTTCTATTGGGTGGTGGTTCATAATACAATTATAGTACAAACTATATATGTCTTTGCACCTCCAACGTCCATCCGTATTTATCTAATATAAATACAAGGGACAAACGCTCGGGGTTAGGTGTTCGGGCCAAACCTCGTGTAAAATCGGCTTTGTGCAATGGTGGCACGGGTAAAGCGGACTAAAATAATTCGCTTGCTCAAAAGCGCCCTTCGACAATCCTATTGTGCAATGTTGGTCCATGTACAGCATCTGTTTGGTGAAAAGCGTATTGAAAAACGTGATGTTTTATTGTAATCGCAATTTTATGGAGGGGGCCGGGGGTGTGGGGTGGATTCAACGGTGTACATGCCGCGTCGGCAGTGGTGTATGAGCACATGTTGAGGTAGCATTAGCACATGTGTCACCTCAACAACATATGACAATTATAGGTCGAATTGGCTACTAATGGTGTATTTTAAAAGCAGGATATACTATTTAGTCTATTTGTCGACTTAAAGTGTATGTGGAGGAAAAATAGTACTAACAGGAACGGTACATAGGAGTCATCTCAACGTGCCTTCAAAAAGCCCCTGTGTACAATTGCTATATTTGCCAACAAAAAAACGCAAAGTTATTGATAAACACTACGATACGCACCATAAGGCTAATTAAAAGTTTTGTCCTCCAAAAAAATTCACGAGCGATTTTTATTTTATTTTGTTGTTGTATTTTGTCTACACTGCGCAGCGCATCCCATGAGTGGTGCCCGCGTTTTGATTTCAATTCCCCCCGCAGAGTCGCAACGGCGCTCTCCGGCCCAGGGAGCGAGCGAACCAAGCGACGCATCCGCAGTGCCTCACACCGTGCACAGCCTACACGCTTTTGATGTGCTCGCATAAACACACCAACAACAACAACAGCACCACCCACCGCCACCACTATAAACACAGTCGCCGCTTTCAAGCTGTACACACCAGATTGTGCTGTCAGCGAGCGCCTATTAAGTGCGACACGCCATACAACGAGAATGGGGTGGTAGCCGTTGGTGGTAGAGGTGGCGATGGTTTCAGCACCACCGAAAAATGGACAGCGGCGCTGGGATGAGTTTGTCTCGGCCGGTGGTGCGTGATGCTGATGTTAAGAATGAACGCGCCACTCTGGCTATTTTGTTTTTAGACCGAGCCGACCTAAAAGACAACCAGACTGCGTTCATATACCGCTTCGCAAGCAGGGAATCGAACCGACGACAGTGCTCACTATAAGTCCCCTTAGTGCCGCTAGCGCGCGTCACCACAGCACATATAACACGCGATGTTCTTTCATCACAAGTCACGGTCGTGACGAGGAGTTCTTAATCGCCGCAAATACAGCAGGCACAATATGTAATGTCACATCAGGCTATACACATGTTACAATGTAATCAATGCAGACGTGCATTAATAATGCACACGGGAATATACATTCTATGTATAGTACATCGCCGAATGGACAGCACTGTTGTAAACAATGCGCGGCGAAGACACAGGGCACACGCATTGATTTTATACCTGCAGTATATAAACAGGACATACAGTCTATATATATATATACTGCATAGCGCAGTACTCGTGAGTCATTTTACAGACGTGCGTAATGAGATAAGCTCCACTTATTTCACTACAAAGACACAGCTAACATGTCCCATGTTGAAGTCACTAACCCAGTGACATAGAGAATCACACACGCAGCACTACACGTACAAAACACTGTGCCTAAATGCAGATAACTTGAATACAGATCATACGTCGCTTCTAAAATATATACAAACGTGAACACAGTATACAAACTGAAAAGCATACATTATCACACACACACACACGTACATTCACATGTATATGTCACATGACAAAAACGCCCCATATAGCCTCAACAGACTTTTGGGGCAAGTGCTGTTAGCGAGCACCTAAGAAGGCCGGCACGGTACACCAGAGGGTGGGGTGGCCAGCACCCCACCCTCTGGTGTACACACCGCACTTGTTACTCATTTGAGGCTGAGTCGACCTAGGGGTTCAGATAACCATCACTTATGTTGCTCCGAAAACGGGAACTCGAACTCGGGTCACCAGGATCGTAGCGCGAAGCGCTAACAGCTACCCACGATGTAATAAGGGTACACATACGTACATTTTACATATAAAGATGTCTAAATAACATGCACAGGTACCCACTCACTAAAATAATGTCGTGACACACACACTTACAATACATACTATCCACAATACACACATAGACACGCATTTGATGCTGTATGGGTAAAGAGAATCGTGCATAGCACACACGTGTTCAGTGCTACGTATGTTACATTGAACGCTCACATATCAATCTCAAGTCAAAAAACACTCTCCAATGACACTTTTTATCGACATGTACAACGCACACTACAATAACAGTGCACACATACACGAGCGGAAGAGAATAGCGGGTGTCATACCCATGTGGGCACTGCTATGCATGTCACACGAACACGGAGTACGAGACGTCTCAAAAAACACGTGCACATACACATGCACAGGCAACCCACACTCACGAAAGACACGTTCTAATATCGACGCTCATTGTACCACACCGTACAATAGAACACGCAACACACACACACGAGAGAGAACGAGAAGAGATAGGAGGCACACGCGTGTGATGCCGTCACGGGTATAGAGAAGCACCAGAGAAGCATGCACAGGGCTCCCACCTCGGGCCGAGTCGCGTGCCGGAGCGCGTGGAAGGAGGCTGCGCGCTCCGCGTCCCAGCAGCGAGGGGGGCGGGGCATGGGGAATGAAGGTCGGGGAGGGGGGGGGCGTAGAGGGAGATTGGGGGGCGGTGGTGAAAGGAGGAGGAGTGAAGAGTGGCCAGGGGGGTGGGGGTGATGCGGAGGACTGGAGGACAGCGGAGCGGTTGGAGTTAGTGGTGGTGGTGGTGATGACGAGTCAGTGTCGTAAGCGATCGAGTGTGCAGGCGGTGCAACTGCGCAGGGTCACATGCTGCGAAGGCGACGAAAATTGGGCAAAGGTGCCCCATTCAATTCCTTGCACCAGAGCCCCATGCCAACCACGCTATGGTAGTTGATTTAAATAATTGGCGGGTTGGTTTTTTTTTGGACGCTGTCAACCGCAGTTGGAACGCGTTGTGCATCAGCTCTGTCCATCTATCCCTCTGTAACGGGGAGGGGGGGGTGTCACGATAACGTTTCTATGGATGGTCCAGTATAATTATTTGCAGTTATGTTGCTATTAATTGCAGAAAAGGATACGGTTTTTCAGCCAAGAACGTAGTCGCGTGCGACAAATCACGCTGTGTTGGCATTACCTGTGACGTCATCTCGTTGTGAATTAACGTGAGCGCAAAAAAATACCACCGCAGGCAAGACCCACGTTGGAAATCTGTCCGTGCGCTCAAGTAAGTAAAGAAAGCCTTCCGTGCTTGTGCACGAATCGTCTTCCTTCTTTGGGCGCGTTTTTATGCAATTTCGTAAGTATTCATCTTATAGGTCCTTTTGGTAAAGTCGTCACGTAGAAGGGAAGTAATAAAATAAAAAATATAAAACATAATACAATAATATAATAAAATAATATCAAATGAAATAAATTAATACATTTATCTAATAATATATTAAAATCATATAATACTATTATAATATTATATTATTATATTTCGATTTAAAGCTTTCGTGACTGCAGGGATTCATCTTCTTGGTTCTTTCGGTAAAGTCGTCACGTAGCAGGGAAGTAATAAAATAATAAAAATAAAACATAATAAAATAATTCTCACGACGTTTCGGCCACAACGCAAGCAGCCGTTCTCAGGTGAAGAATGAAACACCACCAAGCTTGGTGGTGCGTTGTGGCCGAAACGTCGTGAGAATTATTTTATTATGTTTTATTTTTATTATTTTATTACTTCCCTTCTACGTGACTTTACCGAAAGAACCAAGAAGATGAATCCCTGCAGTCACGAAAGCTTTAAATCGAAATTCGTAAGTATTGTTTCTAGTTTCACGTTCTCTCTGGATTTTATCGCAAGCAACTCAACACCCTTCTTGCCACTTTATTCTATATTTTATTTTTAATTAACTTTGTCAGTATTCATGTTTCTAGTCTCTGTCATCGCGGGTACTGTAATATGAGCCGATTGAAACCGGTCATCATCGAGTTCGTGTTTCCAGCAGCGCACCAATCTGCTCTCGCTCTTCTATTCATCACCGTTTTGATTCTTGTCATCCTTCAATAACTTGCCTAACTATTCATACAGTAGTCCTGTGATGTTGTTATTTTTTAAATATAAAGTTGCGTCCCTCCAAGAAGTATATTCGTTTGTTTAGCGATCGTGGTGTGCACGATGCTAAACACACAAAAAAATATCACGCGTAACATTTGCGGTGTTTTTTGTGTGTGCAGTTTGTTGTCCCCCCCCCCGCACCTCCGATTGGCTACGTACGGTGCGCAAAAAGGCTCAACATACACACCTCGCTATATAATCGAACCGCACAAGCACGACTCCACACGTGCCGCGTGTGACGTGATAGTTAACATCGACTGCTCACTCGCGAGGAGGAAGCTGCCGTGGTGCGATAGTCACCACATTGGATCATTCGGAGGTCGCCGGTTTGACCTGCCGGCGTGGAAGTTGAAACAATGATTATTATTAAAGGTTTCTCAAAGTCCCGTCGGCCTTGGTCCACCCTAAAATGTAAACGGCGGGTACAACTACATGCAGTGGTGGGGTAAAGTGTGGGCACTCGCATTCTCTTCCAAGACGACCCACATACTACTTTATGTAATTTGTTATTTACACGTGTTCAGAGTGGTGGTGGTGGTGAGTGGTGGTGTTGGAGGCATGACGTCACTGGTGAGACAACGGTGAGTGACGTCACCGCAAGCGAACAAACATTCACAGCTGACCCCTTTCTAACCGAGCCTATTGATTAATCTCCTTTATTTAACCACGAGGGAGGCCACCAGAGACTCGCAATCTTTGGCACTCAGGAGGCACGGGAGAACAGCAATTAGCCGCACAGACAAAGAGCGGGGGTCATTTGAAACATTTTGTGTTCGCGCATGGGAAACACAAAATAGAGGGAGGCCGTCAAATTAACATTGAAAAATGCACGACCGCAAAATAACGTACCATGTTATTCGATCTACAAATAGAGACTTAGACTTTAAAGTCTGTCTCGACGCGATACTGCCCGCCGAAGATAATATCAGCCAACAGTTTTGGAGGGTGCAAATAATCAGTCGAACATTTTTTTTTATTTTTTGTTCATGGGTAGTAAGTGTTATTTCCTAATTGCTTATGCCTCAAAAGTACAGATAATGGCTATTATTCCCCACAAATTTTGCTTTTGTGACCAGGACACAAAAGCAAAGAGAATAATCCACTCCATTAATAACACTATGTAACAAAACAAAAAAAATCGTTCCTGGGTAGTAAGTGTTATGTCCTAATTGCTTATGCTTCAAAAGTACAGATAATTGCTATTATTCCCCACAAACTTTGCTTTTGTGACCAGGACAGTGATATTTTGAATGTACCTATTATCAATGAGGAAACGGGCGAATTTGTGTCATGCCTTCACATAAAGTCCTGGTCACAAAAGCAAAGTTTGTGGGGAATAACAGCCATTTTCTATACTTTTGATTCATAGGCAATTAGAAAATAACACTTACTACCCAGAAACAAAAATCGTGTTACATAGTTATCAGTCATACTTCAGTTAATTGTTGTTATATAGTTTGACAATTTTGCATACATAATAAAGTCTCACAAGTCGTCTATCTAAACATTTATTGTGGGGGGCAGTGGGGGGGGGGGTAGAGGGGGGGGGGCGGGGCGGTGGGGGGCAACTCCCCTTTCAACAGAAATTGACATGCTAATTTTTTCTTTGCCCCCTCCCTCTCTCCGCCCCCGCCTCCTCTCTATATTTAAGGCCTCGTCACAGAAACGACCTCTCTCTTTCTGCCGATACGTGTTCTCTCTCTGTGTGTCTTTGCGATGTCTGTCTGCTTGTGTGTCTGTCTATAGATTTCTGGTTAGATTTTTGTTGCTATTTCTTTTATACCTGATGATGATTGCTTGTGTTGCAATCGAAACGTCGTAGTATGCTATTATTTAATTTATTATTTTATCTTTATAAGTGACTTAACCGAAAGAACCAAAGAAGAAAAAAAAAGTGGCTTGCGTGGTTGAGAACTTGAGAGCGGCCTCTTGACCGGCGCCTATTACGTTCAAATTGCCTTCAGCGCGTGCTCCCTCAAGAGTCCCTGGTTGAGCGGTGGCGCTGTGGTTAGCACAGGGCCCCCCCCCCCCTCCCCCACACGGGGCACCGGGCTGGCCACGGCTAACGCCAGCGATAGTTGCATGGGGTCCTCTCTCTCACCAACCCGTTACCGTGACCGCGCGCGCGGTTGAATTATGGTCGAAGAACCCCCAAGGCCGACACGATTTGGGGAGCTGGAAGATGCTGATTTATCGTCACTCAATTATACCACTTACGAGCGAAGGTGATATAACACGTGTGTGTGACGTCACTGGCCACCCACCACCACCACAACGGACACTCCAATGACGTCACAATGTTGCCTCTCTCTCATCGAATGGACGGTGTTTGCGAGGCGGGTAATTGGCAATTAGAGTGTACGGAGGGCGGGGGAGGCAGAGGCATAGAGGCGCAATCTAACGCAGATCCGGGGAGGGAGCAAGGGAGACAAACGGGCAAGGAAAGGTCACGCGAACCCTGACGCTTAAGTCCTATTATGAAGACCCACTCCACCCGGTCATTTCTTGGCCTTTTTTTATTTATTTTTTTGATGTTCGGCTATTACGGTTATAAGAGACGCTTCCTGCCACGGTTGTAACGCGGCAAAGCACAGAAAAATGCACCGCCGGTTGGATTCGATCTCGCGGCGCCGCTGTTAGCAGTTGAAATTAAACGAGGCACGTTTCTTAAACCATAACCCACTGCCTAAGCGCCTTCGTCCACTCAGCTGTTATAGATGGGCACAACCATTGGGGCGCCACAGTAATACTATTGCTAACTACCTCGCCTGGTATACAGCAGGTCGTGGGTTCGATCCCGAACCCGATGCCTGTATATTTGGAGTTTGCATGTTCTCCCCGTGGTCACGTGGATATTTTTTTTCTCCGGGTCCTCTGGTTTTCCCGACCACATTTACAAACACGCGTTTAGAGCATTTGGCTGCTATAAATGTCCACGTGATAAGCCACTTCGTTGAGCTATCATTTGTGGTCAGGTCGCTTCTGAAAAAGAGCTCTATGGCTCAGTGGGGCCTTGCCTGGTAAAATAAAAGTGTAGTTTATAATTTAGTCGATCGAGCAGGTTGTGTGTGGTGGGGTCGATTGTTGATGCTCGCCACCTAAACTAAGCAAAACAAATTGTATTTTACCAGGTAAGGCCCACTACGCTATACAGCTCTTGTTCAGAAGCCACCTGTCTACAAATGATAGCTCAACTAAGTGGCTTATCATCATGTGGAAATGTATAGCAGCTAAACGCATGTTGATTCTAAATGGAGGGACAAGCGGGAGAACATTGAGAAAAATCAACGCGACCACCGAGAGAACATGTAAACTCCAAATATACAGTCATAAGGGCCGGGATCGAACCGACGACCGCCTCCATACCAGCCAAGGTAGTTAACATCTTGTCACCCGTGGCACCTCTTCGAAGATTCCTGAACCATAAGGGAAAAAGTAGGCCAAATTCCCTCTCGATCGCTCTCTAGCCCCCTCTAGTGGAGGCCCTTCCACCAGCAGTGGCGCACACAAGTCATTCCAGGCCTGCACTATTACCCGTTACGATCATTATTACCATTGCAGTCTAAATGTGTCACTCAGCTGGCCAATGCGGGTGAGCGAAGGCAGGACGCGGGAGCATTGGCATACAGTACAACAATTATATTCTATTCTTAGGTGTTTTCGGTAAAGTCACGTAGGTAAAACATCAAAATTAATAAAAATAATAAAATAAAATAAAGATCACGACGTTTCGGAGGCAACACAAGTCTCCGTCATCAGGTGGGACAGTCACAGCCAGATCAGCTGCATCAAGTGAGGCAATGATTCAAGATTTAATCCCTTAAAAGCGAGTTGAGGGGGGAGGAGAGGGGGGGGGGGAGCTCATCAGAATGTGGTAGCCAATGAATGGAAAGTATCGGGAGAGAGGGGCCAAAAAAGGGTGGGCGACGGCGTGGAAGCTATTGTGCGCAAGCGACACACTGCTGCCAACAATTGATACTACCACACCGTCTGCTGCATCGTGGTCGCCCGTCCGAGCACCATCCTCCAGGCTCAACCCGGGTGCATTGTGGGTGGTGATGTGGTCATAGGCTTCGCTAAATTCCGATACTATCAAATACAATTTCATGGGAAGGAGTTAAAACTGGAGCATTCAAGGGTGTATGAGCACTTAGACTGCAGTATTGTTAAGGAACTAAAAGATAAAAGGCGCAGCCCTGAAATTCCTATGCTCATGCCACTGCTGGCAGCAGGTTCTCCACCTGAGGAAGTTCTAGAGATGCCCCTTACAGAGAGAATTTGGCCTCGCCTTGCATGCCGGCTAGATATCTTGTAGGAGGTAGTGAGTACCCACGATTTAACGCACCACACATCACCTACCAGCCAACCACGATGCTGTGACATGCCTATTTATACTTCGAGAGGCACAGAGATGGGGAGGGGAGATGTCAGAGCCGTGACCGTCGTTTTCACCTTCACTCTGGAAGATCGAACCGGTGACGTACGACCAGGCAGCAACAAGATACTACGAGGGGTTCCATTAAAATGCTCTTAAGTCTAGAAAGACTCTTGTATTTCTTTTTGCAATTTGAAGTTTTGTCTTTTATAATATAATCAACCAGCTCTACCCGGAGTAACATACGCCGATCTAGCAGATCTTAATTAAACATTCACGCATTTTTTTTTTTTATCAAAGATTTATCTAAAGACACCATTGGCAATTTCTGGTTTTTTTTTCAGGCACGACACTAAGTGAATCAAACGATCTGACTCTTGATATGGCAATATATAATTATAAGCCAGCTGAGTTGTTGCAGACATCCTTAGTCTTTTATATATGTAGATGTTCATCACGAATGTGAGGCCACAAATTCAGCCGGAGATGTTGCCACATAACGTGACCGAACTAAAATTATTGAGTCACAGTCATGGAATGATACACAGATGCATGCATTGGTGTACATTTTCAAGGCTCATGTTACATGCATACAATCACAGGTCATTTTAAGAATATATTTTTACTAGATTTGTGAATACTGTATTTAAGCGGTGGATGTCACCTTTGCAGTGACTCGAGGCACTACAATGCAGTGTGATGTTTACATCTGTTTTTCTATATATTAATTCTGGAATTGTATCGTAACCCTGAATTCTGACAATTCATTGCATTGCGGGAGGGGCAATATTGTTACTTCCATTCTGACAATCCCTCAACGGGGTGAGAAACCCCTATAAGAGCTTTCAAGTCTTCATAGCGACTTCCTGCACCAATTTAAAATATATTTTTAAATTACTTATTTTGAGGTGAATGTTTATGGCGCTTTGCTTTTGTTTATTTCACACAAGGGTAACAACAAAAATGTGAAAGTGCTTAAAGTATTGTGATGATGATGAAGATGATGATGGGTGAAAGTCGACATGTTTCACACTTTCACACAAAAGGAAATGATTATGGCTTTTAAACGAGTGAGCTTGCGTGGCAATTAAGGCGAGAGTACAAGCAATCGATTTCTCGGGATAAATGGCCTTCTTTTTGAGATGCCAGAGAATGACTGTAAATATACCGAGGCACACGACGCCTTTATAAACGTCACTGCCAAGATGACTAGGCAGCGGTAAGCTTACAAAACCATAGCAGCCACGTCCTTCCCCACCCTCCCAAACTGAATTTTCATTTCCTCAGACATCTCACAGAATTCGCTTGCGGGCGAACTGGACGAGGGCGCGTTGCGGCCACGCTTGCCGCTTACGAGGCGAGCCATCCGAGCTTGTCGGAAAAGTCCAAATAACGCAGGACGTGAGCGTACGACATAATTCCGGCGGCTCTCTACGGGAACCCGCTTCGCTTTCCAAACATCTCCCGGCAGCCGCGACAAAGTCCACATTGCACACGGCGCGCGGATTAAGCTTGGCCCCATACTGAACATCCCTCCGCAAACAAAAAGCTGCCTGCTCGGTTATGGGTTGTTTTTTTTTGCTCTCTCTCTTTTCTCGTCTGTCTCTTATTAACACGTTGAAAATGAAATAAAAAAAACTCGTTGACGAGTTTCGCAAATCCACCAGGTGGCGACTAAAAGCGGAGCCGCTTCACAACAGGAGGAGGGGCGACGGCTGCTGTCGATGTGATTTGTGCCGCGACTTTAATTTGTCGGCTGCCGGGAAACCGCGTGTGCGAGGGTTTGCGATGCGCCCGGGCAATAATCGGGTGGAGAGAGAGAGAGAGAGCGAGCGTCGCTTGAGTTCCTCGACTCATCTATTTTATTTCACCAGGTAAAAGGCCCACTGAGCTATGAACTCGTTTTAAGAGGTGTACCTGGCCACACATGACCGCCCACTTGAAGTGGCCGACATCATCACACGTGGGAATTTATAGCAGCAGGCAAATAATCCGAAGGCGTGTTGCTAAGTGTCGAAGCCGGAGAGAAATCCACACGCACCTCCGATAAGCACAGTTGGCTACGTACAGCGCGAAAGAAGTTCAACATAGAATGGAAATAATAAAATAATAAAAATACAACATAATAAAATAATTCTCACGACGTTTCGGCCACAACGCAAGCAGCCGTCCTCAGGTGAAAAACAGACTCTGTCTTATCGACAGACCTGTTCTTCACCTGAGGACGGCTGCTTGCGTTGTGGCCGAAACGTCGTGAGAATTATTTTATAATGTTTTATTTTTATTATTTTATTATTTCCATTCTACGTGACTTTACCGAAAGAACCAAGAAGATGAATCCCTGCAGTCACGAAAGCTTCAAATCAAAGTTCAACATACATACATGCATGCACGCAGGCTCCAAATATACTGGCGTTAGAGTCGGGATCGAACCCACGACCTCCTGCGGACCAGACGAGGGAGAAGACATCGCCTCGCCACCGTGGCGCTTGCCAGGATTCCGCGGCGATGCACAGCAGCCCCAGGGAATGAATTGACTTCAAAATATGTGTTGTCATTTTCTGATGAACTATTTGTTGTTTATGGAATTCAATTTTCACATCCTGTGTTTTTTCGTGCCCCCTCACCCACCACCACCACACTTCATTTCTAATTTGTATCCATCCCCAGGATTGTCTTGCAAAAGACAATTACAGCGTGACAGCCCATATCCTGTCATCACATCCGCCACCGACTAATTAACCACCCTCACCTGTTGCGGTATCCATGCGTTATGTGACTGTCATTTTCTCTGGATGTTCACAATTATGACCGTTAAAAAAACACACGAACGTATTCTTTTTTCTCTCTCGCTCAAATGTCCTTACTTCTAAAGCACAATCAAGCATTTCCCCGTGTCTAAAGCAGCGTTCGCTTTATTTGTGCAGGTACCCCACTTACACTGTGTGGTGCAACGGTCATTTTCTATACATGTTCACATATATGACCTTCTCACATATCTGCCTTATGTCTCCCTCAGTCGTCAACGGGTCAGATGTATGCGATGTTGTCTTGTATCTCAATTTGTTTTCGCAACTTTGCACATCCACATTTTGGGAGTGACTCCTGCCGTTTTCTTTTTTTTTAAACCATCGACATGGACACATGTGTGGGAACTCCAGCTTCTTGCATTTTGTATCGCTGCTTGACGTCATGATGACCGACGTTTCGCTCCATGCCCTGTGAGATTCCTCAAGCACTGGTGAAACCTGAAAATATTCCGGAGAGCTGGACAGCAACAACTGCGAAAACAACTGCACTTTGTCACTCGTGGTGCCACAATGTTAACGTAGTGCCTTTAAGTGGGGGTGTTTCATTTGTTAAAATAGCCATACAAATGTGGTGAACCATACCTTTTGCATAATCGAACATGTTTGGTAAATTTACACCTCCACTCGTGTTTTGTAATTGTGACAAACTTTAGAATTAAGATTTTTTTTAAATGCTCACTTTAAAAAAGTTAAATGTAACCCCTCCCTGGGTTTATAGACATTCTTATGTGTGCATTAATCTCAAGTCAAATGCAATTATGGTGGAAGTATCTTAGAACGTCTGAAAAATAAAATGGCGCAAAGCTACTCAAAGGTACACTTTGAAATGCTTTTCATCGCACAGTAATCCACCGCCAAACACGATGACAATTTCAGGATCTCGAAACAGAAATGTCCTTTTTGAACCTTCAGTTCTTTGCGTGCAGCCCCTTTGGTACATAGGTTCATCTAGAAAGGGCATGTCGCTCTCTGTGGGGGGAAAAAAAACGGAGCAGTTGAACGGCAAAAAAAAAACTTAGTACATCATTATTCCTCTCCATATCCCAAAGCACACACTGCTATAGTTTTCCAGCATAGATGTGAGGCTCAAGACCCAAATTGTTCAATAAGCTCCGCAGAAAGGCGTCCCTTAAGGCGTGGGATTTCCTGCGATCATATACGCTACGCCGCTTGACTTTTGAAGCTGCGCTTCAAATAAGCCCGCTCATGAACGATAACTGCCTCTTGTCCCTGTCAATATGGGACGTTAATGCATTTGAATGTTTTGTTCTCACATGGATAATGATTTTAAAACGTTGGTAAATCGGGAAATGTGAATTTTTATACGTGTAATTTACCATATGTAATTCATATTACAACTTAGAGGGATGACAGGGCATTAGGTCTGTCTGTCTGTGCCTCTGTCCATTTGTCCATCAGTCCGTCTATCTGTCTATCCATTTATCTATATGTCCGTATGTCTGTCTGTCTGTCTGTAATGGGGGGGGGGGGGGGTTGGGGGGGGGGGTCACGATTATTCAAAAAAAAGATATGCATTACTCAATCAATTTTAGTATAAAGTTTGGTTGCTGTTAGGGACTTATCCGATACAATAAAACCCCAACACATTCGCCAATAACACTGTTTTAAAATACAAAATATACGTGATGGGCAATAGTTCAGGCAATGGCTCATCGTCATAGCATATGTTCTAATGAAGAAGGACCTTTGCATGCCCGCACCATGTTGTTAAGGCCACGGTGTTATTGAAGAATGTGTTCAGCCGTTACTTTGTGCTTGGGCACCACTGCCAACGCAGCAGCATCACCAAACATTTTATCCGGCCAAAAATTAATCGGACCAAATTGATGAAAGGGTTTTCCAAAATGTGGTGATAAAAATCCAGCGCTAAAAGTGTTTGCCTTGCGGGTCAAGGAGATGATGTCATCACGTGTGACAACACGAGATGATGTCATCTCGTGTGACAACACGAGATGATGCCACTGCGTGCGACGTCATCCTGCAACTTCTCTCCCGATCACACCATGACGCGAGGTGTCGTATCGCAGCGTCACGCGTCATGCCCTGTGTGACGTTCAACTCGTTGTCCGGCTTGGAACGCAACCCTTTTTTTTATATCGCTTATTAATTGCTTCCAAGGAGAAGGGGAGAAAAAACGCGCATTGGTAAAAAAAAAAATGTTACTTCATAATCCACATATATGCACGAATTTTTTTCCTCTATTTTGTTGTTGCTGTTGTAAAAAATAATTGCTCAACGACCGCGTGCAAGAACCTTCCTAAAAATAAACACCCTTGGGACTCCCCAAGGGTGTTTCGCGGGATAAATAAATGAACACCGCCTTGCGCTGCGATTACGCACGGTGCTCGAGATGCTAAGCGACGTTAAAATGTTTACATGCCATGCATGCATCACGGTCAGACTGCCCTGTACCTGTCATAGCAACGTTCATTGCATGCTGTGTGCCAGTAAAATTGTGGGGCTCCAGGTAATTCCCCCGCCCCCATGCCTCATTTCACGTACTTGTGCCCCGAGAGAATGGAGGGTGCAACGTTTATATTTTGCTACGGGAGGGCTCACAGTGTTCTTTGCGGTTGACACGCGTCACGAAAAACAAAATAGGCGGTAAGCGTGCCGGGTACGGTAAAGGTTGTTTGTGCATGGCAAACGCGTTTACTTTATTTTTAAATCAAGGAGCCGCCACACGAGGTTCCTACGAAAGGGGAATAGTGCTTGGGGTGGGTAAATTAAACCGGCATTGACAGTGGCTGAGTGGTTGGGAAACAAATGCAAAGTTCGAAGACCGACAGCCTGCAATTAGAGACGCAGCACAAGTGCGCAGCACAAGGACGTGACATGTACAACAACACACGATGCAAAACATACCGTGGTAATGTATCACGTGTGTGCAGGTGGACATTGGCTTGCTGGCAAGGCCACCTTCGAGTTCAATTCTTCTTGCAACAAAAACCCGTCAGGGCTTATAACAAATCCACTGTATGCGTGACACACGCACTGCAAAAACGGCAACGATCTTTCTCTCTCTCTCTCGCCGTTCGAATTCTCGTCTCCGTCCCAGCGAGAACGTACGCTTTCGTAATTGATGTTCTTGTTCGCGTAATGCGCCATGTGCCGGACGCGTCCTGTACACTGCAGCTCGCTTGAACTATCCATAATCACCCCCCCGCCCTTCGCGAAACTTGACCTTCAAATCCAATCTTATCCCCCCCCCGCACTCTCCCCTCTCCTTTGCATCTTTATTAACTGAATCGCGCGTCAGTCATCCCCAACACCGGCGTTCAAATAAAGCTGCCGGACAGATCGAGATGTCCACTTTTTTTGAACGGTCAGCAGACTCCGAAACCCCTCGTTGTTCTAACACCGTCACTTTACGGCGTGCCAGGTGGTTAATTAATTACAACGTGGGGACGAGATACGCTAATCCAGAACGTCGGGCTCTACACAAGACCCCCACCCACCCACCCACCGGTCTCTCCTGGGAGTCTCCGTTGCGTTCGTTTCGACCCGTCTGGTTGTCGTAAGCTCTGCTGAAAACCGCTGCCATGGCATCGCAATTATTCAATCAACCACCTGCACACGTGCGGCGCTGAAAATAGCAGGAGCCTTAAATGCCTTCAGTTGCCTTCTTATAAACGGAGGCGGGTAAAGGTGAAGACGCAGCCCTGCAAGCGCTCGCTCGCACCACTGCTGACGGAACAGCCTCAAGCTCACTGCAGGGAGAAATAGAGATCCCTCTCTGGAGGGTGTTTGGCCTACTCTACCACGCTGGTCAGAAGTCTGTGGGAAGAGGTGAGAGTACAACATCAGACTCTTTATTTAGACTGGAGGAACGCGATGAGCTATGGCAGCTCTTTTTCAGAGATGTACCCACACTTTACACCACCACATGCAACCTCAATTTACAAACAGCGCATTCGTCCCCCAAATCAATGGCACTCATTCGAATTAAAAAGGCGAATTTGAAATCGGTTGAAAGTCTGTGGGTTTTGGACTAGTAGTAGGCCAAAATTGCATTCCACCCGTCTATGTAAGTTAACAATGAACCTAAACTATACAATTATTGGGGTCACAACCACAGAGGGCAAAGCCTGGTTCCAGTAGACGAAACAGCTGATAGGAAAATACATTCATCCTTTCAGCATCATGAATGCTATTTTAATCTTTTCTCCATTCATCTCTATATGTGAGGTTTTTTTCTATACATTCATGTATTGTGTGAGCCTAGGTGGAGAGGGGTGAAATGTTGGTGATACAGTGGATAGCGTGCTGCGCTCATAACCTGCAAGCCGAGTTCAATTCCAGGCGACGGCTAACATCAGTGGTGAGCGATATCAGGACTGATTCTTCCCTGCTCTCACTTTGCCAGCCTCTACTGACACACGTGGGTAAGTATGGTGAAAACCCATGACCGACATTGCATAGAGAGGCCTTCATCAATAAGGTGGATTGAGAATGGATGGAATTTATTTTTAACTGAGTCGAGAGGTGGGCCACTGATTGCACGCACGACGCCAAGAACCGGACGGCCCATCATCTTGGTTCTTTCGATAAAGTCACGTGAGGACGGCTACTTGCGTTGTGGCCGAAACGTCGTGAGAATTATTTAATTATGTTTTATTTTTATTATTTTATTATTTCCATTCTACGTGACTTTACCGAAAGAACCTAGAAGATGAATCCCTGCAGTCGCGAAAGCTTTAAATCGGACGGCCCATGTTCAATTCCTAGCCACGACTAAACATCGGTAACTTCACTGACCAGCGTGGTGAAGTAAAGTCAAACAAGCTCCGTAACAGACACACGGTGTGGGAAGGGCTTCATCCAGCGGTGGATTTTTAACGGGCTGTAGATCATTATTATGATGATTACAGGGCTCAGTAAAATACAATAATTGTAATGTCTGCGTGCCAGGGAAAGGTGTTTCATGTAAACCTGACGAAAACTTCCCAGTGGCTATAAAGCTGATGAAGACCTGAACCAAAGAGATGAACGTGCAGCCCTGCCGTTCCTTGCTCACACCGCTGCCTGTTGAATGACCAGGGATCTCAACAGCCCCTCAAGTACCTCTCTTGGCTTACACCAGAGGTCGCAAACGGGTTTTGATTCCTTACCCGTACCCGTACCCGGCCGCACCAGGGTCTCAAATGGGTACCCGTACCCGGCCAGGTACGGGTACCCGTTCCCTACCCGTACCCTACCCGAAATGAGTGACAAACGGCTACTCACCAGTGACTCACGGCCTACCCGTACCCGGCCGGGTACGGGTAGCCGGGTATCGGGTAGGGTACGGGTATCGGGTACTCGGTTGCGACCTCTGGCCTACACTTCTATGCTGGCCAGGCATGTTGGAAGATGTTGGCGTACCCATACTTTACCCCGTCACACATGACCTGCCGGTCGACCAGCTGTGCTGTAACTTTTATTTTTTATTTACCGGATGGACAGAGACTAGGGGGATTCAATAAACATTAACCCATTGTGTCAGCTGCCTTGTCAGGAGATCGAATTGAGCCGGCGTGCTCTGAATTGCGAGCCCAGTGTGGCAACCATCACACCGCTGCGATGGCGGCAGCAGCAGCAGCATCTCGAAATAGAAATTGAGTACCCTCAATTAAATGCAACCTTGGCAGCCGCTGAGAAATTTTGTTTTCAGCTCCAGTTTGATGAACATCGAGTCTTTATCCCAATTATCACAAATTACCACACTCATAAAATTCTTCCCGTCGCAGCGGCTAATAATAAGAGGTAATGGATTGAGTTTAAAAGGGCCGCTCGCTATTCCCTTTGCAACAAATTGCTTGTATAAAAATGCGGAAGAATGCAAATCAAATTCCCGCGAGACTTGCTTATTAAAAGCCCATTTTGCAGCTCACCGGCATGGGCCAGGCAGAGAAGTGAAGCACACAGAGCTGGCGGGGGGGGGGGGTTAAGAGCCCCTCTGTTAAGCCCCACTTCTCACTCCTTCCTTACACGAGGATTTATCCTGGCACGTGTGCCAAGATTTCCAAACGCAGGCCCACGTGCGCTGTTAGTCCAGCTCACAGTGCAATCAATGCAATTGTGACCGTGGTTGACTTGTAAAAAAAAGAAAAAATCTATTTGTTTATTTCCTTTTATGTGCGGCAGACGAATTGTAAAGACAAGGCGTCGGGAAAGGGTCAAGAAGGTGATTTTCCAATTATGTCTTAGATGTAAGCCTGAAATGAGACACGTTCTGTGTGAAATCTTATTTAACTGATCAATATGTAAATGTCCATGGACTCTTTCCGCTGTATTGTCCTAAATGGAGAGATAACTGCTCGGAATGTTTCATGCGCGATGCACGACACTCGGCAACACATTACCTTTAATTCACGCAAAATAATATAACAAAGCATTCCCAGTTTAAGGAATTAAAAGTCCGATACGATAAAAAAAACATGCGCACGTGGAGTGGTGGTTCAGAATATGAATTAGAGCTTAATGGTTTGTTTTTATAATCACAGACCAATTAAGGTGTGCATTATCCAACGGTGCAGTAATGGTAATTTGTGAAGATTATGAGAACACTTAAAGCATCCCACGGGAGATCTTAAGGAGAAGCACTGTGCATCTGCATACGCTGGCAGTTTGTGTTAAAATCAATATCCTTAGGTAGACCGCAACACTCAATGAAGGCTTTTCCGATCTGTTCTCCTTCAATCTCTCTCTCTCTCCGCACCATTCCAATTGCGGTAAAGCTTTGCTAGCCAGCCACGTAAACCCCAGGAGCGAGAAACAGTTTCCAATTTTCTGGTCTCCCAACATTTCATAGCAGTGAGAGGAGAGAGAAAAAAAATGGCTAGAGAGCCTTAAGCCATGCATCTCTTTTATGTGCTCCCAATTCCCAGTGTTCTTTAAGTCGGGTAACGATCACATTTTTCATTGTTAACATTTTTCCCAGTCAGTGTCACGTGGCCAGCCATGGAGTGGCACGCCAGAGACTCTCACTGTAAAAGCACCACCACCATCACCAACCAACCACAACCACCACCACCAACGAACCACCACCAAGTCGGGCTTGCTACGATGGCAGCGGCAGTCGCGGGGTGGGTTGGGTTGTCGGGCGATGGGAGTTGTGAATTTAAATTACATTTTCGGCTCCATTACGCGGACGTGATGGTAGAGAGAATTGAAATTCGTTTGCGTGAATCGTCTGCGGAGGAGGAGGAGGGGAGGAGGCGAGGCGGGTGACGAAACACGGCTGTGGCCCACGAAGGAACGCCAGAGCTCAAAAGACATCATCTCGCACGGGAAGACGACACTGCCCCCCCCCCACCCCCTTTTCAACAAAGATAAAAGATCCCCCGTTATAGCCTTAACAAACTGTCTGGGGCAAGTGCTGTTAGCGAGCACCCTATGAAGGCCAGAGCGGCACACGAAGAAGTGTGGTGGCCAACACCACTCCCGAAGTGGCGATGCTTTACACACTGCACCAGGTACTTATTTGAGGCTGAGTCGACCTAGGGCAAGCCCAGGACCGGTCAGGATAATATAATCGTCACCGGTGTTGGTAGCCATAAGCGGGAATCGAACTCGGGGTTCGTAGCGCAGCTCACGCAGACAAAGACAAATATCCCCCGTATAGCCTTAACAGACTATAGGGGCAAGTGCTGTTAGCGAGCACCTATGAAGGCCGGAACGGTACACGAGGGGGTGGGTGGCCAGCACCACGCCCGACCGCCTTTGTCTCCACAGTGGCGATGTTTACACACCGCACCAGGTACTCATTTGAGGCTGAGTCGACCTAGAGGAGGCCCAGGACCGGTTAGATGATCGTCACTGGTGTTAGCCGTGAGCAGGAATCGAACCCGGGTCGCCAGGTTCATAGCGCAGCGCGCTAACCGCTACACTTCCGCTCCCCGTGTGTGTGTGTGTGACTGCGCGTGTGTCTGCGCGTGTGTGTGCGCGTGTGTGTGTCTGCGCGTGTGTGTGTGTCTGCGCGTGTGTGTGTGTCTCTGCGTGTGTGTGTCTGCGTGTGTGTCTGCGTGTGTGTCTGCGTGTGTGTCTGCGTGTGTGTGTGTCTGCGTGTGCGTGTCTGCGTGTGTGTGTGTGTGTCTGCGTGTGTGTGTGTCTGCGCGTGTGTGTGTGTCTGCGCGTGTGTGTGTCTGCGTGTGTGTGTCTGCGTGTGTGTGTGTGTCTGCGTGTGAGTGTGTGTGTCTGCGCGTGTGTGTGTGTGCGCGTGTGTGTGTGTCTGCGCGTGTGTGTCTGCGTGTGTGTGTGTGTCTGCGCGTGTGTGTGTGTCTGCGTGTGTGTGTCTGCGCGTGTGTGTGTCTGCGCGTGTGTGTGTGTCTGCGTGTGTGTGTGTCTCTGCGTGTGTGTGTGTCTGCGTATGTGTGTGTGTCTGCGCGTGTGTGTCTGCGTGTGCGTGTGTGTGTCTGCGTGTGTGTGTGTGTTTGCGCGAGCGTGTGGGGAGGTCGCACTGCGACAGTCGGTGATCATTCTGCCCAAGAGAGCTCGCGATCCCGTTCGCAGGAGTATCATTGCCACCGCTGAGTGGAAGGAGCGCGGCCAGATGGTTTCGTCACGCGGGGGCGGGCGGGCGGGGGGGTGAAGAGCGCCTTTGCGTGCGGTTTATTTACCGACAGATCCTCCACGGGGACACCCCATGTGACTTGCATCCCTAGAAACCCATCGGGCAGCGTGAGCAGCAGCAGCAGCAGCGACAAACCCAAAGGCTCGTTACAGATTTTTCTGTGGTCGTTGTTGTTGTTGTTGCGGGCAACATAGCCCTTGCTCGCAGCATGATTTCTGGAGCGAGAAATAATAGGTGGCATTTAAAAGGAAGACGTCTTTTGCGAACGTCTCTCTAGGACCTTGCGTGTGCTTTTTTTTGTTTGCTTCTCGTGGCAGTACCTATAAACCCTTTTGTATTTCCAAACACATCGTCCCCCTCCCCCCCGCCCATTAGGCATTCAATGCGGCAGCTAACAAATAGGCTGCTGAGGCTGTGATTTCAACAAAAGACATTTAAGCTTTTGGGTGGGCGGGGGGGGAAGAAGTCGCGTCAGCTAAACCCTTTACGGTATTGTCATACCTTGTAATTAATGTAATTTCGTCTGTTATAGTAAGTACAGGCAATCAGGCAATTATTCTGTCCAAAAAGCCTCTGTATTCTGGCTGCCCTTGTGGTGTACCCAGCGTAGACTGTGTACCGCGTTTTTTTGTTGCACTGTACCACCGCACTTCAGTTGCAACATCTGTGTCAAGTTGGCTTCACGCTCGCGTCTGTGATTTTATAACAGCTCATTGCACCGAACTTTGGTAGCAATGTGGCTAATATTGCCTTCTTACTATAAAATTGATGAAAATTTCATTTATCTAGTGACGGTATTACATTATTTTTTTAGGATGTAATGTAGGGAACGGGGTATTTTTTTCCTCTTTATTATAAAAAAAAATTTACATTGAAAAAGAGGTGGCATAATGCGGAGGTCATTCAGAAACTCATAAATTCCACCATCGGCTATTCAAGCATCCGGGGTGTGTTTAGCTGTCAAAAACCATTAAGCTGAAAATTCCTGGGGGTGTTTAGCGGGCCCCCAAGATCAAACAAGCCAATTTACCCAATACACGGGATCTCCAGCAGGCACTATTTAATAAAACATTTTACACATGTGCCGTATAAATTATGCAACGGCACAGGATGGCGAAGGAAACAGTGTGGCAATAATGCCTTATTCATTAGCATCTCCTCCGAGCACTTGAAATGATGAATATTGTCGTGAAAATTACACAGTGCCATTTTCTGGGGGGAGTTTTTTTGTTTTTCTTTCTGTCTCTCCGAACCACTAATGATCGCCCGAGGACCGTGCGAGAAACGCAGTCACAAAGAATGCGCTATTACGAAATTTCGAGACACGCATCGCTCAGTACGACTCAAGGCTATAAACGGCTGCCCTTCGCCACATTAACTCGGCGTTATAATTAAATTTTGCTCTTAATGATTTACGCGGCTTTGCGAGCTCAAGATACGCGCCGACCCATAAAAGCAAGTTATAATTTCGTGTTTTTTGCCACTTACGTTTCTCGCAGATAATTGTAACGCAAACATTCCATCACATACAGAATCCTTCAACTGTGTGTGGGTTGCATTGCTACCGAGCAACGCATTGTGAAATGAACCTTGTGGCGGGACCCCGGGGTCCCATAAGCCCCCGGCTCTCGCATGAACTGCGTTGCGACGTCATTTTATGTCTGTTGAAGGCGAACGGTGCCGGCAGTCCGTTCCTCTCGACGAGCTCTACACGATGCGCGAATCGAAGTTTCAAAGTTTTGTTTGCGACTACGTCAATTTTGGCAACGACGTGTGCTTGGTGAAGAACGAGAGAAGATTGATTTCTGGTGGGTCGCGGCGTTCATGTGCGCGGGTCGCATCTTAAGAACACATGAGTGAAGGCCTACGTACTTTTTATTTTGCAGACTTATAAATCTACGGAAAGGTATTTCACATCTCGCATATTTCTCAACCAATCTACCCGCAAGTGTAATCACGTTGTATGTTGCATTTCGTTTGAAAAGGTCAAGGTGTTCCAATATAAAAACATGCTGTACGTGAACAGCAATAGTAATCGCGTCAATTACGCACAATTACGCTACATTTGCCCGATGTCCCCTTCGGAGAACATTCGCTCAACAGACATTTGAGAAAGCGGTACATTGTAATTTGTGCCAAAGTCTTGTCCATCTCTAAAAAGTTGTTACGATGTCCTATTTCAATACGCTGCTGCACACCATTTCACGTAACTTTTAGCCTTCAAATCATTCTGCAGAGACATAGAAATTCACAAAAGTGAGTTTCTTGTTATCAAAGTTTAATATTATCATACTCTTTTTCTTCTTCTTCTCAACATGTGGGTCACTCAAAAGTAGAACCACTGAGCTCTGCTAGAACGCCACAGGGAGAATAATTTTCCAGGGGGTGATGCCAACATAACTGTAATCCAACCACTCGGATGTGAAATTGGTGGCTCTTGCCGAGAGCTCGACGCCTAAACCAGAAGAAAAAAAAATTTGATGGCACGATAATTCGCAGACTCGGCTAATACCATGGCGGCCCGGGGTACGAGTCCCCCGGCCTATCGGCTAACATCGGCAGCGAGTGATATATGAAGTGATTCAGAGCAACCCTCGCCTGCATTAACCCGCACTGACAAAACGTGGTGAGGTTATGGTTAAAGCATCCCCATAACAACGTGCGTATGGGGGGGGGGGGTTAATCGTGGGCTAGATTGACAAAGGACTGTACATTTAATTTTTTTTAATAATTACATTTGCAACATAAATTGAACAGCACCTGTACATATTTGGCATTCATGCTGTAAATGATAATGTCAAGCCACAACTGTCAGTTATGGGATTTTTTTATTGACTATTCACCTTACTGGATCAGCGCGAGTTGATGAACATATCACTCGCCACTAACGTTAGACACGACGGCGAATACAATTCACGTTCGAGATTTGAAGTTTCCGTGACTGCAAGGATCCCATACTCTTTGGTTTTTTCGGTAAAGTCACGTAGGTAAAAAAGAGAAAATCAATTAAATCACGACGTTTCGGAAGCAACACAAGCAACCGTCATCAGGTGTTGACTGCTCCAGCATAATTACTGAGGAGCAGTCAACAATTTAGGTTGCTAGGTTCATAACCGCGTGTACTCTGGCTCACAAATCTCTCTTCCCCCCCACACCTAATATTACATATGGGAGTAATACTGAATTTAGATGTAAGCTAACATTAATGTATAAAGCAGAATAGTACATTATTATTCTTCTCTTGAGCTTGCGAATGCCGTAGTCCGACCTTTTTTTTACTTCATGTTGCCACAATCATCTCGTTTTATTGACAATTTAATTTATATAATTGATCGTTTTAGCGAGACGGCACTTGTGTGAAACTCCAGACTCGGTAACTTTACAACAACAACAAGGGATAAACTTAACCATCTTCAGCACGAATAAGTGAACAGTAAAAGCAACGCCATGCAAAGGGAATTTTAGAGGTTCTTATTGTGAGTTATCATAGACAATAACATTATCTATTAAACGCACATTGATGATGTTTCCAAACAAAAACAAAAAAAATACATTGCATTGCCGGTTGGCTTAACGGTGTAACTGCGACTGTAATTTAGAAAGACGAATGCGACCGTCAACATTTCGAAGTACTTTGTTTTTGCCCTTGCCCATGGACGTATACTTTATTTACTTTATTAATTGCCGCAATTTGTGTTACGGTGGGATGCCGCCAGTTTGCTCCCACCTTCTGCAAAACAATTCCTTTGCCGGGTTAAAGACGGGGAAAAAAGGCAAGCATCGCTCGCCAGGCGGAGTAACCACACAGACACACAAATCAGCGCACTCCGGGCACGAGCACACTCGCGTTTATCGTTTCGCACTCTCGCACGAAAAACACTTGCAAGTGCCACGATGCAATTAACAGCTGTATTTGAGAATAGGTTTTTCCCCTTTTTTTGGCAACAAAACTGAAATCTTTTACGAGGAATCATGTCTGCATTAACCACAATACTTGTGGTCAGAATACAAAAAAAAACATACTCTGATTATATATGCATTGTTCTTGAAACTGATTGGTCCACACCAGAGACACCTTTCTTTTGAGCCTCGTCTCAAACGGTGTTCGACCAGAGGACGCCTTTTGTTTGGATTTTGACCACAAGTATTGTGGTTAATGCAGACATGATTCCTTGCAAAAAGGTTTTCAGTTTTGTTGCCAGAAAAAAGGGGAAAAACCTATTCCCTATTTTGGTACTGCCAAAGGAGGTCCCATGATGTAGAGCTGTATTTGACATTACAAGGGAATGCAAATGGAAGGAAAAAAGAATTCCACGTGGAAGAGATGTGCATTTATTTGCCCCTTTTTCAACGACGGTTGAAAAGCGTTCGTGCACTCTCTATTTCTGTACGTCTATGCAACCCGCCGCTCTGTAGCAATGGGTCGTGATTACTCTCGTGTAGACGTTCGGATATCAATTAGATTTTATTTTAAAGTTGTGTTGCTACCAGGGGATGTAACCTATCAAAAGCTGGGTAAATTGATTAACAGGCTACACACACAAAAATTGGCGATAATTAAGCTTTCTCGGCCAAGGCGATTGTACCACAGACCCAGTGTGCTCGCCTCCCCCGTGGCGTCATCTCACGACGTCAATTCTCAACGTCACACGCGGGCGTGTGGATGTCATCTCGTTGTAGTAGCCTGATTATCACTGATCGAGTCCTGTGTCAGAATCTGAATATTTATTTATACTGGAGGAATCCGATGATCTATAAAGCTCTTTTTCGCAAGATGTCCAGTCGGAGCAGGTAAGAACATTTCAACAACAAACAGTACAAAAAACATGATAGTAGTGCACAATACTAAAGAGGTAAACAAATCACCAAAACACATATAATTTAAAATCATCCCCATCCTACCAGGCAAAGCCCATTGAGGTATTAACTTATTTGCAGAAGCGACCTGGCCACAATGATCGCTCAACAAAGTGGCCCATCGTTTTGCACATTTATAGCACCAAAAAATTACAATTATCCAAATAATCAATGCATGTTTCGATATCTGGACGGAAAAAAGCGGAGGACAAGCGCCATGGTGGGGAGCGTCAAAGAATACATGCATATGCATGATTGTTCTAGCTTGTTATTGTAGAGTTGAGTCCCCCAGCAATCGCCCAGAGAGCTACAGTATTCCTTTCCCAACTGCCCCCTCTCTCCATAAATCCACCACTGGTCACGTCATCAATAATGCAGGCAGAGAACGCTTTGCGATGAAATGTTCCAAAACTCGACATGAGTGAGAGCACTCAAAAACAAGGACATTCTTCGAAGGGGGCATGCACTGGCATTTAGTCCACAGTATTTGTTTCAATGTTTTATACGTATACGCATGTACACACACAAATGATACTACAGGGATCAGATAACTTATACAAGTTCATCATCCCACAGTCAATTCACTGGTGGATGAAGGCCTCCCCAATTCACCACCATCTCTCACGGTCCCGCGATGCGGCACCTGGTACGCGATCCGATCTCATCGCTCCATCTCCCTGGTTGGGGCAGTCTTCTCGGAACACATTTGAATTGGAGGCGTCACATGAACTGTTAAGTGGGCTTGGCCAGGACACGTCACCGAGAAGGGACGATGGCTAACGACATCAAGGACAACGACGGGATTGGAAACCAAAGACGCCAACACACCTGAGATCATGTCCACCGCAGATACGGAGTGATAATATCAGCTCGTGTACTGGAGGCAGACAGATTGTTGCATCGCGTGGTGTGCTGCCGGATGCCTGTAATCTGTAATCCAGCACTGTGGGGGGGCGACTCCCTTCCCGTGGCTTCCCAGGAGAATGCACAAGGGCAAAAATGTGAACTTCATCTGCTGTGTCTGTATGTATGGGATGAGGTGTTTCCCACTCACACGTGTGCGTTTTCTCCGGGTGTTCTAGTTTCCTCCCACATGTAAACGCCCGTGAATTGACCAAGAAACGGATTAATATATTGAGGACCGCGATGGTTGGGTAATTGTTGGTGCGGTCTCACTGCGTGGGGTGTCTTCTCGCTTGCCTGTGCTTCCTCCTCGCGCCCTTGGAGTCGCTCTCTCTCTCTCTTGGAGAATCGCTCGCTCGCTCGCTCTCGCTCTTTTTTTTTTACGATCAGTGGAAACAAGAAGATGCTCGGTGTATTCGGCACTTTGCTTCGTTCATCATTTCGTTAAAAAAAATTTTAATTAACATTTTTTTAAATTTGCTTTATGTAAACCCCCACCTCTCGCTCACTCTCTCGCTCACTCTCTCGCCAGCTCTCTCTCTCTCGCTCTTTGAGAGTCGCTCGCTCTCTCTCTCTCATCGAGAGCGAGCAACTACTCTGCGGAGGTGCAGTGTTACAAGTTGACATTATTCTTACCATTACTGTGGAGCCATGAAAGCTAGCGATGGCTTGGGGAAGTCGTTCATCGAATAGTGGCCGAGGATTTAAATCAGACTTGGCCGGGCACTTTACACAAAGCACTCCGAAGTGGGCCTTGGCTTTAACCAGCCTCCGTTAATGACACACCCCGTTCGTGCGACGATACAGAGCGGCCCGTGGTAATGCGGTTACAATGAATTTTCGTTTTAATAAATGCCAATTATTTTACCTGATTATATCCAAAATTGAGAACTCACTGACACATCTGGCTCTGTGCAATTGATATCCCGAGCGTTTATTTAAAATGCCCCAGTGGTGGCCGGGGTCAGTGAGGTAATTATCCCTTACTAGCCGTGCGGCATCTACTTCACAGCGCATAAGTGGCTTCTTCAATTGTTTTATCTTTAATAATCGCGTCGCAAGCTTCCTCGTGTTTACTCCATTACAGCAACTTAGCGGTCCACTGTCGGCTTGCGCGCGGGCGTGTACGCGGCAGAAGAAGGCGCAAATTGGTTGTTCGGAATTTATTTTTTTACATAAATCAGCCGGTAGCGCCTCCCATTTAATATTCACAATGTCGCACACCCGGAACCTGCACAGGGAGCGTTTTCAAATTTTGTCCCACTAATTGCAACGATAACAATTGTGACTCGGGGCGTTCCACGTGTCATTTGAACGTCTATATTTAGTTTTTTTTATATATATGTGTACACATAAAGAGGTCAACGTTCCTGGCACGCTGACGCGATGCTAATCTGGTTGCCATCGAAATGCGGCCGAGGATGTGACGTGTGACGATGTTGCGTTCGACTGATCCCATCGACATGCGTCATGTCATCGCGCTGACGTGTACAATTACGACAATAATGATTCATGATTGTCAGGCCTTGTCAACCCACTGATGGATGAATGCGCAAGCCACGTCAGCCGTGGGGAGTGTTTGGAAATATTTCACTCTACCGATCAGCGTACGCCCTCCCCCCCCCTGTTATCCTTTGACTTGACTTTTAGTCTGTGTGCCAGAGCGGAAATTGGTTCCATCTAAGGTGGAAAAACTTTCCACGTACTCATTTAATTCCATTGCCAATTATTTAACAGCCCACATATTTCAAATAGCTTTCGCGTGATTCACTGTCATTGACCAGAGAGACATATTTGGGGCCAACTAAAGCTATGCCACCTCGGGTTTGTTTGTTGTAGTACGGAGTTAGACTGATGGCCTTAATCTAAGTTGTCTTGTTGTTGTTGTTGTTTGACTTGCATCCCACTGGGATATTTGCACAGGGTCGGTGTACGGTGATTTTTTCTGCAATATTTTGCTGTCTTTTCTTGGATTTTCTGTTTGCACATAGTCACTTTAAGATGTTTTCTTGTTCATGTTTTTGTTTTTTGTTTGTTGCGGTTGCACCCGATTCAAGAGCCGAATGGCTCACAGGGCTATACCTAATAAATGAACTTTGAACTTTGGGTGGTACCGAAATGTGAAGTATCGAGGCTGGCTTGATGGACTTTTTCCGACCGGGACAAGGACAAATTATGTTCCTATACAAGGGGGGAGGGGACCAGTTCAGATATCACTCGCTCCGAGTGTTAGCCGTGGTTGGGAATTGAACCCAGGTTACCGGGTTCACAGTGCGGCACACGAACCCCAGTGCCACCACTGTAATCTCAAACAAAAGATTATGTTATCATATTACATTTTCCGTACTGTCCAGATCGATCATACTCAACGGTGTGATGTGACAAACTGTGCAGTAAATAACAGGTCACAGGTGATATAAATAAATATTAAACACACACACATTCTTTTCCCAAGGACCGGAACCCTTCCAGTGTCGTTTCGTTAACAATTGTCGTTTAAACCCCAGCTGTTAGGCTTTAATAATGCATTATGTGGTATCTGCTAAAGGTCACTGCAGCTGTGTTGCGAAAGGTCACTGCACTAACTAGGCTTTTTGTGAGATGACGGCGACTTCCAAGCCATCATTTTTCCCCCACCTCTAGAGAAGAGTAACATCGCTTTACGAGAAAGCCACCGAGGTTTATTCAATTCCTTTTGCCAGGGCCTCCGGAGGTTTCTTGAATCGCTCAGCGCACAACCCTACAGCTCTCCGTTCGCTCTATCACAACCCGCGGCAGGCTGCCGTGCCTCTAAATCCACTCATCCGAAAGCGCTAAACCATCGCAACAGCAGCCACACAACCAGAGCCGTGCAGCGATTTACGCACACGTCCAGAGCGGTCGCGGCAATAGTGCCGTGGTGTACCGCTTAGAACGCTGGACCCACAATCTCGAGGTCGCCGGTTCGATTCAATCTCTCGGCATGGCAGCTGAAACAATGGGCACGTTTCTTCAAGTAAATTGCCAATGTCCACCCCGCGGTGTAAATGAGGGCACCGTCGTTAGTC